>NC_081518.1:41117041-41444541 GCF_030273125.1 Centropristis striata | reverse complement strand
ATTGTAATGCAGGTCAGTTTACTCTCCATCAGACTCCATGACGACAGGGCATCCTGTCATCCCGGTGCCAGGGCCTCACCTGGTCTTCAGGGAAAACGGGAAAAACGTTTGAAAAGTAGTTCGGGAGGGCATTGAGTACCCGTGTCCAGTGATTATCATCTTCTGAAACCCCTCATGTTGTACAGTGTTTATTGGGGCCATATCTCTGGCTAGGTGATATGTGATAGCTGTGATCTCCTTATGTCTACTGGAGTTTGGTGGCTATTCCGTTGCATTGTACAAGGTTCCGGTTATTGACCTTTGTGTTTGTTTCTTGCCTTGTACGGCTTCATCATGCTTTACTTTGTGGTGACGTTTTAAGGGGACTGTAGAGATTTGTGGTGTTGACTTGCGGCGCCACAACGAGGGCAAAACACACTTTACAATGCACCTCACACCGTTTGTCATCATCTGGCTTCAATCCGAAACACTTCCAAACCGAATGCGAATCTTTTGTGGGCACGAGGTCGGTTCGAGTGGGTGGGTGACTCTCGCCGCTACCGCTTGGCTTTTCGTCGCCACACACTCAACGCTCCTTACCGCAGACTTTCCTCTGTTTTGACTGTGTTAACGTAAAGATGCTTTACCATTGGTTGTGGGAGGAGGCAGCGGCAGTGCTGCGTTTGGGGGCGCTTGAAAAAATCCGGGAGGAAATAGGAGCATTTGTTTTTGATGCAGCTCGAGATATAAAATGCTTCAGAATCGATGTGTGTAGAAATGACATCACGTGTATGTGCGAATCGAGCAGCCATAATGTATACTTAAATTTCGTAAGTGTAACCCCAACCATGATCTTTTACCAAACCTAAGCAAGTAGTTTTAGCGCCTAAACCTAATCAAACTGCAACCTTTTCACAATATTAACCATGTGTAGCCGTTACATTTAGGTATGAAGACATGGGAGACATATCTGAAGTATCGAGGGGAACTGCAGAGTTGGATCTCCCTTTTCACATTACAAATAATCATTTGATCCATTGTTAATATGAAGATATTAATTAGTGCAGCTTTAACCACATATGTTTTTTTAGATGATCTATATTTGATTTTGTTTTATGCATTTTTCAAACCCATGGGTGGTGTAATTTCCTCTGCTTCAGGCAGTTAAAAAACAATATGGTGTGTTATTTTAATTGAAAGATAAAATTCAAATCAATATTTGAAATCCTCTACCTCTCCATATTTCACCTCTATTCCTAGTTTCATATGTATATTCATGAACTAATTAGATTTCACTGTGATGTCAATTAAACTTCAGTTTGTTGTTTATTTGTGAAAGCCCGGCCATGATTAGAATTTTAATTCATTTGCACGGGTTGCAGATCTCCCAGGATTAGTAGATCCCATTTTCCTGTTAATGGGGTCTTCGACTTTAAGGCCAGTACAAGCTGACAAATACCCCCGTATGACTGTGGACCATATGCTGGAATTATGAGGCTCTGCCACCCTTCTGCAGCTAACAAGGGGGTTGTGATGTAGCTGGAAATTACAAAGTCTGCTTGAAGTGACGCTTCAGGTAATTAGGAGGAGGTCGCTAGACCGTCCTCCCTGCGCTAAGGGGGTGCGAATGACAATAATTGCTACACTGCGAAACAAACTTGCAGAAAGTTGTTTTTGCCGGATGGAAGTCGTGCGAGAGATGCCCCAGGAGTGTTGGGCTGTGAGTGTGCTTCATTATCAAGGCGATTAATAATCGGACGCACAGACAGATGGCCCGTCTCCTCTTCGCACGGGCCGTGCTCCCTGAAACCCCAGCAAAATGGGTACCTGTACGGCAGCACGGATCCCCGCCAAATGTGTCAGTATCTGCTAAATTGGAGCGCAGACATAAAATTGAAGTGACATTAATAGATTACCTGGAGTTGATTTGCATTTTCAGAGTTATTATGGGTGTGGGTAACAGGACTAACAGGCACAGCCGTCTATGTAGGGCCTTAATGATGTTTCTGATTACGCTCTCATCACCACCGGCAGCTGCGAAAATAAGTAAAGGCTTGTCATCACAGATTTGGACGATAAATGAGCAGACTTGATCAAGGGGAGACGTATGGAAATGAGCGAGATGCAGACCTTTATCGGAGCTGATCGTCTAACGCTTTAAACATAGAGCAGAACGCGCAGTGTGATCACACATGATTTAATACCCAGTTTTATAAGTGACACACTCATACATTACCCCATATGAAGGATAACATTGTTAAATACTGAATCAAATACACATCAAAGCATGTGTCTCTATCTATCTATCTATCTATCTATCTATCTATCTATCTATCTATCTATCTATCTATCTATCTATCTATCTAGCTATCTCTTATTCACATTTCTCCTCACTTATTTTTCTACACATTGCCATCTTTCAGATCAATACAGGGAAAGCTGAGCTATTTTCAGAGCATTTCATGCTCCACTTGGGCCAGCTGTTCTATAAAAATCCCCTTCCTTGATATACCTAAAAATATTATTGTGCTATGCTGATCTTGCAGTAAATCTTCAACATATCTTGGTCTTGGAAAGTCTGAGTCTGAATGTATTAAATGCAGTTTAACTTGAATAAACCTGAGATGTATTTCAGGGTCACAGCAACCCACATAAGTAAAAAAGAAGAACATTTATAGTGCATCTTTTATCTGCCTTTCTCTGAGCTTTGAGCTTTGAGCTGAGAGCTAAGAGGGAGGGTGTCTGGTGTTTGTGTCTCTGTCTTCTCTGATCCTAGACTCCGGTCTGTAGCTTGGCAGATGGGCTGAGTGGCAGGGGGCCCCTGGCCCTTTAACATAGTGGGCAGCTGGGCCAGAGCTGGGCCAGTGCTGGGCTGGGGCACATCTGAAGAGCAGGCTCCTGGGCTGGGCAGGGACGTGGCAGACCGGGGCTGTGGTGATGGTAGTGGGCGGCTCACAGGCTGAGCTGGGGTGAGAGAGGGTCAGAGCAGTGAACCTGGCCAAGGCTATGACTCTCTCAGGCCTGTCTAACTGCCAGGCAGCGTGCATGCCAGCCTGCCCTTTTCTGTGGCCGTGCTAAATGGGGAGAGGACAGGCCTCCGAGGCAGAAAGGATTTAACTGACATGCTGGAGTTTCTCTGTAAATAACCTGCTACTCCTATCTATCTCACCTCATTTGGCAACAGCATCTGCACTTGTGCATCTGTGTGTGTTTGTGTGTGTGCATGTTCTGTCTGTAGGTTTATTCCTAGTCTTGTTTTTATCTGTTTGTGTCTGTGCTACTTGTCACCTGTCAATAACCCAGTGACTCCCTTTTTTTTGGGAAACATCCATTCTTCTTCACAGCTGCTCTTCTTTGTCGCTGGATAGACAGTCATGGCCAGACACTCTGCTCCCGACATGTCCAAAACTGATGAAAAATGTTTCTTATTTCTGTACATGCAGACAGTGTTTATAACCTCAATGTAGGCAACTGATAATATGTTTCTTTAGGCTGCAGTATTACATATTTGGAAAGGGCTGCACACGTTTTTCTACCTGGTAGTGCCTGCAAGTTTTAGCAAGATAAAAAGTTAAAGTTAAAGAACTCGTCTATCCATTCTGTTACCAGCCGCTATAGTGAAAATGCGTAGGTAGACTTCAGAGTGGGAATATATTGGTTTGTTTTATGAGTAAGTATAAGTACAGAAATGAGGAGTTGCGAGTGAAACTATCTTCCTTCATTCGCCTGTGTTTATGGCTGCATCATAATTATAGACATTTAAATGTTAGATAATGTTAGGCTGCGGTGTTCAGTATGGTATTTACACAAGTAAACTGCTATAAACATACCATCCACAAACAATTTCTGTCACCAGCATCACCGTCTATTTTTAAATTGTAATCCTGCTAACAATCCCATTGTTACAACATCAGTGATCTTGTTACGTCTTTTTTCCATAACCGTACCAGGATACAGTTACCTTTTTTTGTATCCTAGTGATGCTGTTCCATGTATTCCATCACTCCCCGAGCCTGATCTAGATGCACAACTTTGTTTCCCATTTAGCCATATACGCAGCCAACCAAACATAAGAACAAAGGGAAAGTCTGATATTCCCTAGTTAACACATATGTTGTTCGGGAGAAGAAAAAAAACACAAAACATTCACACGCACAGTCACAGCTGCTCAATATCACATACTAATGTGTATTACTAATTCATCAAATGTTATTTATTACCCAATGTACCTCTGAATTATGTATGTAACATCATCAGTCACTGGTCCAGATACAGTAATATAAACCCTTTAGAGCCTCCTGGGGCATTATTTTGTTTCCAGAGCATGTAGGCAAGCATACATGCACATTCTGCACACGGGAAAGTGTGTGTATATCATACACACACACGCAGATCACACATGCACAATAAGTGCACGTGTGCACTAAAACACATAGCTTCTCCGTGTTAGCATAAAGCCGCTGTACAGTCGTAAAGATGCTGTTGTTCAGGTGTAATTTGTCCCCGCTCCCCTGTGTAGCCCGCAGAGACGCACTCTCTTTGAAACTCACTCCCTCTCTTTCTCTCATGCACACACTTTTTTTTTCTCCTTCTCTGCCTCGCTCACCCTCCCTTTTGCTCGCCATCGCTCTCTTTTGCTAAGCTAATGCTCTCTCTCGGTCTTCCCTTGAGGGAGAACAAAAAGTAGCTGGCTTCTAGGTAATGAAGCCCTTCAATGTGATCTGCATAAGATTGCCTCCCTTGCTGGCCTGGCTGCCTTGCCCCGATGAATAGCAAAAGACTCTCAATTAGACTAAGGACAAAAAGCAGCTTTCTCCTTCGCCACTGTGTCGTTTCTCAAACAAAGTCGCCTCCTTTTTTGTGCACCACGAAGTAGAAAGAGGAGCAAAATGAAAAGGATGCAGGTAAATAACAACCATAGTTCATAAAAAGGAAGCTAAATGAGAGAGTGTGTCATGTGTCGGAGCATGTATACAAGCTGTTGTGTGCCCGTGTTTGTAATGATGAGGAGAAGGATGCGAATAGCTGTCACAAATGCCACCCTCTGCGCCGTCTCGCTGAGTGGGTATGATTAAATGGATTTCATGCAACAGGGTCAACAGTGGTACAATGGAACACGAGGGAAGCAAAGGTTAAAAATAAAATTCATTTGGCTGAATGCATTTTCAAAAAATATTTATAAGGCTGAAGTGTTCGAAATAACATTCAAAAAAGACCTTTTTTTCAAAAACACATAACCTGTCACGTCCCGGGCTACACTGCCCCTGTTTAATTAAGTGTTTGTAATGAAAGTTTTTGCAGCCTTGAAATGCGTGTAAGACTCATCTTTCGCTGTCATACTGTCACACACTGCTGATCATTGTATCAAGGTCAGTTAATCAATCTGAGAGTGAAAACAAGGACACAGCATCCTCCCTTCAGCTGTACTGCAGGGGAGGAGAGGCAGCGATCCTCCTTCAGTGAGCCGTCTGAACACTGTGATGCCTTCTAATGGCTGCTGGTAGGCTGATCCCCTTACTGTGAGTGAGTGAATGAATGAATGAATGAAAACCTCGTAATGTGAACAGTCTTGCAGTGTATCTGGATGTAGGATGGACTTGTACAATCTAGCCTTATTGAAACTAAAGCTGACAATGTGCCTGTCGAAGTGTCTTTAACCCACAAGAACCCACGGTGACACGGGTGTCACAAACATTTTAAATGTTCTAGTTTAATGTATTTTATTTGATAGGGACAATGCAGTTAGCATAGATACAGGACATGCATCTGATGTGCTGCATACAGAGATATAGCTTCAGCTAATTTTCAACTCCCGTCCCTAGTTGGGCTTTTACAACTACATACAAAATCACAATACTATAAAAATCCAATATACAATTACACCATCTACAAAATAGAATAAAATTACAAACAATTACAATATACATTTACCCTGAGAAAAAAATAAATAAATAAATAAACCCTGTATAAATATAGCTTAGAGTTTAAAATCATCATAAATCTATACAACAATAAGGAGAAAAGAAAGAAATAACAGAGAAAAAGAAAGGAAAAAAAAAAAACTACTTAAGACTATAAGACTTTAAGAATGGGTACAGCTCTGGTTTGCTTTAAGCCAGTAATGTTCATGTATGTTTTCTCAAGTACATAAGTGTGTTTTTTAGTGTTCTACAGCTACAGTAGCTTGTTGAGAAGCCGTCCAATAAGGCAGTGTTATTTATATTTATTTATTTATTCTCGATTTATTGTTATTTTGTTACTTAAAAACAAATCTGAAATGGAATTTGTTGTCTAGCAGCACTATTAATGTCACAATTTTGATATATGTGGTAGAGATGCAAAGAAAAAGGCAAATTTGTGTTTCAGTAAGCAGAAAAGGTGTCTAGTTTATTCATTTAAAAATATGATGTATCATAAGGTCCACTTGGTCTGTGGTATATCCCCCATAATTTTCCTTTTTAAGGATTACTGGCTCTGGGTTCTTGTGGGTTAAGGAAGACACGGAGCCCCATGTTGCTCCTCGCTGTGCCTTGCATAGACCATTGGTGTATGAATGAGTGTGTTAAGTGTTAATGGGTGATTAAAAAGCAAAGTGTAAACCACTTTGTCTGATAAGGAAGAGAGGCTCTTTAGAAATGCAGTCCATTAATAACCATTAATTTGTTTTAACCTTGCAAAAATGCCAAACATTCCAGAGATCCAGCTTTTCAGCTGTAAGAATTTGCTGCTTTTACTTGCTTGCAGTTCAGAACACATTTTTAAAATTGTTACATTGGGCCTCATGCTAAAATCAGTATCCAAGGCCCAGTACATTTTTCTGGAAAAAAAGCTTTTATTCAGATGGCTGTTTATAATGGTAAAATTTCAAAATCATAGAAAATATTTGTACATATTAAAAAAAGAGCGAGCTAACACCCACGCATAGCAGCAGAAACAGTCTTCTTCAAGGTGTAGCTCTCAGCACACAGTTTATATGCACAGTATATACACAGATTCCCTCTTATATAAGAAATGACAATTTCTTCGTATTTTGATAGTACCCATTGATTTCTGGGATTTAGCAACCTTATTTAAAATTTTACGAGTTGTTGAGAGAACTATTACTAAGATAACAAAAAACTTGTTTTCTCAGTACACACATTATTTTGCAGTCAGAGAAACATGAATAAAAAACTTGAATAGCATATAATCACATTAAAATTCTTATGTATTATTCTATTTTTTGTTCAGATATTATTTTTACATTGATTACACTGATTCTGGGGTCATTTTTCTGCTGAAAGCCTTTTTTTTTGTAGCACATCTTCAACTTTTGGGCTTGTGCTAGAGTATTTCTACACAGCACAACACCTGCCCTTATATGGTGTTTAGGGCAAGTGACCTACGGTAAAAAAACGAATTATTATCATTGTTAAGCACACCTGAGCAGATAAAGATAGTTAAGAATGTTTGGTCCATTTGGATTTGATTTCCTTTGTTTATTTTTTTCCAGAAAATGAAGAGAAAATATGACAGAAATTCAAGAGAATGCTGCTGTGTGAGGTTTTAGGAAATGATAATGGGTGTTTTCACCTTTTTTTAGACATTTTATTGATGAAAATAGTTGATAAAATGATTATACGAGAGAATAAACAGGAGTAGGTATCAGCAATGAAAATATTGTAAGAATCACTGGCTTTTTGGCCGAAGTGGGTGGTAAAGCCTTTGTTATCTATTGGCTGTGATATGAATCTGTGTGCTTGTGATCAGCCATTGATGTAAGACCGTAACAGAGACAGCTTGTGCACAATAAATGAATGACTTCACACTGTGAAAGGAACATTTATTATGACTAGTACCTGTCATTTTAAAAGACTGCTTCAGTAATGTTGCACGTCCATAAAGTCGGGCACTTGCAAGAGACCAATTTTTTTTTTTTTTTTTTTTTTTTAAGAATTATAAAAATCAATTCAGGGGAGATAGAGAAATCCTTTTTTTTAGCCCCAAATTTGGTTCTGGCTCCAAAAAAGAAAACCTGGATTCTAAAATTCCCATAATGAATTTTGAGACAGTATTTTGTTCCACACACTTGCCTGCTAAATACCCACATCTTTTGAACGACACACTCCCCATAATTTAGGCCTTCTGTTAGAAAATTTGCAGTTTCCAAGCATATTTTTCTCTTGACTTGACAAAACTTCTCCAAGAGCCACAGAGGACTTTATACAACTGTTTTCACAAAGTTATGTAGTTCTCACCATGACTTTTAAATTGACTTTAATATAAAGTTAATGTAAAATTGTCCCTGTTTAAGTAAAATTGCACTGCAGCTCTACTGTTAATGGAGTGCTATTCAATTGATTCTTTAGTTAATGATTTGAGTAGGCTTCATTATTCACCGCCAAAGCGAACCAGCTGTCAAAAAGCACATTCTTTGTGTGCACTGACCACAGCTTATACTGGACTCTATCCAGAGCCCTTTTCAGGCTGCACTGGATTCTAGAGTGGATGCGTCTCTAAATGTAAGTAGACACAGAGCAGAAAACAACAAACAGCTGTTGTAACGAAAACACGAAAGAACCATTTTTAAAGGATTCAGTTATAAAATGTTACTTGTTCATCCGGTATCAATAATAAAACAGGCTGTTGTCATCCACTGCCCATATTTATACCAACAGAAATTAATTTGTGTTACCCAAGTTATTGTGAGCAAGGAGGCACAGCTGAAAGAGGTTTATCATTACACTGCAAAAAAAGAAAAGTTGGGTGAACTCAAAATTTCAAGGCTACAAACTTCGATAAAATTTAACTAAACTAAATATTTTAAGTTTTGTTTTTGAGTTTGCTCAACTCTGAATTCAGATTTTTGTCAACTCAACATGATTGTAACGCTGCTATGAAATGTTAGCTAATGTTGCGACCACAATTTTGAGTTAGCATTGATACGCTAATGGCTACTCTTGTAGCTGTAACAAGCAGCGCTGCTAGCATCAGTTAGCTCACCGCTATTTCACCGCTTTCCCGCATTTCACAACAAACAAATAAGAGTTAGCAGAACTATTGTCCCTTGTTGTGAACCCCAACTTAAAGATATAAGTAACAACAACTCACAAACTTGTTTTTGAGCAGACAACTGGCCTCCTTTGTTGTGCTAACTTACATTATTACCCTAAATGTCAATAATTTATATTTCCAAGTTTTACCAACTTAAATCACTGTTTTAGGCCAAAAAATACAAGTTGGCTGTTTTGCAGTGTACTGCGACCTCTAGTGGCTGTAGTTATTACGAACTGAACACATAACAAGTCAGGCGGTGTACTATATAATGTAGTGATTGCCAAATGAAGCTTAATGAACCATTTTCTTTATTTTCTGAGCCCACTAGATGGCGCTCTCTGTTCAACAAAGCACACTGAATTGACATTCCTTAAGCCTTAAGTATGCATCTACATCACTGAGTAACTTCCCAGAGTTATGTATGGAAGTCTTTTAACCCAAACTATTACTCTACTGTATTGCTTTTTTTACTTAACCACTTTGTCTTGGTGCATAAACTTAACCAAGTAGCTATGTTTCACAATGTTTACCACGTGGAAAACTGTTACATTTCACAACATGAAATAAAATGGTCAAATGTTTGTGACAGCAACCATGTGGCCAATATTTATATTTGTTGAACCCTATAGATGGCCCTCTTGGCTTAACCCATTAAGGCCTAAAACGCCTGGAAAAAATGGCTGTAAAACCTCTGGGCGATTTTGAAAGAACCACCTAAAACCTGAAGTTTTTCTGGAAATTCAACAGAAGATTTTTCAGCCTCTGTAGCAGATAGAAATGAAATTCTAAAAGTATAAGAGAGCTTAAACCCGTGGCTTTCATGAGAAGTTGACTTTATTTGTCCAAACCTGCGGTAATGCTTTCCCGGCTTAACTGGGTTAGAGAAAAAGGCTCAAGGAATGCCAATTTAGTTTGCTTTCAGCCCTTTGTTGAACAGAGAGTGCCATCTAATGGGCTCAGAAAATAAAATAAATAGTTCATGAAGCTTAATTTGGCCATTGCCACATCAAATAGAACATATTTATAGGCTATTTCGTAAGATATCGTACAAACTTTGTATGAGCATATGCTGAAATCCAGCATTTTACACTTTTGGTTCAAAGCTTCTGAACAGCAAAAATGTCAGTACCACAGATGTTGTTTAGCTGCACTGATGTACAGCAGCTGGCCTTCAACATTTGACCCCCAACACTCCAATAGCACACATTGCATGACCTTGAAAATGTTATTGCTTTATACAACATTTTACATCCAATTTAATACAAGCTGCACATATTTTGATTACAAAATACGTTGCTACACCTTGTTATTTTTTGACATGCAGATGACAACCTCACCTGTGAGCGAGATCAGTAAAGTTTGCTGCGAGTGCCTGCAGTCATTAGGGCCGGCTACATATCACGTCTTACTGGAGACGGATCCGGTGTAGCTCTGCTGAAATAGTCATTTTCTCACACACTCAGTCATACACTTACTCACTAATTGCCTATCGGCCCCCTGTTCTACAGATGACACACTGAGCTGGGATCAGTCACCGCTCTTTCTATCTGCTATACTGCTGTTCTGTACAATGTGTTTGTTTTTCCAATTTTAGACAGAGCACACTATTTTTTTTTTTTTAATTTGTTGTTGATTTTCTTCATTCATTTATGCAAACACAGCACATCCCTGGAAGTGTATCTCTGATCTTTAACTCCTGGAAGGAAGTCATTTGTGATGATTAAAACACAACACATTTTACGGAATTTCTATAATTTTGTTATCCTTCAATGTGCCACAAAAGTTCCATTTCAAAGATTTGTGGAAGTTATCTAACTCTCCCATGTGTGGGTCTGTCTGGTGTCCTTATCAGCTGTGTTATATATCAGCCACAAGTGACAGGGAAGTGTTTGAAGTCACACTGGTGAGTGGGAGGTCCTCTCTGCATCGGTGCTATAACAGGCAAAATGAGAAGGTTCTCCAGTTCGCACCTCCGACTCGGCAAACGCTTACTCATATCTGCTAAGATGCCAGGATGCTTTCTCATACGCATTCTTCAGTACACAGCCGTGGCTCACCTATTAATTATTGAAGAAGAGAGCTGTGGATATTTAATGTTGTGTTGTAGGGCCTTTTTCGATGCACTTTTGCTGCTCTGCATTCATCCCTCTTTGCTCCTTCCCATGTCCCTCCTGCTGTATCTTGTATTGTGCGGTACGTCATTTCCACTTACTCTTCGCTTTGAGGAAAAAAAAAAGCAGGAACTTTTGCTCTGTGGCTCTGGAGCCAAAAGTCAACATGAATGTGTGTGTGTGTTGGAGGCTGCGCTCCCTTTTCATGCTTCAGGTAATTTTACAGTGTTGAGCAGCCAGAACAGGATCCCCTGTGCTCTCATCCCTCCATGTCTGCATTATTAATTGTCTGAGGTACACAACCATAGCTATTTGGACCCTGCAGGCACCCAGCACTCAGTACCTAAAATTAAAAGCAGCGATTGCATCCCATTGGAAGACATAATAGTACTCTTTTAAGTTGCATTTTATTCTCACACAAGACAGTGTAGACTTGCTTTAAAAGTATAATGTGTAACACTTACATATTAAAATGTATTTTAAAAAAAGCAACAATGTTTTATATTTTGTTGAGTTGTGTACTTACATTACCTCTAAGATTCCCTACAATGTTTAAACCCAAAGAAATATGTAATTCTAATCAAATTGAATCAAGAATCCCCTTTTCATCCCTTTTTATCACCTTTGTGCATGCATCAACAGTGTCATAAAATTACTTTTATCTATTTTTTTTTTATTATACACTTTTTTTTTTTTTTTTTTTTTTTTTTACCAGATAAAGGATTTTAGTCATCAGAGATGTGAATCTCATCAGAGAAACAAGCTGAGCAAGCTACTACAACAACCCCTCCACTGGTGTGGCAAACTGCATTGGAAAAACACTCATTTTTAACATGAAGCTATTTATTCAGTGTTTTTACGAGTTTCATTTAACAGTAAAAATTGTTTTGGAGATGAGGAGACCTCTGTGGTTAATTCAGCTCCCGACAAAAGCCTCCTGAGCATTTGGATCTTAAGTTATCAGAGAAACAAGCTGAGCAAACGTTAGTGGAAGCTCAGCTCCAGCCCTCTGCTGACATGCCATAAAGCATTGGTAAAAGACTCATTTCACAGTGTTTTTACCGGTTTCAATCAGCGGGTCCGTTTGTTTTGGATAGGAGAAAAACTCTTGGATAGTTCAGCTTTTGATAAAAACCTCCTGAACAATGACAACAAAAGAAATTCTAACCAGGGGACTGCAATGATGGCTTACTCTTTTGTTATTGTTTTCACTGAGATAAATCTTGAGAGAAAATTACATACTGCGTGTTTAACTGCAGGAGAAACAAGATAACATAAAGAGGGACAAAAAGGGGGCTTAGCATATATCTTTATTAGCTGTTTTTTCTCTTCATGGTCATGTGTGTTTGTACATCTTCAAGTGGAAAGATTCATGTGCCATACTGTAGCTGGTAGCGGAGGGGGATTGGTCAATATAACATAAATGGGGGTGGAACACATTCATCAAGGTGGCAGAGATTTGAGACTAGAGAGGCCCATCCAATCACCGGCAGAGAATAAAGGGGAGAGGCATAAAAGTCCGTACAGCAAGGTCATTTGAAAAAGAAGCTGATAAGACGAAAGGATCAAATCTCCAGTATACGGGCGAGGCCCTCCTCTTGATGTCTGTCCCCATTAACTAAAGCCCTCGCCTAGCTCGCAGAGTCACTGCCACGCCTCAGCTGTCTGATACAATGAAGGGAAAGTAGAAAAAAGAAGAAGACTCGTCTGCCATGCCCGCTGCTTTTATTTTGTCATCAAAATTTATGGCCCTGCTTGTAATTTAGTTATTTAATCTTTTCTTTTATTTCTTCTCTCTCTCTCGTTCATGTATGACTTTAAATGTCCAGTTTTTTTTATCGTATTTTATAAAACACAAACAAATTTAAATCTGGTTTTCTGTTTGTTTTACCCTCATGTCTTTGCTTACAGGCAGGCGGCTGATTTGTAGCATCACACAGCCTTCTCCTGCTCCGGCTGTTTGTGTATTGGAGCATTGGCAGCTGTATTGCTCTCATCGCTGCAGTATGGATTTAGTCAGTTTGTGGTTTTACCACAGTCACAGTCTGGTGTCCACACACACACACACACACAAAGCCACGCACGCACACACGCAGTCAATCCTACAGCAGGTTTACTATGTCACACTGGGGGCTGCTGTGTAATTGGGTGAATCTGCTCTCCAGCACGCTACAGAGATAGCCCTTTAAAATTTCACTTCACTTCTGGGAGTGTAAACAAACCTTGGGATTACTAGGGGTGTAAATCCACATTCCAACATTTCCGTTGCTCTCCACTTTTCTCATTTTTCCCCCCTTTTTTCTGTTAGCCACCTACTTTGAGAGTTTAGGGGCAGGTTATGTGTTTGCTCAGTATTTGGAGTGTGTTTGTGCATCTGTCTGACTGTCAGCATGTTAACAAGTGCATGAATGTGTCTCCATGTCGGATGTGCGTGCATGTGTGTGTAGGCAGGTAGGTGCGTGCTGTGGGCGTGTATTTTAGCATGTCTGTCGTGTGGACACTTTATGTGGCGGCATGCAGCTTTCTGTCTGTGTGTTCTCCGTGATGGATTGCTTGTCAGACGACAGCATAGCACCGCTCTCACTGGCTGACGAAGACATTAAGTCACCAGTCACGTCGACATAGTACGTTTCAACATTCCTCTGGGAAAACGCTTTAACCCTTCTCGCTCCAGGACAGCTGTCAGATGACAGAGTGTATTACTTAAAAGGTGCTCACCGCTAAAACCCGCAGTATGGCTGGATTCAGTAGAGTTCAACGTCTTAATGCAGTTGTGTGGGAGGTGGAGGACCTTGGTCACACGCTGCTTTTATATGGGCCAGTTGCTGGGGTTATGGGCTACAGACTGTGTGCCACCATTGCTTCTGAGGGGCTTGATGTTTTTTTTTCTTGTTTGTTTGCTTTGATTGTACCTCTGCAGGCTCTAAGAATGTACAATATGTAATTGACAGAGAACATCTTCTTGCACTGCAGCAGCCTGGGGAGTCGTTGCTCGGGAGTCGAGGGATGACAACGCTTCCCTCCAACTCTGTCCTTTGTTTTAATGCAACGTCATTCTCAGAGCTGCAGCTGCCCCCAGAGTATGAAAATAGCACACTCTCAAAGAATGTGAATGTTCATGCAAGAGCCTAAAGAAAATGTATTCTGTCTGTTATAGATAGCAGAAAACACCCCAGAGCATTACCTATACACTCACATTTGGAAGTGAGAGTCCTTATAGTGTTCATTTTTGCAAGGATTTTCATTTTGTGTCAAGTTGTAATGCATTAGTGCAAAGTGTAAATGTACTTAACTTTTATTTCAGTTTAAATTTAGTCTCACTTTCATGCCTTACTTTTAATTTTAGTGGCATTTGTTATATACCTATTTAGACCTTGTTATTGAAATCCAAGATTATCTTGTGATCCTTGTTTATATTAGTTTTTCTCAATAGTATAAGTATAGTAAATATTTGTGCCCTTACTGTGGTTGTAGCACTCCAAGTTAGTCTTTTCAGCATTCCCGCCCTCCTTCACTGTGATTGAACAACTGTGTGACGGTGGCGACTGTTTGTAGCGTTTAAGTTTAAGACTCTCTGTGACCAGAAATAACACCAAACATGCAGCACTTGTGCACAATAGACCTTGTCACGCTGCTGATGTTTGAAGCACTTCAAACCAGTGATAAGAGGACAGAAAAAACTAAAAAAAAATCTTCAAAATCACCAAAACAGTTCCTTGTTTTGTGTTCATCTCAGACCCCTAAACTCATACAAAGAAGCCCATTGGAATAATACAATCACAAGCTAGTAAAACTACAATTGGCACTAAAACATCTCTTTGTTGATTTCCCATCATTTAGAAGTATTCTTCCCCCCATTTTGAATCAGAAAGGCTTTTTCTTGTCTGCACAGTGCTGTCTGTCAAGTGAAGTTCACTGAGATATCTTGTGTTTTTCTCTATACTGATGTGGCCAAATGGTTTGCAGGAGGATCTGATACAGAAGACATTTGCTACTAACTTGCTGTGAGAAGATTAAACTTGATAGCAGGAATGTTACACAGATTATAGTTTAACAGGGATACTCGAATATGACTTTAAAGTGTTTTTTTCACTCCTAATCCCCTCCTTGTTATATTTATCCGTCAAAAAATGTGTATTTTATTATTTTAGTCTGGTTGTGTTATTCCACAGTGGCTTTGCATGCACACAGAATTATAAGCACATACACACTGGGAGTACTGTTGGCCACCGAGCAGCTCAGCTGGAACAGTATTGGGCTACACGCCTCGTTAAGGGCATTTTGGCAACAGTGTATACATAAGTAATTCATTTCTGGAATTAAGTAATAACTTTGATCTCTGGTTTACCACTCTCAGGAGCTAGTGCTGATGTAGTGCGGCAAAAAAAATTAACCGCAAGTCCGTTTTCCACCACAGTTTTGCATTATGCTGAAACTTGTTTTTTTTCCCTCCTCTTTTTTTTTTTTTATTGAAGAAGCATAATTCACATTAAACACTCTCGCCCCTGTGGCAGAGTTCTCAAATTAAGCAACATTTTGTTCATTTACCCATGATAAAGTTGTTCATTAGACAATATACTTTGCCTTATTCTTTGTTATTACCTCGCCATTGTAAATGCCTTGGGAGCAATTAAACATGTGAAGTGCCCAATTTTCCGTCCTCGACTTCCAGTCCTGAACTCTATCTGCATGTTGCACACATTTCCTATGAACTAATTAAAGTGAATCAATGACACAACCCTTTAAAATGGCGGCATATGTCACGGCCATCAGTGGGGAACAAAGGACCCTCTTAATTATTTTGTTCCTGCCGCTCCTGTAAACGGCTTGTCAAGGCAGCAGACTCAGTAGCCGACTCCTTGAAATAGGGATGTCATGCACACACACAGACACATATTGCACACACACACACACGCAAAGAAAATACACACACTGTCCCTAGTTCCTCTGTGACGGCTCCCTCTCTGTCTTATAAAAGACTAGTAATTGTACTACAACAATGACAATGTAAGTGCTTAAGTGTGACGGTCCCCTTACTCCTCAAAAGTGCAGCGTCCCTTATCCATCATTGGCTCTTGGGAACAGTGTCTTGGATGCTGACAAGCGTATCTTATCTTTAAGATATGTTTTTCCCTTTGTAAGCTGGCCGACGTTGCATTGGCCAAGTCTAATTTTGAAAAGTGTGTTAGGGCCTGATATAAACACATATATCCTGATCTTTTCAGCCCCCGCAGGGTGTTCCCCATTCATTTGTCCTGTTCTTCAGCTGCGTTCTGCAGCCCTGCTGAAACACGCACTTTAGCATGAGTATGCATTAGGCCTGTTATGAAGACTAATGGGCTGAGAGAGGCCATGTTTTTTCCTGCCTTGCAATTATTTACCGTGCCTCCTTGTAATCCAAAATACTTATCTTTCAGATATAAATATAAAACATCACGGTGGAGGAGAGCCACCACTTTTAGTCCCAGCCTGGGCTGTAGATCATGGCAGTGTTGGTGGAAATGGTGACAAATGAACGGGTGGGAGGTTTGAGGCCGCATTGGAAAATGAGAGAAAAAGTCCACACATGCCAGTTGTTTATGGGCATGCTTATTTGTTTAAGGGTTTCCCTCAATGCCCATCTGCAGTGTTGCCATAAATGCCCATCTGCAGCTCAGGAATCCAAAACTGGCTTTGACTACTGTAGGAAAATCAACTGGCGGTGCTCCAAGTATGTCATCTTCTCCTCTGAGAGAATAGACGGACGGGGATGGATGGATGGATGAAAGGATGCCTCGACACGCTTGTTTTCTCCACCTCGTTACAACCGTTTCTGTGTTATCAAGAGCTTTGGCCTGCCACACTACAGCACAGCGCTACACTTTGTATTTGACAATACTCTGCCTCACAGAGCTAATCGCCTCTTAATTCTTGCGTTATTCCCCATTCGTGCACATGCATTTCAATCAAATAGGTGGTACTGTCCAAAAATAGTGCTGGCGGCAGCGCCGGGAGAGATGGGCTGTCAGTCTCCCTGTCTGATCATGAGCTATTATCCTCTCTGCCCACAGACAGGAGAGAGAGCAACACCAGTGTCTATGTGATCATGATCAATACATAATCACTTTCCTGTCACCGCAATGGCGCTATCAGGGGACAGTCCAGCCCCACAGACCAGCCATTTTAGAAAAAGGGTTTGGCACGCCATCATTCTGACCTAGAAAAGCAGGAGGGGGGGGCGAGCAGTGGCTAAGTGAAGGCTGGACTCATTTAAACAGTCATTGCCATGGGATGCATTATTACATTTTCACTATGCTTGGCTTCATTACATTAGTTTGTGCTGTTATAAGAAAAGGGAGGACTGTTATGAGACCAGACAAATATTTACTGACCATCAGACAGACTGACTCCTGTCTAATACTAAATGGCAGCAGAGCAGCTACAGCAAATACGCAGTTAACATCATTTCTTACATGGCTTTGTTGCGCAATTGTCTAATTGGCCAATGAATGCATTCTGACATTTGCAATTTCTGAATAATAGACAGCTTCTTCACATTTAATCATGTCACTCTGCAGCCAAGAAGGTTTTTTTTTCAATACAATTTCACATTTACCTGAGTGCCTGAAACAGTATAATGCTAGTTACAGGCTCAGCAGTCTTTCTGCCTTTCAGATGACTCACTTAAAGCAGATTTTGAAATGTGGAGTTTTGGGCCAAAACAGCATCACAGAATTCTGTGAAATAAACAGACATTTAGAAATCTGTGTTAGCGTATGTTCTGTGAACAGTATTAATAATGCAGCAGCATCAACATCTCCTTGCACACAGGTAGAAAGGATCATGGTTGCATGGTTTGCTCTCACTTCACACAGTTCAAAAAGATCTCTTTTTGGGTAACAAGCTACTTGTTATTTGTCTCACGGCGTAACAATGGCACCTAAACCATCACATGACTTTTGATGAACAAATGGATTAAAAAAAGAAAAAAAAACAAGAATCGTGAATGATCCATTGTTCAAATGAAACATGGAAGGATATTAAAATGTCTTGCCTAATTCTGCACAGAAAAACTACAGTCCACAATAAAAACTACAAGTGTGGCATCCATAAAATTAACCAACAATTATTTCAATAATAATTTAGCTGTAGCCAAATTTGTCTAAAAACATGTCCTCTCTGTCCTGCCATTATTACTGCAGCCGTGGCTTAGGCTACTAAACCTCTGTTGTCAAGCTATGACATTTAGCCATTTAGCCCATGAAGATATATTAGAATTATAGGAAATGTTGTTCATTAAACTCTCCCTTTTTTAAGAACTAGCTAACTGCTAGTGTTTTAGCTGCTTGTTTTTAGCAGCTAGCTATTGTGCACCTTGTGTTTTCTTCAGAGCAAGGAGCTTGTAGCTAACAAGCTAACGTTACATAAAACCAAAATCAGTATTTTATTTCTGAAATGGTCAAAAACAGCCAAACAATATTTGCTAAGTTCTTGTGGGTTAGCAGGATTTTACATTTTAAGCTGCTCAGGGCTAGTGTAGACTACGATCTATCAAGCTCCAAAATAGCTAAAAGGGTATTTAAGTTCCCTCTCTTTTCTTTTAGACACATTTTCTAATATTTTCTTTGTGCATACCTTACTGTTGCAATAAACCACTAAGAATTCTGTGCTCTCATGCATGCTACTGCCCCTCTGCCCCTCTCGCTATTTCTCCCTTTGTTTCTCCCTCTTCTTTTCGACCCCCGCAGTGTAAAGCCAGTCAGACATAAACAGTATTGTTTTACCCGGGTAGGGCTCACAGCAGGGCACTGTTAGCCCCACGCCTCATGCAGCCCACAGCTCTCCCCATGCCTCAGTGATATCCTTCTCTATGGCTCAGTGCCTGCATACATATGAATGCCCCCTGTCTTCTACCCTTCACGCTTCTGAGCTGGTCCAAGCTGAGCAGAGCTGAGATGTTACACGGCTGCCATGCTTGTTGGACTTTGGGATATGGAGGAGGAGTGTATAGCATTCCCAGCAATAGTAAATGAACTGTAATGACACATTCTTTTGAGTGATTATAGGTATGATGGTGCTTGAGCTGAGAGTGCTTCCCTGTGGTGCAGTTTGCTGAGTTGTACTAAGCATGCTGAGGGTAAATTCTGGGTGAGCAGCTCATGTTCTTGTCAGATCAACTGGAAAATAGAACCTCTGTGTGTACATAAACATTGTAATGAAGACTTCGCAATAGTTTTGTGCAATGCAGTGTTTTGCACAACAATATCTTATAAAAGTAATCCATGCAGAAAACCATCCCAGTTACCAGTAAAAAAAATGTTTCCTTTTTTTGTTGTCTCATGACAAAATATATTGTTAAAAGCCACATAGGTGCCCCATCAGGTGGATGGCACCAACTAACCCAGGACTTTTATTGGAAGTTATGTCCAGAAATCAAAGTTTTTTAAGCCTAGCTCTACTGTTTTAACCTAACCTTAACCAAGTGGTTTTGTTGCCAACCTTAACCAAGGTGTTTAAAAGGGATTAAAACAGTCATGCAGAAAATGTTGCTTGGCTTGATTTAGAAATGGTGTTAGCTTTATATGTTTTATTCTTTTTGTTTAAATTTCAGTCAGCAATTGACTGAAACTGAACTGTAATTTTATTTATTTAAGTTAACGCATAAGAACCAAAACCCAGTTATCCTTAAAGGAAAATCATGGGGGATATACTACAGACCAAGTGAACCACATAGAACACATTTATGATGTTTTTTTAAAAATTTCTACCCCTAAATGTCAAAGATCTGTGATGTGACAAATACGACATATACAATGGGTGTTTCTGGTATTTATGTTTATGACATTTTTTATAAAAAAAAAAAAAAAGGACACATTTTCTGCTTACAGAAACACAAATTTGCCTTTTTCTTTGCATCTCCACAACATTTATCAAAATTGTGACATCAATAGTGCTGTTTAACAATAAAAAAAAGATTTGTTTTTAAGTAACAAAATAAGAATAAATCAATAATAAATAAAAACAAATAACCATTTGCCTTTTTGTTTGCATCTCCATAACATATATCAAAATTGTGACTTTAATTTGTTCAGGAAATCTGGTCAGAACAAGTTAAAATCAATACAGGACACCCTATTAACGGATTAGAATTGTTAAATGGGTTTAATCTTAGCCTCATAACAAAAAATAAGCTTTTTGAAATTAGCTACTTTTTCACATTTCTGTTTCCAGACACAGCCACATTTTGGAGAAGTCACTTCCTGTCACAGTCACATGACCACTGCACCAGGGTGTTGAGTATGTGTCACTAAGGGACTTAATGAGTTAAGATGAAACATAAAGCTGAATGTGGGAGATTCTAGAAGGTCTCTGTTAGCAGAGTGGTGAAAAATCTTTTTTTTTTTTGTCATTTCGCCTCAAAAATTAACTAAATCTGCCACCAAATCTGTTAATGTTTACAAAGTGTTGCAGACGAGCGGGAAATCAGCAGTCAGTGATGATATATCATATAATAAAATATTTCCAATAAACATAACACGTTTCCAAAATTTTCACTGCAACCATAAAAGGTCATTTAGCATGCCAGAAATGTGCAAAAAAAAAGTATTAGGCTGATCCAGTAGTATAAGAGATTAGCTGCGGACAGACACAATCAGCCAAACACATGATCCCTCCAGGCTAATGGATGCTGGATATAACAATGGTTTTAATTTGATGAAAATCAAAACACTCTTCCTCTCATTTCTTCAAAGCATCTTTTTTGATGCTTGTATCCAGGGTAACTGAGCATTTTAACACATTCGCTCTAATCATGCTTCCTTATATGTACATAAAGCTGTAAACAAGAATAGTGTTCAATTTACAAATGCATGTCCTTCTCCTGCGACCCTGCAGTGTACAGTACACTTCTGCAAATGAGCACCTTATGATTGCTCAAAGCTAAATCTTTACAACCGTCCACTGTTTGATTATTCTTGCAATACTTCTAAGGAAATAAGCAGCCTATACAGATGAAGCTGTGTTGTGGGATAATGTGTTACAGAAATAAGCTGCAATGTCCTTCCACAGCCATTGTGTGTCACATCGGGCTGCATCCCCCAATTTATCCCCTCTCTGGTTCAAGAAACATTCCTATTGATTTCCTATCACTGAGCCACTGTACAGAGTAAATAGGAAGTGTGTGCCCTATTATTTCTGTCGGTTGATAAAACAGGAGGCCAGACCCCCATGTCTTTATTCCGAGCCCTTCAATCAAACAACAACAGCTGTAAATGCCTCGTATACAGTAATGGCATCCTTTAAAAATTATGAGTGTTTAAATTAATGGTGTGGTATTAATTCCTGTATATTTCAGGATATGATTAATGAGATTACACTTAGCGTGGGAAAACAACCGTAAATGCGGGCTGTATTTTCATACATGCTTAATGCGTGTCTCTCTGTGGGCTACTGCCCAAACCAACAGAGGGAGATTTGCTTTCCCAGGAAATGGTTATATGTAAGCTTTCAGTGTCTGGGCATTTGCTCGACAGCAGGAGAAGAGTGAGACAAATCCATTTAGACAGGAAATAGCATGATTGCACCTACTTCCACATCTCAATGGTGTGTAAATGACAGTTTTTAGGTAAAAAAGATGCCAGAGAAGTAGGAGTGTACAGGACATCAGTTTCATTTTCTATCGGAGGCTTTTTACAAACCTAATTCCTGCCTGCAATGTGTTTTTTTTTTGTTTTTAGCAACAATTCTATTTTTTTTCTCCCCTGGAAGTTTATAGGTGTTTTGTTGCTATTATTGTAATCGCCACATTGCTACAGGCTTCAAATAAAAGCCAGAGACAATATCCCTCCTACAGCTGAGTTTCTGTGCCCATTGCCTGGCCTTACAGCTGCATCCATTTCTGCAGTGTCCCTGAAATTTCTGAGCATTATCAAGGGGAAGGACGAGCTAATCTGCACTGATTTGAAACAGGACCAAAACACAGGCTTTCCTAATCCCTCATTTTTTTATCATGGGTGGTGAGGAGCATTTTACCCCTGTGGGAGGGAAAGAAAGAGGGAGCTATTTCATGCTTCACCGGTTCCACTGTTTTTATGAAGATTTTTTCCTACCCTCTACTTCCCCCCACTTCAGTCCACAGTGTAACTGAATTTATAAAGCCGGTTTGCAATAGTCCGACACCTTTTAGAAGTACGAAGGTACTTTTCATAATTAGGGATGTGTAGATGACTGCCTTCTCCGTCTGTAGTAGTAGTAATTTAACTTTAAGGCAGATAAGGCTGTGTATCTCAGGAAAAAAGGAGGTGCAATTTCCTTAGCTGTCTCTCATTTTGTTCATTTGACAATTGGCAAACACCTATGGCACACAGGATATAATTTGCTTCTGCATGAGCACACCAATTTGGATTACTGCACACATCTGTGGGATATAATTCATATAATTATGCTTCCTTACATTCCGTCAACCTTTTTTTTTATTTACTTATCTAACACGTTTGTGGGAAACTTCCACACAACGACAGTTTTTCTCACTTTGAATAGCAGGCGTAGGAGACCTCGTACTGAGGTGTTGGAAGCAATGTGAGATTTTCAACAACATGCGTGCATTCAATGCGAGTATCATGTTTGCAGATTATTAAATATAAATTGCGAGTCAGTGATGTGAATGGCAGGTTAGTGGTTTCAAGTAGAGAAAATACCAAGGCTATCAGCAGCTGACGTCAACTTATAACCTGCTGGGTTTTTTTTTTTGAGCTATCACAGCGAAGCGAAACACAGGAAGAAAGAGAGCTCATTGATCTGCTGTGATCTTAACACTGCAAAAGGCATGGGGTGTAACAAGCAGTATGAAATTTACAAGGTAAGCTTTGGCAACACAACAGCATGGGTCATCATAAGACTATGAATTACTACAACACCTCTGTCTCAGAGGACCACTTGAGGCTCTCTCACTGTGAAATAATTGGGTTGCAACAGTGAAACTGCTCCTCCAGTTAGAGTGCAAAGGTGGCTTTTGCTTTGTTTTGCTGTTACAAGACCACAGACCCGGCGGTGACTATTAATCAATGTTTGACACGTGTAGCTGACGTCATGCGGAGCGGCCCGCTCCAGTGGCGTGTCCAGGTGTTTTTTGACTGGGGTGGACCAAGTGGAGAACTGACTTATGTAGGGGGGGCGTGGAGTATGTGTGGAAAAAGAATCCACTTATTTCTGTCTCTACTGATATCTACACTGTAAAAAAAAATCTGTTTAATTTACGGTAAAATTACAAAAAATTACGGCAGCTGTGGTTGCCAGAACATCACCATAAAAAATACAGTGAGCATATGTAAATGTAAATATCAGCAAAAACTGTAATTTATACAGAATAATCCCATTACTTTTAGGATAATTGTTTCATCATGGTACTTCTCCATTAACTTTACATGAAAATGTTATATTTTTACAGCAAAACGGTGTGTTTTCTACAGTTTATGGCGGTAGAATTCAAAGTTTTATACTGTTGTTTGATTTACAGTAATTAAAAGTATCTACTACAGTGATGTACAATGTATAATTTTACGACCTATTTCTGATGCAATTTGACAGTTTTTTACTGTAATTTAAACAAACATTTTTTACAGTGTACTGTAGTTACTAACATAGAGTCATCAGTTGGTTTAAACTAAGGTCCCACCTCTGACCGTGCAGAATGAATACTCAACTTTTATATCAACATATTTGTGGTTTGCAGTAATATACAGGTGCATCTCAATACAGTAAAAAAGTTTATTTATGTCAGTAATTAAATTCAAGAAGTGGAAATAACACATGATATATAGATCCATTACACACAGAATGAAACATTTCATGTCTTAATGTATTTAATCTCTTCTAATTATAATGAGTATGGCTTACATTTAATGAAGACCTAAAATTAAAAAAGTCATATAAAAATGTTCATCTATATGCACGCAATACTTGGTTGGGGCTATGTGACTATTTGACTTATATATAATTGTTTATAATATTTGTATGTGACTATATTTATTATTCATATAAATATTAAATATAGATATACACAATATGTGTATATAGATATACACAATTGTGTGTATATCTATATACACACAATTGTTCATTATTTCATATATATAAGCATTAATATAGCCTTTTATCATACTGACATGTTAATAACATAATACTAACTATCCAAGCCAAATTGATCTGTTAACGGGTAGGACTTGATATGTTTTTTTTCTTCCTCCTACCCCCTTTCGAGCATGTAGAAAGTGTCTGGGGGTTTTTTTTGTTTTTTTTGCTTCTTTGTTTTGTTTTTTATTTATTCATCTATTAATATTTAAACTTGTTTTTTTTTTTTATTATTGCTTGCATGTTCGAAATAAAGACAATCAATCAATCAATCAATCAAACTACTGGAAATGGACTTTTCAGACTCATGATCTTCTAATGTATTGAGATGCACCTGTACATTGCCCACATGATTTTTCTGCCGACTGTGCTGTAAAGTGGGAGGTAACATGGAAATAAAAAGGTCTTTGTGCTGTTCATGCAGGGCACTTGGACTGGAATGGTTTGCTTTAGGGATAAGTTAAGTCCTCTCAGAGTTTGTTTTAAACTTCTTGGAGATTAGACATCTCTAAGTCATGGCTGAGCTGCTCATTGGTCAGCAGGTCAGTTGGAGGTTGTTTCAGTGCTTGTAGAGGCAGCAGAAGACAGTAAGCCAGCAGAATACAGATGTCTGATATGTGGCTTACATGCTGTGCAGGGATTGTGTTGCCATCGCATCTGGCCTTTTTCAATTTCATGTTTTAATTCATGACTGAAACCTCTGAATCGCAGTGTCGGAGGCAAAACTTGGCGAAGGTCTTCACTACAAGCCTTTTCATCTGCAGTGGACAGACTTAGGTGCCTGTGGCAGGACCTGTGCCGTCTGCGACGAGGGACGTCTCCCTTTGTTGTCAGAACACCTCTAAACATCTTTCACAGAAACAATTAGCATACCATCTGTAGCTTCCTGCCAGCGTGTTGCTCACTGTCAGCATGTCAGCTTCTTTGCTCTCCTTCTCTCTCTCCCTCACTCTCACTGAGACTGATGAGGAGCTAGGTCACTGTGAATTAAAATGGATGGGTTTAATTGCGTTAATAGTCTCTTTATATTCAATTTTTTCAATGCATTTTTCCCTGATACCTTATAATGGAGCTGTGAATGGTGGATTGAATTGTCACTAATCTAATTAACTAAAAACTAATGGCAGAGTTGCTGTATTGATGAAGGTCCTTGTGTACATTTCCTGCAAACCTCATATAGCTGCTGTAAAAAGGACCTCATTTCTGCTAAATTGAGTATTGTTGCAGTGAAGGTAATGGATAATTGCTTTAGTGTTAAAGGAATAGTGATATCCAATTAACATTGTAAGAATATGTGTGCCAACAGTTACATTAACGTAGCCAAACTTCTAATTGGTCGAACTCTTCTCAGAATCCAAAGTGGTTTCTTTGTGAGTTAAGTCTTAAAGTTTGCTTAAAGTGATGAGGCTCAAAGAGATACAATTGATGTCTTTCAGCATTCAAGAAAGTGTTTTCAAGTTACGCATTACAGCTTTCAGTGTGTGTGTGTTAGTGGTCTGCTGCAGTTCTATTAGACCAATACTTGAGAAAGTATAAGTTGGCCCTCAACTGATTTGGTTACTTTCCTTGCTGTGTTACAATAAATGTGTGAGACATCCATCACTGTCATGTTGATTAGAGCGAACTTATCCAGCAGAAGCTAGCATGACAAAAGACAAAATGACTGATCAACACTGGCTAGTTTGTTCAGTTAGGCCAACATCCGTTACAGGAGAACATATTTCATCTGAAGTCACGTCATGTCATTTACATCACGACTGTACACATGATTGGAGGATGAATTTGTCGTAGAATTAATTTGAAGATGTATTAACATATCTGACATATAGCAGTTTAAATATGCATCAAATATGTTTTGATAAACACACAGAAATCTGACCAACAGTCACAGTCTCTTTACAGGAAACTTCTGCTTGATTGAGATATGAACAGCTCGGATTTGGGAAATCCCAAGTGTGCTCTTATATCAAGTGTTTTTCATAACAGGAAATTACAGGACGTTGAACCTTAGTTACACAGAAACAATGACACACCAACCTGCAATTTAAAAAGAGAGAAACTTGGTGTTGTCTCTCAGTGTTGTTCTGACTTTTGGAGTCGTCTGACACCTTTGGCATCTGAATCTGTTTTTGATACTTGTTAAATAAATCCCGCACAAGGCTGCTATTCGAATCGACCTGGTCATCAGTTGTTTTTCCTTTAAAGATTTTCTACAACAAATTCTGGATATGAGGAGGGGGCACCATACAACATGGGTACACACTCTTCAAAAATCATGCTGTTTTAGTTTTAGGGTTTGGCTTTTTTTCTTTTTCCTTTTGCTGAAGGGATGATGTATTTAAATATATCTCATACCAGATTTGTACAAATATATTTATATAATTTGCAAAAACGGAGAAGATATTTTAAAAATCAATAAACCGACACCATTTGGATTTATTTTCCCTTGATTGAAAAAATAAAAATTTGGTAGATATTTTATAATGTATTTTCCCTTTTACACATTGACGTCAAAAGGTACACTATTTTAATCATTTATGCATTCTAAAGCAATGAAAATGAACTTTTGTTTTGTTTTGATTGTGGCTGCCCTTGTGTAATGTTTCCATGAGCACCACTGCCTTGTGTTGTATAGCTCTTGATCTGGCTACCTGCATAAAAATACACTGATTTAAAAAAAAATTCAGATGTCGTGCAGGCTGCTGAAATTCCAGAGCAACCGAAGTGGCAATGTGTTGTAAAAGTCAAGCCTGTCTGCTACAGATGGGAATGGATTTCTCAACACATCAATCCCACATTGGTTGAACAGTCTCCTGTTGATTGGCTCAGCTATGTGGAGATGATTGCACATAGAGTTCTAGGTCCTAATCCTGTATTTCCGCCCCACAGGTACCCCAGTTACCCGGGTAACAGCTACAGATGCCGATGATCCGGTGTACGGGAACAGCGCTAAACTAGTCTACAGCATACTGGAGGGACAACCATATTTCTCTGTAGACCCCAACTCTGGTAAGTGCAGTTCTGTGTTTGTTGATATTTTAGAATTATAAGACAAACCTTTGGGCACAAAGCTGTGAGGGTTGTGTTCCTCCATCTTTAAATTTAATTAAAAGACAAAGCAGCACACCCTGGAGGCCATGTCTGACACTTTGGATACAAGATTCACCTGCAGGACTGCCCTGTCATTTTGCTTACTGCAACCAGCTGCAGTATTCCACTATAAATAGTGTGCTTAATACTACAAGCAATAATACAGAGGCCCAGAGTGATCGCTAAGGAGACACAAAAGGAGGACACCTCTGTGGGGCAGGCAAAGCTCTTTGTGCTGTTATTCATTGTTTGCCTGACAAAGCCTGACGAAGATCTCTGTGAGATCGAAACGTTGCTTCATTAAATTTAATGGGAGCTATTAATACAGTGTGCAAATCCTTTGTCTGTTTCTAACCAATGGAGAGCATAATGCATTACAAAATGTAATGAATGAACGCCACGCCCACAATGGGACAAAAAGGGAAGAAATAGGCTTAACAGTGAGACAGTGATTACATCTAAGGATTATTTCAGTAGTCTTTTTCTTGGAGACAAGGCCAAAACCTTTCAGTATTTAAACATTGTCCTTTTCATTACCTGCTTCAACTTCGATAAATGAGCTTACAAAGTCACCTCAGGCCAAGTCTATCGCTATCGCAGTTTGACCGAGTCTGAGGTAAGTGCGTCCAAGTCTCTGTCGGGAATAACTTTACCTTGGAAGGGTCTAAGTATGCAGATATGTAGATGAAGCTCCTACCTCAACTGTGAGGACTGTTTTAGACTTTCATGACTCAACGGTGTATCAGACGAACAACCCAGTGTATCGACTAATGTCCCTTTAAAGCAGGGGTGTCAAACTCAAATACACAATGGGCCAAAATTTAAAACTTGAATAAAATCGCGGGCCAACATTGAACAAATAAACCTTTTAATATATACCAAACATGTTTTGCTTTAACATTAAATATGGAACCAGCAACGCTTATAAACATACAATATATAACTAAATAGTGCAGACATGCAAAATCAAATTTCAAATAAAAAACACATCAATGTCATTAATTTATTAAATAAAAATTAAATAAAAATCGTATGCCTCTTTTCTACTTGCATCCTTCTGATTTAAATATCAAAATAAACTTTTTAATAAATTCTGCCTTTCTTTTCGCCATTTTTGGGAAGGCGTAGCTCGGAGACGGCTCTAGCTTGAGGTTGCTATGACGACTGTCACAGAGGAGCGCGTTACTGGGTCCTGTCCTGATTGACGCGCCAAAACAACAGCAGGGCATTGTGGGATTTGTAGTTTTAGCGGTAAATGCGCCGTATAATACCGGCGGGTCAGCTTTTATAGTACAATAATAAGATAATAATTTGGTATTGCCTCGCTGGCCAAATAAAATTACACTGCGGGCCAAATTTGGCCCGCGGGCCAGAGTTTGACACCCCTGCTTTAAAGCAAAGATTATGCAGTAGAAAATTCTAAAATATAATATTTTAACTCCACACCATTTTTTTAAAAGCCTTGCACATACACCTGAAGGCAATAGTACAGAATGCAATTCACCATTAGACCGTGACCAATTCATGAATGGGATAATTAATGATCATAATTAATGAAGTTAACTCTGATGTCACATGCGTAAAAATGCGTAAAAATTCTTAATTTGGAGACGCCAGTGGTCAGTCTACAACTTTTCAAATGGAAAGGTCAAACTGGACCATATGCCATTTTATATATCAAGTTTTGGTTGCTATGGGGACTAACATCAACACACCTCATTACAATTGGATTCATTGAATCCACAAGAGTCTCAGTTTTCAAGTCATACATATTTTATGCAATTGCAATGTTTTTTACGGAGTATGCAGAAATATACACAGAAAAAAAATAACACATTTGTACTACATGCAAAAGACTGCATGTTGCATATTTGTTTGACAAAAATGCATGGTATTGACATAAAGTGGGCATGTCTTTAAAGGGGAGCCCTGCGGCTACCCATATAACATATAATGATACCCTTAGGTCAGAGGTCAAGGACCAGGTCATTTTTAAATGCCCATTCCAGTTCTTCCCTTGCCAAAATTTTGCTTAAATGTTTACCGTCATTTAGCCCCCGAATAGCTAACACGACATGGTTTTTGCCAATGGATGGTTAAGTTAGTCCTGTTTCAGAAAATACTAATATCTTCAATCTAGCTTTAAAACTTTGATCCGCCTCTAAAAGACAATCTTGCTGAGATCTAGTCAGAAGGGCCAGAGGGGGTTCCAGGCCTTTTATAACATTTAATGATACATATATATGGACACGTTATAAAGTGATGGGAACATAGTCGCTAAGAGTTAATATTCTAATGTATTATAGACTGAAATTGTAGAGCAAAAAATGACATGACAAAAATAACAAAAACTTAAAATATATGAAAGGTGTTTATTGGTTTATCAAGACGCATTCCTGTGTGAGCTCTGTGTAGGCTCCTGCCAACTCAAGCCACAGAAGTTGCTGCTTTTGTCTCAGAGTTGGAATGTGGAGAAAACATCGTCCTTTGTGTGGAGGCAGCAGCTATCTCGGCTTTGTTTAGGCAGCGAGCGACAGACAGACCTTGAAGTGGCTGTATCACGTTAGAAAGCAGAATAATGGCGGGAATTAAAGCAGCATTGTGAAGTATTTAGGGGCATTCAGATGCAGGAATGGGATTTTAAATATAAATATGAATATTCATAACAATGTTTATTACATTATTATCACCTGAAATTAGGTGAGGCTGCATTTTTGTTGGTTGTGTTTCTGTGAGCCCTCAATATCTACATGGAGCAGGTCCTCTTCCTCTTCCTCTATGCTGACTTTTCCCATTTCCTGAAGGCCACCATATGTTCTCATCACGTTTAGAAGGGGAAGGGTATTCAGGTATCCTCAGCGCTAGATGCCAGTAAATCCTACAGACTGCTCCTTTAAGTTTTTCATGTGCACAAATGATTAAATATAAAGCATGAACTAGTATGTTTTTGCCTTGAAGAAACTTCCTTGTTATGCAGACGAGAAGAATTGAATAAAATCCAAAAAAGTGTTTCTACTGCATGATATGGTCAAGTGAATTTAGAAAAAATATTAGGCGTCAATATGATGATATCAATGATATCGATATCAGGCGTTTGTATGCAGCAAAATAAGACTCACATTTACAGTATGGATGATATTGACTAACGGTCTAATCTGTCGTTTAGGTTGGAGATCTTGTTGGGCCTTTTAATATCAGGTTAGCTAATTTGGATCCTTAGCCGTACCCTACAATGCAGTGGACATGGGTCAAAAGTGAGTGTAAGGGATCTAACCAATGCATTTATTCCTGTAATATTTATGGATAAGATCAACATGATCTCACAGGAATCCGTGGAATAGCCACGGAATCACTCAAATTTCCGTGAAACTGACACGGATTTTGCTACAATGCAAGTTAATGACAGTCATATCCCGTGGCTATTCCAACATACAAAGTGATTATGTACTTTTACTGAGTGAATATTTAGAAAATAAAACATATATTTCTCACTAGAAATGTGATCAAAATCCATTTTTATGCAGAAACTAAGTCAAAATATTGCTTTTTTCACTAAAAATGAGAGAACTGTCCGCCATGTTTTTTGTTCTGACCGCCGGGACCTTGAAAGTCACGTGACTTGGAACAAACCAATAGGAAAAAATATTAACTTGCATTGTAGCGAAATCCGTGTCAGTTTCACGAAAATTTGAGTGATTCCGTGGCTATTCCACGGATTTTGAGTTAAGCAAATCCGTGGCTATTTCACGGATTCCTGTGAGACCAGGTTCGATTAGATATAGATCAGCATATTCTTTGTAATGCTGCCTAAATTTTGGCACTAGAGCTCTCTGCGGTGTGTAGATTTACCTGAAAAAGAAATACAGATGTGACTCCCTTGAGTAAGAGAGTGGCTTTTTAATGTACTGTACATGTGTGCTGCCCACGGCTGCAACAGGTTGTACAGGTGTCACAGCAGGTAGAGATGCAACAGCTTCCCCACCTGCTGGCCCACCTGAGCTAGTCTCACTCTGTTGCTGTACATTAAGCAAAAAATGCATACATTTTCTGAAAGGGCAATAACTTATTTACAGTAAAAAAACACTTTTTTTAGACGCCAATGTGGCAGCTATGTTAAAGAGTGAGGTCTACTACACTGTGTGTGTCTGCATCGCCTCTTTTCAGCGCGCCCATAAGGGACATCATGAGTAAATGCACGCTAAATGGGAGCTGACAATGTTGGTTATAGCTTAAAAAGTTGTGTAACAACAACAGGACTGCAGGTAACTCGGCCCATCTGTTTTTTGAAATGCTTGTAGATTATCGCTGCATGAGGCTGCTGTTAACTCAGGCTCCCGGGCTCGCTCCCTTTCCCTGGATTTTCCCTCTACAGCTGCACACTTGTGTTTCAAAACATGAACAGTACGCTCGGGCAAAAATGTTCATCAGTGGGGGCACTATAACTAATAGCTTTAATTAATACATGGAAATAATAATGAAATCATGCTGTTTTTTTGGATGGTTAAATCATTAACACTCTGCCTAACTTGTCTTTTAGAGGCTGTAGCATGATCAGTCTTAATACTACATTGACGAAAGAGATATCATATTAAACTACACGGCCTAAGAAATCCGTTGGTGTATGCAGTGGCGGTTCTAGACCAGTTTTACTGTGGGGGCCAAGCAGGGGCCACTCTTTAATCAGAGGGGCACATTAAAAACAGCAAAGATGATATTTAAGCATTCAAAACCTTTATTTTAGCTTTTTTTTTAAATCTCATTTAATTATATTTAGAAGATACAAATACATTGATTGAAACAATGAGACTTACCAACAATAACAACTATTTTTGTACGACAATTACATTTCTCATTTTTGTGCACAATTACTTTTTTTATTTTGAAAGCGCAGTACAGTGAGAATGATATTTTTTTTATATATATTCACAAGCTTTTATTGCACAATTAAACTATTATACAATATACACATTCTGGGTTCCTTTTGTGTACAATGAGATATTGTTTGAACAAAAAATAGGTAAGAATTGTTCCATCTCTCATCTTTACAAATTGATAATTTTATTATTAATTAGACACAGGGGCCACAGCAGGGGCCAAGGGCTTCTTAACAGGGGCAGTGGCCCCTGTAGGCCCTTGTGTAGAACCGCCACTGGGTATATGGTATAAAACTTAGACTAAATTTTTGATAGGAAAAAACTGACATGGCCATCAAAGCGGCCCCTTGACCTCTGACTTCAAGATGTCTGGACAAAAAGACATTGTATTTGAATATCTTTTCATACCAGAAACAGTCTTGGAAATGAATAAAGCTGAGACTATTGTGGATTCAATGAGCCCAATTTTGTTCACGTGTGATGATGTTAGTCCACATTGCAGCTATTTCATTTTTGCAATACTTACTCTCACTGTATAAAAAGACCTGCTGTAACCTCAGGGATAATCACAGCCTCATGAAACTTTACAACAACAAACAGTGTCAAGGTATATTGGGAATAAGGGTTTTTGTCAGCAATTTCCAGCACAAAAATGCTCACATTATCACAGAAAAATGCAATTTTTCACCAAATCACAGCATTGATTTTTCTATGTTTTTCTTCAAGGTCTTCATGTGGTATTTTGGAGAGATTTTTGACATTTTTTTATCAATTCTTGTGTGGTAAAAAAAAAAATGGATAGCCAAATGTGTGTAATAAATGGTATTCAAGTAACAAATGGAATTGCTGCCACAACCTGTGAGATATAACTGAAAATGGGACTGACCTTCACATACTTCAATTATAATGTTCTATGGCATTTTACACTGAAAAATTTCAACTTTTGAATTGGCACCTACCAAAAAAACACATTTGCTTCAGATTTATAAGCAGACAAACTTGACAACGGTGTTGAACTGCATCTCGAAATAATCTTCAGTTTTCCAGCTTTCAGATCAATGGCGGTTCTACACAGGGGCCTCCAGGGGCCACTGCCCCTGTGAAGAAGCCTTTGGCCCCTGCTGTGGCCCCTGTGTCAAATTGTTCAAACAATATCTCATTGTACACAAAAGGAACCCAGAATGTGAACATTGTATAATAGTTTAACTCTATTGAGTCTTATAGGGCTATTTTGTCCATTTTTAAATCCTTTTCATGTCTTAACGTGTCTTTGTAAGTAATTTTGTGTCTTTTTTGGTCATTTGTGTCTTTTGTGTATTTATTTGGTAATTTTGTGTCTGTTGTTGTGTGTTTTTTTAGTTATTTTGTGTGTTTTTTGGTAATTTTGTGTCTTTTTTTGTCATTTTTATCTCTTCTGTGGGTTTTTTTTTGTTATTCTGTCTTCTCATTTTGTGTCTTTTTTGGTCATTTTGTGTCTTTTTTTTGTCATTTATATGTCTTTTTCAAGACATTCAAAGATTTTGAATGCTTAAATATCATCTTTGCCATTCTTTCATGTGCTAATGTGCCCCTCTGATTAAACACTGGCCCCTCATTGGCCCCCACAGTAAAATTGGTCTAGAACAGCCACTATTTCAGATGGTGTGTACCATTTCAATGTGGCATCTACTGTTGACCTGCTCCCCTAAATATGGGTCTCAACGTGGGTCTCAACGTGGGTCTCAACGGGTTAAAAAGCACCCACACAGCTGACATGCAGAGTGAAACAGAAATACGACCCCATACTGCGTGTGTGGCTCCCAATAAATTTAATAAGGTTACATTTTGATCTCACAGAGATCTTCTTGTCAGACAACAGTTACTGACATCACTAATGGAAATTATTACATACACACAATATTACTCACACATGATTGCAATCTGCATAATAAAATCACCCTGGCCCTGCTGAATAAGACTGATGCTAGTGTAGCCTTTCACAACAGGAAGTGTAGGCCCCACATGTAGGCGGGTGAGGACAAAAGTGCGCCTCTATCAGTGGGCTACATCGAGAAAAATCCAATGGCTTCTCTATTCTGTTTGTCCTGGTTTAACTAGGTCCACTGATCATCAGTGACATGCTGCATGGTTCAACAATGGCTCGCATGAAATTCATTATTAAAACTACTAAATTAGAAGATCCATATAGGCATCACTGAGTTGCATGTTTCCATTAGCTGATTGGTCGTCCTAAATGCTAAATGGGCCAGTACTCATATGCCGCTGTGCAACATCATTGCGTTATGAATTCAAAATAATAACAATAATTACTTCTTCCTTTCACAAGGCGAACTCTTCAGCAGCGTCATCATGCATAAAGTTATCTCAAAACAGATTCCAGATTGGATCTTTAATTGCTTTTTCAGCTGACTTTTTAACGTGTGTCTGTAAGCAATATGATTAAATAATGGTGAAATTACATTAATAAGAAATGAGATGGAAATCGACTGCTCACAATTTGGAAAACAGCACACAATAAACAAGCTTCAAGAAAAGGGGAGTTTCAAAATTTATGTGCATAATTAGTACGAACACTCAGTTCGACGTGTACCGTAGAAACGGAGCCCGTCCTCGCCGCTATAGGCGCCGTGATCCCGAAAGCATCTGCAGCCGGGACGTGGCTTTAGAAAACGCACTGAACGGACAATTTAAGGATTAGCATTCATGCTTTGTGTGGTTGCGGAGCACATGCAGATGGCTCATTCAAGTGAGCCAGATGTTTTAATGAATGTTAATGAAAAATAAAAGGTAAGGGGAAAACAACCATTAGAATGCGTTTGACACTTACAACGCCACATTGGAAATGAAAAGCATTCAATAAATAAATAAACATCATGCCCCAATTCATCACTTGGTTAATGGTCGGTGAAAAAAAAAAAGTTGAGGCAAATATCTATGGAAATGAGTGTTTGTCTATCCTCCCTTTTCAGTGATTAGGAATTAATTTGAATAATTAACGATGATCAACAGAGATGAGAGTGTTGCTTCTAGCATGATGACTGGAGTGTGTTTGTGTGTGCGTGGAAGACGGAAAACGAGTGACTTGTTTGTGTTGCTCTTTTTATTTATGGCTTCATTTGTTTGCGTGACTCGAGAGGAGGTGGGCCTACCTTGTTGATGCCAGTCAAAGCTCATTTTTACTGCAGTGACATAACAAAAAGCAGCAACCAGAGTATAAATGTCGCCTTTGCAAGAATACGCCCATGCACGTTTTATTTTTTCTATACATAGAGCACACTTTACAATAAGGTGGGAGTATAAGTTGTGTTAAAAGCCTTTATTTAATTGGCAAGTTAATGGTTTAAAATTGTGTAGGTGATGGATAATGTGAACTAAATCCATCCGTCAGGCATCTCTTTGAATCTAATGTCCAAAAACAAGGACAGGTGAGAGGTTCACTATTGTGTATCTGGTGTTTCAGTAAAAGAAAAACGGTAACACTTTACAATAACCATCATTTATAAATGGTAAACAGATACTTTATTAATGTTTAATCATCATTTATAAACAGTTTATAGGCCATTTAGAATGGTAAATACATCATTTATTACTGTTTAACTAACTAAATAATGTATAAATGGCTAATATATAGTATATTAATGTAAATGTATAATTAATTTACCATTAACAAATAATTAAATTATAATTAATACTTTTAGTTTCACTCATTATTACACTTTTAACACCATATTTAGTATGTTAATGATTTTTGAAATGATTCATATACCTTTAAGAAATTGGTTGAAACCATTTAAAGATTAAATATGTATAGCACTTAGTAAATGGTTAATAATTGGTTTATAAACCATCTCCAAACATTACTTATATGGTTATTGTAAAGTGTTACCAGAAAAACCTACAATTTCTATCACCACTTTTATTTTTATCTTTAAGAGCACCTTAAGGTTCTCTGGATTTACTGCTTGTGAATCTGAGCACTTAACCTTTGCATTGTCTACAGTAGTGTTCTATCACATAGCGTTATTCTAAGTATTATGGGAAGTAGCAGTAAAGTAGATATGATTTTCAAAAAGCATATTTGCCCTATGACACAAATAATGTATTCATTCTTTTGAATAAATTAGAGTTTAATGAGTTATTGGACCCTTATGCATTATTGCATTCATAATATTGTCTCCCTGGTCACATTCAAGTACATCTTTTGTTTACATATTAAACATCTTGCAATTGAACATCCTCTGAAAAAGTGAAAAAAAAATAATCTTTACGCTAAGAAGCTAAAAACATAGTGGATCACCTTGATATTAATTGACTTTTTACCTTTTCATTGGTTGAAAAACCTGATTTTGAACTCCACTACAGAAAACTGTGCATTAGTGAAGGTTGTTATGCTGTGCTGTGTCTGTTATTATCATAAGATCAGTTAGATATCTCTTAGGTCTAATTTACATCAAACATAAGTAAAGTGTTCGAACAAAGTCTGGAAAGTTTGGAAATTGCTTAATTGTAACGGTTGTGTTTTCAAGGTTAGAAATATGCTTGATTGATATTATGCTAAAATTATTATATATTCCTTGGAAAATGCTTAAATTTTCACATTATCACATACACCTAAATTGTCACATAATCAGCATTAAAACATACATCTAAGAGAGAGTCTTAGATGGGGTGATGATAGAGCTTTGGGAGTCAGGATATGTTGGTTTAGGTACCTTGAAAGTGCATGAAAAGTGCTTGAATTGAACCCCAAAAAAGCTGTACAAACCCTGTAAGTAACAGAATCATATAGTAAAACATACTTAAAGCCCCATACAGCCCCTATAAGTGTTTGTCCTTGAATGGTTACCGCTTATTTTTCTACATATTGGGGTCTAATAAGTTCACACACAATTGAAAGGACGAAAAAGTTATGTTATTTTTACATATTCGGTATAGCAGTGGTGCCTGTGGGACACGAACACTGACGACGAAAAGCCAATGTCAAAAAACAAAATCAGGGTATCCTTCAAGGTTGAGCTACATTATGTGAAGTAAACTTATAGTCTTGGGTCTGGGAATAATGGTCTATGGTACTAATGTGACCAGCTGGTAAAAAATCTATTGGTTGAGTTGATCCCATGGTCACCAAATGCACCATGTTTTTGTCATGAAAATTGCTTGAGGATGTTAATCATTTATAGAGCTATGGGCATGGTGGTACTGGCAAGTGAAAGTAAAAAAAAAAAAAAAAAACAGTCACACAATGATTCATTAGAAGGGCACTCACTCAGACCTTTACCAACGCTAAATGCCTTATCTCGCACTATTAACCAAAGTAAAATATAATTTCTATATCTGCTTCATACACTCAGAAATTGAATGGGTTCTTCCTTGCCCTGTGCTTCAACCTTCCACCTAGTTTCATGAAAATCAGGCAATTATTTTTCCCATAACCTTGCTGACAGACAAACCAAAAAACTGAACCACAACACAAAAAAAGCTTGTTTTATATGAAAAGATACCTATTTTTTTTTTTTTTTAAATAATCTAAAAAACAAGGTTATTGCATCTTCATCCAGTGCAGTGCTGCTAATGAGGTTAGGTAGCTTTTCTGTTTAAAATGTCCAACTCTTCTCCTTCACATCCGCTAGTGGTTTAGATCATCAGTGTTGTGTGTGACCTCCAAAAGCAACACTGACCCTGAAACTGTGTTACATCTGGAAGGAAAAATCTATCACAAGGTTTGAGAATGCAAGCCGAGACAACAACCTAACCCCTCCCACGTTTTTTCATCATAGCCAAGCATATTCTCATTGTCTGAGGCAGCTCAGGACCAAGGCAGGGTGTCATGCCAAAGCCTGGCTTTTATGAGGGGTTTTATATTCATTTGATGATCCTGCGGGCCTCTGTTTCCTGAGTGGATTATCCGTATATGCCGGTGCTGAGCCCTTTTTATATTCAGCGCCGTGGCAGAGTCAATAAGGTCCATTCTGCATACAATATTCAAGATTATACAAGACAGACAGCATAATTCACACTCAATCAGAATACAAATGACTGCAGACGGCGGAACAACACATTTGAAAACAAACACAGCTGATTCTCAGTGCTGGGACTGGCTCAGTCATGACCACCTTGCCGTGCTCACACAGACTGTGAATAAACCTGCAGGGATTTTTTTTTTTTTTTTTACCTCTCCTCAGAATGGAGTCCTTGTTTTTTGTAAAGTCATGGTCTAAAATAATGCATAGCACAAACTGTGCAGTTAGGGGGGCGTGAAGGTTACAGTAAGCTTCTTTCTTGCTTGTGCATAACCCGCATGAGCATCATTAAAATGATGTGCAGAGTGTATCAGTCATGTTTATAATTGCATTAATGTGTTATGAACTGTCTCCACCTCCAGCGACCATAAAAATTGCTCTCCATGGGATGGATCGGGAGGTGAGAGAGGAGTACCTGGTGGTCATTCAGGCGAAGGACATGGGAGGTCACATGGGGGGCTTGTCTGGAACGACGACTGTCACCGTCACGCTCACGGACATCAACGACAACCCGCCAAAGTTCTCAAAAAGTACGTAACTTCATGACCTTAAACGTCCCAAATCTAATTAGGAGGAGGAATTACTGCTGCTCTAAATGAGCTCTGGTCATAATTGGGAAAAATAAATGTTATTTTTCAAATTGCATCAAACACATTCCTCAGAAAATATTTCCAACTGCTGTTAAGCCTAATTATGATGTAGTACTTTAATAAGCTCCCATGATTTTGTTTAATTTGTTCAACATTTCAAAGCTATGTCTGTTTCTCTTCCAGGTTTGTACGAGTTTGTGATCCCTGAAGACCTACCAATCGGGAAAATGGGCGGCAAGGTGAAAGCAAACGACAGAGACATCGGAGATAATGCCAAGTCCACATATAGCATCATCGAGGGAGATGAGCAAGGCATGTTTGAGATCGTTACAGACGCGCAGACACAAGAAGGGATCCTTCGACTGAAAAAGGTAAGACCTTGACACCAGCTGGAAGTGGCTTAACTCCTCATGCTCTCTGTGTCTCTGTGAGTGAAATGTGAATTACAGTAGGGGGGTAACTGTAATTGCAGGAGCTAGCGAGAAGGTAGCTAGCTTGAGCTAAAGCTGGACACTGTGGCCAAAATATTCCATCCCAATATACACTACTGGTCAAAAGTTTTAGAACACACCAACTTTCCCAGAATTGAATTGAAAATTATGCAGTTTAATGTCTGAAATGAATGCACATTTGCAACATTTAAAATTCTTGATTGAGCATGATAGTGTTTTGAAAGTAAAAAAAAGATTCAAAATCACATTTTATGTTGGACCAAAGGACTAAAAAAAGACACAAAATGACCAAAAAAAGACACAAAATGACAAAAAAAGACACCAAAAGACACAAAATGACTAAAAAAAGACACAAAATGACCAAAAAAAGACACAAAATGACTTACAAAGACATGAAAAGAATTCAAAAATGGACAAAATAGCCCAAGACTCTATAGAGTTAAGTTGTTAACACACTTCTTGTTCCCTGAAAAAAGGCCTACTTGTATAATTCTGAAATGTACATTATTTTTTAGTTTTGTTTACCCTTACCTTTTTTTATTTACCTCTGGCAGTTCACCACTTACCTTTGTACCCTTTCAAGCTGTTCATTTGACTTGAACTGCTTGAATTTCAATAAAAAACTGGAAAAATTGGGGTGTTCTAAAACTTTTGACCGGTAGTGTAGGTCATTTCATATCTCCATAACAACATATATCATGATGCTTTCTGGTAAATCAATCAATAAATAGTCTGTATGAATAGTGAATGTGCATGTAAATGAATGTGCAGACTTATTTTACCATAAGAAAGCTGGACATTAAAATGTCTCAGAAAGCTGAACAACGTAACACACACTGCTGCCTCTCCCTGATAATGATGATGATAATGATGACTGAGTGAAGTCCAACCTGCAAACCGACTTACTCTTCCACTTCCCCGGATCCCAAACAACAACAAAAAAACCCTCAGGTGTGCCTTAATACGCTACTTAACATTACTCAGTTTTTCATTCAGCAGCAGCTCATAATAACCGTTTATTAAATAACTCTTATTTCAAACACAGAGTGCCTGGACTATTTAGGTAAATTGGAGGGAGCCTTTAGTTATTTAGTTCAGTTTTTATAATGCCCAATCCGTTTACAAACATGTGGGGAGAGGAATATTAGAAACACATTTTATTTTATAATTGCAGTCCACTGCAACACCCCCTAAATATTACCTAATTAATACACATAAAGTATAATTAATACCTCTTTGAAACGTCAACACAAAATTAGCATTGTAATATTTCTAAATGTAGAATTTCTACTGATCTGTTGTTATAGATTGTATTCAATTGTAGTGTACTGAACAAATGGTGACTAATTATTAACCCATGGGATTTATTCAATGATAACATGGCTAGGCCCTGGATCTCATTTCACCCCAAATGAAGATAAAAATATTTTTTTTCCTTTTACCTGTAGAGCTAATCAGTAATCGGTAATGCTTTATATTAAGGGCCTTGTAATAACCATTAATTAACAAGTAATAAGGCCCTTATAAGTCCTTACTAGATGCTTATTTACATTCTTTTGTGTTTATAAGCTTATATAAGTGTTAATTAAGGCATTACAAACACCCATGACCCACCCATTATGTCTTTGCCATGCCTTTATTAATCTTATTTTGTTTGCTTATTGATATTAAAATATACTTTATTGCTCATCTATTATAAGTGAACTATAAGTTAACTATGCTTTTTGCAACTACCGGATCTAAAGCGAGAACAATGCCTTATTACTTGTTAATTAATGGTTATTAAGGACCTTATTATAAAGCGTTACCCAGTAATCTATATTGCTTTGGTGTGAGTTGAGTGTTGGAGTTATCAGTAGTAGGGATGTCTGCCTTCTCTCAGATATAATGGAACTAAATGGCACTTTTCTTTTGTTGAAAAACCACATTGTAGGAACTGTTTTCTCTCTAGTTCCGTACATATATGCTCAAAAACAATCTAGAATGATAAGAAGCACTGCAGGTAAGATAAAAATGTGTTTTTTGAGTTTTGGTTGAGATGTCTCTTCAAAGACATTGAGAAAAACTATATAAAATGTGTGTTTTAACTCCAAACGGTGTGTTAACATAAGGCCAGTTTGCTCTTCCTCTCTTGCACCTCTTGCAGTGAATGTCTGTGCTTAGCTTTTTTTGAGCCTTTACTCAAAACAGAACATAAAATAATGAGACACTGGGGCCTGCACTGTGAGCATCTTGGAGGCTAAAAGAGCATTTTTCTTTTTTCCCCCTTCTATTAAAAAAAAGAGAAGATGTAGGAGAAAAGTAACAATACTTTCACCTATCAATTTCACATGGTTCTCGCTTGAAGTAAAGTATGAGCATTCTAACTGCACTTTCTGTATGTGTGTGCTGACATCTGAGCAAATATAGCAAATCTGTGGAAACTCACAGGTCTGGATTGCTTTTTTTTTCAGACAAGATAATCTCATTTTCACATTACAGTCCTGCCAGTTTAGCTGTCTTAGCTCAAGGCACATTGTTACATATTGTAAATTGGTTCACCCTCCATTCTCCATTCAACTTTGGTTGAATTCAGTTTTGCTGACACCCACATTACCATCACTATAAGAGCAGATGGAGTGTACCTGAAGTTGCCTGTTGTTCTCTCTGATGCGAACACATCCACATGTGTGAGCTGCACACTTCCACCGCTGGCTCCGGCTACTTCAGCCAAGCAGTTGCTGCTTAATTGCCTTGCTTTAGGGAACATTAGCAGTAGTGGTTCAGTGAAGAAAACACAATGCTCATTCCGTTTGTACAAGATATTTCTATGTGTATGGTTCTGAGGAAAGCAAGAGACATTCTTGCCACAAAACCTGAATCTCTAACCTTGAGGCAAACACATTAGTGTATAATGGCATGGTACAATGTGATGTTTGCATCAATAGCATTCAATTCATCAGCTAATTTTGAAGTATGGCCGAAACATGTGTTTGCTGCTAATAGTATTTCAGCATCTCGGTGATTTTCACACCACGTAATAAGTTTCTAGATATGCAACAGAAAGGCAGTATGAATATTTCCTGAAGGATAAAAGCCATGGAGGTCTGAGTCTGGATATCATTGCTTGCCTGTAGACATTGAGAGCTCCCAATCCGATATTTTTCTCCATACTGAATAGTGCGGAATTTACATTTGAAAACCACGATGCATTTTAATAACATTGTGACCCCCAAGCAAGTTTCGACGCAGCTGTATCTCAAGGACATCTGTGGGAAAATCAAACTAAGGTTTGAACACATGATATCAAAGGTACCGGAGCTATTTATGCATGTATGCATTCTATATTCTAAGTCTATAGATGCTGTTCTCCATAGAGGATGTTTGTATGTATAGGTGTGATTGATGGATGGGGGCTCTTTAAGTCTTCTTGAGTCATGGTTGGTTCAGTGTCTGGAGAGAACAGCTATACATCACTCAAACGTGCAATGCCATTGTTGTGATGTAAAATGACATTACCCCAAGGACATGTGGTGTGACTTTGTCAAAGTGTGAACAATGAACTGTGTAGGAGGCGGAATATATAAGAGCTAAGGCAATCTGCGGGGACTCCAATTCACTGGCGCTAAAGAAAACATCAGTGCTAGAGAACAAACTCGACACAAAGTCATAAAATCTCTAACTGTTGACAAAGCAAATGTCAAATGTGTTAGTCTTTTAGGCAACCTCCACTTCCATGTCCCGCGGAGAGAGCCACGCTCTTCCCGTGTCTGCTCAGCTCTCTCCCTGCGGCCTCCAGTTGGTTGCCGACATCACTAAAGCAAAATAGATGATAATGTGTTGGGAGAGTAGCAAAGCATTTACACACTTACTGTTTTTGCATTCCTCCAGACGGCAAGTTGAGATGAGAGGCAGTTGTTCTGCTTTGGCTCTTTTGTTCTGCATCCTCACCAGTTGTTATCCTCCAACTGGGGTGACAGAAGAAAAGATTCCCTCTTTTCCCCAAAACACCCTGTCCCCTTCAACATCTGTACCATTCTGTGAACCACCATCTAACGTGGAATTCAAATTATTACAGATCCTTCGCAGCAAGGTTAAGACATATTGATCTAACTGAGGCTGGAGAGGCACAAACCAGGCAAGAGATTCTTTGCTGTTTGGGTTTTAAGCTTTTTATCTGCCAGCCCCCAGGCCTGTCGAGGGATGTTAGTGGGATGCTGAGCTTTCACCCCTGCAGCCAATGCTGAACTTTGAAGTCTCTAAATGGCCTGTGTGTACATACTGATTTGATGCTAACACTTGAGAGAGACCGAAAAATGACACGACAGGGGTGTAGAGTGGGAAACGACTGTGAGGGGTTGTTAACACACCAGAAACTACAGTCTGCTGTCCGCCATTTAGAAATGTAGCCCTAATGTTAAGGTATCTCCTGAAGATTCCTTCACCTTTTTTAGAGGGGTGGGGATAGGGGACAGTGGAGAGAAAGCATGGCAATAGTTGATGTTACATAGAAAAAAATGTTAGTAATGAATCTATTGAAATGATAAAAGAGGGCCTGGCATTTTATGATAGGGGGTATGTGAAGGTTGTTGCAGCATTTCTTGGGTTGATACTATTTGTTTAATAGATTTGTTGCTTAATTTTACAATTTGCAAAAATGGTCAAAAGTCCCTCCTAAACACCCAGTTAAGACAACAAGACTTTGGAGAACACAATTAGAAAAATTCATGCTGTGATTTGGTATAAATAACATTTTTGAGAATTCTGCAAGAATTGTATTTTTTTTGCAATTGAATGGCAATTATTCCTATTCTGAAAACTGCTATGAAAATCTGTAAGTATACAGAGGAAAACTAACATTGTCACACCTGAAAACAATTGGGCTCATTGAATACACAAGTGTTTCAGCTTTCCAGTCATAATCAATGTTTGCATTTCCAAAAAAGAGAACAACTGTAGGGTTTCTTTCCCCCAAACTGCACTGGATTAGCATGAAGCATTTTTATTCAGATATCTCGAGGTCAGAGGTCAAGGGACCCCTTTGGAAATGGACATACCAGTCGCCCTTGGTAGCTTTGGTATTTGGTATGGTATCTAGCTCTACTGTTTTCCAGTATGCATGCTAATAAAAATCAAACTGGCTCTCCCTGGATTGCTCATTTAAAGGGCTGTGTGTGTTTTCATGAATTGATCATTTGAACAGGTCAAAATATAACTTGCGTTTAATATCATACAGTATTTAAAAGAACAGCCTGTTTTTTGATGTTGTAATTGATATAGAAAATAATGAATCAAACCTAAGTAGACTAATCAGAGAAGCTGTTTACCGCAGTTTTTCTTAAACCATGCAAGTGGATTTAGTGTAATTAAATATGCCAGCAGCAGTGAGAGCCCCCCTCTCCCCTTTCCCCTCTCTGTTAGGACCCTGGAAACAAATATAATGAGTTGTTTCTACATGTTGTCAAGTGGGAATAATACCGCAATATTTTGATATGGGAGAAGCCAGTTTTCCTGGAATTTAATATGGAGTAGTTTACTAAATTACTGATGTAGATGTGCAAAGCAGCTCACAAATATACGAGTTATCTTGAAGCTGCATTTATTTATATTGTCATATTAACCACGGATCAAATTACTATGTATAGTGTGAGTGGTGAGTCATGATGACAAACCCACAGGGACCCTGAATTCCCCCGCAGCTGTTGAGTGCTTTGCAGTCTTTTAGCTCATTGTTTTATGGCCATCAGCCTTTGCGGAGTTTCAGTTGCAGTTCAGTTGCAGTTTTGGTTAAATCCATCCATCCATCCATCCATCCATCCATGCATCCATCCATCCATCCATCCATGCATCCATGCATGCATCCATCCATCCATCCATCCATCCATCCATGCATCCATCCATCCATCCATCCACTACCAGGGCCGGGTTGCAGGGGCAGCAGGCTAAGCCAAGTATTCCAGGCGTCCCTCTCCCCAGCCACAACGCCCAGCTCCTCCTGGGGGACCCAGAGGCGTTCCCAGGCCAGGAGAGATATATTATCCCTCCAGCATGTTAAGCATCTTCCCCAGGGCCTCCTACCAGGTGGACACGCCTGGAACACCTCTACCGGGAGGCGCCCAGGAGACATCCTTATGCCCGAAACACCTCAGCTGGCTCCTTTCGACACGAAGGAGCAGCAGCTCTATTCCGAGCTCCCTCCAGATGTCTGAGCTCCTTACAATATCTCTAAGGCTGAGCCCAGCCACCCTACGGAGGAAACTAATTTCAGCCTCTTGTATCCACGATCTCATTCTTTCGGTCATTAAGCACCAAAGCTCATGACCATAGATGATGGTTGGAAGGTTGATGGACTTTGAGATGGAGATGGATTTTTCGTTCAAACATTCTAAAAATGAACAACCATTATCCACAGAATGGGAGGAAGTGACAGTGTTGATGCTGTGTCAAACACGTTCATGTATTGTCTTGCAGAGATATCTACCAAAGTTAGCATGCTAACCAGCTAGCTGGGGCCCATCCTGTCTTGTAATACCACTTGCAGCTCAAGAGGCAGTAGTCAGTCACCGAAGCATCCAGTCTTTTTTTTTTTTTTTTTAAACATGTCGAACCAAATTTTAGCAGTTAATAATGTCAAAGTCAAAGTCAAATGTGTTTATATAGCGCATTTACAGACGGCTGAGCCGCACCAAAGTGCTTCACATAAAAGTGCAAAAAGTGCAATAAAATACAGAATTGACAAAGGTAAAAAGAAACAAAACAAAACAAAAAAAAAACTTTAGTTGTAGGAAAGAGAAAAGAGGTGGGTTTTTAAGTAAGATTTAAAAACATTTAGGGACTGCGCTGCACGGATGTGGAGGGGGAGGCAGTTCCAGAGTCTGGTGTCTACACTTTATGCCAACATTTGTCAACGATCAGCTGATAAAATTGTAGAAAACTGTCCCACCCCTGCTGCTGTCACTCAGCAGAGACTGAAAAAGGACACGACGGGGGTGTAGAGTGGGACACGGCGGTGAGGGGTTGTTAACACACGAGAAACTACAGTCTGCTGTCCGCCATTTAGAAATTTAGGAGATGGAGATGGATTTTTAGGTCAAACATTCTAAAAATGAACAACCATTATCCACAGAATGTGAGGAAGTGATAGTGTTGGTGCTATGTCAAACACGTTGATGTATTTTCTTGCATGACCTGCCACCACAGTCATGGCAATACTGATGGCTGAACACACAAAACAGGAGGCAGATTTGTCTATAGAGGCATTAGAGTCGCATGGGAAGTCAGAAAAACGTAAAGCTGCTGTAAAAAGCAAATGCTGCCATTACACACACACTTTTACGTACACACAGTTCTGTCTAATTATGTTCAGTTGAATTTTCATGTTGAAAGTGAATGAATTCATGTACTTTGCAAGTCATTCTGGGACTCCGATTTTCTCTTTTTTGCCAGCGCGGACATAAAATAAGTCTTAAATTGCATTCATTATGGCCTAAAAAAAAGTCCTAAATTGAAGTTGTTTGAACCTGCAGAAATACTGCTTTAGCAGCAACAGAGATGGATAATGATTTTTTACTCAAGAGTTGGCGGACAACAAAACAGACAACTGTATGCCAACACATTCCACAGTATTTCAGCGCTACATTTACAGTTTATTCTGCTGGCCCCGAGAGGAAGAAAAAGAAACGATACTGCTTTAATATGCAGGTTCAATTTGATGTTTCTCCCCATAAGTTTTTTAAGATGGTGCAGCTTTTATTTTGAGAACTTTCTAGTATCCCATGCCCAGCCAGTGTGTGTTCCTATTAGTATCAGCATGCAAGTGGAATGGCTACAATGGCAAGACTCAGATGTGACTGTAGTCATCAGTTTAAAAAATAACATCTACCTAAAGAAAATAAAAATAAATAAATATTAAGAATTACATTTAAAACTGCATCCTTAATGGAATTGTTAAATTACTGTTGAGTGACAGTTAATTTTACTTCTGCTGGATACCAACGTTTGTACCAAGGCAAGACAATATTATTTATAAAATACATTTCAGTTACAATTCAAAGTGCTTTGGATAAAACATAAAAAGTATAGCGACAAAAGTATAAGTACAGAGGAAACATCATAAAAGAACAATTATTATTACAATTAAAAGAGTCAATTAAAGAGTCAAGACAATAACAAATAAAAACAAGCTAAAATTAATTTAGACAGGTACAAGTTATAAGAACAGAAGCTACAGTGCAGTGAGGGAAATAAATGATTATTTTATAATCAAAGCAAACAGAAAAGTCTTGATTTAAGAGAACTGAGAGCAGCAGTCTGTAACAGGGTTTATAACAGATTATGCATAAATACTGAACGCTGCTTCTCCATGTTTGGTTTTGACTCTGGGGACAGAAAGCAGACCTGACCCAGACGACCTGTGAGCTCTGGATGCTTCATCATGCAGCAGAAGATTAGAAATGTATTTTGGCCCTAAACCATGTAGTGCTTTATTAACCAACAGTAGTATTTTCAAATCAATTATTTGACAGACAGGCAGCCACAGTGTAAAGACCTCAGACCTGGGGTGACGTGATCCACTATCTATCTCTTAATGAGGACTTGAGCATCAGCGTTGTATTTGCTGCAGCTGTCTAATTAGATTTTTGGGGAGACCTGAAAGACAGTGTTACAGTAGTCAAGTCTACTGAAGATAAAGGCACAGACAAGTTTTTTTCCAAATCCTGCTGAGACATAAGTCCTCTAATCCTTCAGATGTTCTTAAGGTGATAGGATGACTTTGTAATAGTCTTCATGTAGCTGTTGAAATTCAGGTCTGAGTCAATGACTACACCAAGATTTCTAGCTTGTTTTTAACACTGTAGGTTGACTTTAATTGTTCCTCCTTGACCCTCCAAAAAAACCCTCAGTTTTAACCCATTAAGATACCCAGGCAAGGCAAGGCAAGTTTATTTGTATAGCACAATTCAACACAAGGTAATTCAAAGTGCTTTAATTACACATTAAAAACAGCAAGACATAATTGAAAACAGTAAAAACAGTCAATTAAAACAGGGAAATAGAAATAAAAATATAAATAGGATAAAATAAGATACAGCAGGATAAAAAAGAGATAAAATAATAAAAAGACATTGTGTAGTTAAAAAGTAAGGGCAGTAGAGTAGAGCAGATAAGTGTTAAAGTTAAGAGTACGCTGCAGTAAACAGTGTTTTTAGTCCTGATTTAAAGGAGCTGACCGTCCATTGCACAACTTTCCTCTGATGTCTAGATGATAAGTGTCGGATGAACAGACTTATTTGGTTGGATGTCTATAAACCAATCAAAGCAGTAGAGCCACAACCCTTTTTTAACAAGCATGGCCTCCGGCATTTTTATCCATTATTCATATTGTAAAAGTACATCATTGGTGTTTGAACTGCATTTAAAGTAACATGATATGTGATTTTACTGATAAATGTTAAAATAATATAAAAGGTGTATATATTTTACTCAAGATTATGCTTTTTATGCTTTTCTATATATTTTAGGACACCATGATAAAGGCAGACACTGGCAGAAACATGGAGTGCCGAAAGTATGAATTGGCCTTTAGTCCATTGAAACAAAATCACAAAGTATCAAAATCTACTTTTTTATTGCTAATAATTTACGAGTGCATTTAGAGTAGATATACACCACAACAATATTTCCTTTTGTAGTCAAGAGCAGCTATTCTCAACCTTGGGGTCCCGACCCCAATTGGGGTCGCGAGATGATTTCTGGGGGTCGCCAAGTCATTTTGGAAGTCAGCTCTGTCTCCACTGTGTTAAAGTGTTCATGTGTTCATGTGTTTCAGTCTTGTTGGTCAATTTGTGTCTTTTTTGGTCAATTTGTGTCTTTTTTGGGTCATTTTGTGTCTTTTTTGGGTCATTTTGTGTCTTTTTTTGGTCAATTTGTGTGTTTTTTGGGTCATTTTGTGTCTTTTTTTTTATCACTTTGTGGTCAATTTGTGCCTTTTTTTGGTCATTTTGTGTCTTTTTTTATAACTTTGTGGTCAATTTGTGCCTTTTTTGGTCATTTTGTGTCTTTTTTTAGTCATTTTGTGTCTTTTTTTGGGGGCGGGTCATTTTGTGTCTTTTTTGGTCATCCGTGTCTTTTTTTGTCATTTTGTTTCTTTTTTGGGTGATCTGAACTGTGCGTGTGAGATTGTGTTCAGTGAGCGGGGGTCAAGGACAACATGCATGTTAAATTGGGGGTCGCCACTCAAAAAGGTTGAGAACTACTGGTCTAGAGTATAATGTCAAAAATTCTGGCACATACCAGTAAATAATACATATTACATTTTTTCCTTTCCATCTAATCATTTGACTATCTGGTCACAATCTCATACAAGCTCTTACTCTGCACTGCCCTCAAAATTTAAGTGTAATCCATTGGCTCGAGGTCCAGCCACACTATGTACTTTCTCAGCACAGATGGCAGGATCAGAGAGAGAAAAGGGAAGGGGTAGAAGGGGGTTATGTGTCAGGAGTGAGGAGGAGGAGGAGGAGAAGAAGGGGAAGTTAATAATGAAAGTGTTCCAAATAGCTTCTCCGACCACGAAGGAGTGGGGCTTGGAGAGGCTTCGGGGGCTTGGTGTGTCTACTGGTGCCCTGATGCCAGGATGTATGAGTGGAGGTCCCAGAGCTGCTGCTGCTGCTGCTTCTGTCTCACAGCTGGACCTCCAGACCCCCCTTCACCCATCTCCCCCTGTGCCCCAAGAGCTCTCAGCACCGGCCCTGTCTGACCTCAGGGACACTTCCTCTTGCTCTCCCCCTCTCTAACTGAATACATTTCTCGTTTTGTTCATCTCCCTCCTCTTAGTCCTTCGCTCTCCCCAAGCCAGCTCCTATCCCCTCAAGCGGCAAGGCCCAGTTTTGATTTCCCTATAAATCCCGGTTATGGAGCGTGGAAGTGACTTGATCCCATTATTCTCGTAGTATGAGAGCGACCAGAGGTGATTCCGAATGAAATTGTGACAGTCTGGGGTGTCCTCGGAGATGCCAAGAGACTAAAATTGTGACTCTCCTCTTTCTTTTAAATATTAATGATAAGCCATCTGTAAAAGAAATACTGCACAGCAATTGAAAAATGTGATTAAACAGATATGTCAGTCACACAATGACATGTCCTGTACAAAATGTTTTTTATATCTTTGGAAAATTACACCTTTTGTTGATAGTCTTGAATAAGCACCTGTTCTCATTTATTTAATGTGAGCTGGTTGTGATAGCAGTCTGAAAGCTCTAATAATCTGCTGTCACTGAGAGCATTAGCGGGGAGATTTGTGTTCTTTCATGCCTATAAAGGTTGGAAAAATTTCCGGTTGTGCAATTCTGAATTTTACAATTATTGTGCCACTTTGATATAAATCAAAATGATGATCAAATAAATAGTTTTTGCTGCAATAGACAGATTCCGTAGATATTATCACAGTCACTCACAAACTCTCTCTCTTCAGATTTAAGCTCCCGGTGTGTGTAATGTTGATGTTACAACAACTTCTCTTCAATGATGATGACAATATGATTCTCTTTAGTAGAAAACTGAGGAAAGTGTTGACAGTATAATAAATATTTATGATAACTTAATTTGGCTTTCAATGGTTTTAGGTGCAGGCAACATTTCACCTACATTTTTTTTCGAAAGCTAATAAAAATCTAAATCATGAACAAATAACCAGTGAGTTCTAAGATTACATTTTGGCATTGCATTCTACCTCATTAAGTCCACACGTAAAGCGTTTACCTGCATGCAGCAAAAATTGATTGGTCAATACTACTTGGAATACAAGTGAAGTACAAACAGACACCAGGATGTTTCTCAGCCTTAGAATTAGCTAGCATTTCTATTTTCTCCGCCAGCTGCTGCTAAAGCTCGTAAAACAGGAACAGGACAGGAAGTCCGACCCCTTCCGCCCCCTTTCAAAATAAAACACAATTCGCAGTTCATGCAGCCTAAAACTCCTTCACATCAACTTTATGTTATGGCCGAGGCACCAGATCAGCAATCAATCAATCAATCAATCAATCAAAGGGTCCCAGAGGATCGAAGACATGGACGACAAGAGACTGATTGTTGAAGTGGAACATCATACAATCATTTATGACATAACACATTGTTTTTATAAGGATAGATGGTCAGATCAACAGATCTTCCACGTCAGAGAAGTAAGCTGTTGGTTGTTGTTGCTGTTTATCACGGGATCTCGCGGTCTCCCGTATTTTCAGGATTATCGCGTATTCTCGTTATCTCGCGTGTATACGACTGGCTCGCTATGCTGCCGTTCCGCGGCCGTAATGCACCTGGTGGAAATCCCCAGTAAATCAGAGGACTCAAAACACTCAGATTAGAAAAATAATAGTGAAAATCTCAGCAGCAGAATGATCCCTACTCGTAGTCCAGAGAATGAGTCAAGCTCGGGAAACATTGGTTCCCATATTTCCAATGATGAAATCCTAGTACAGGATTTGAGAGATGTACCTGATTGGTTTGGACAAGTCTGGAAGCAGAATGAAACCTAGACAATGAGGCTGTCCCTGATTACGTGTCTCTTTGTCCCCCTACAGCCCGTAGACTACGAGAGCAAGAGAGCCTTCACCTTGAAAGTTGAAGCCACCAACATCCGCTCTGAGCCCAGCAGCGGTGGACCGTTCAAGGACACAGCTACAGTAAAGATCGTGATAGAAGACTCCGATGAGCCTCCTGTTTTCTTCAAGCCAGTGTACCTACTGGAGGTGAATGAGAACGCCCCAATCAACACAGTCATAGGGACGGTCACCGCCAGGGACCCGGACTCTTCTGGGAGCCTTGTCAGGTAAGAGAGTGGATCCAGTCTACAGTGAGCACAAACTTTACTGCTGAAACATTTTCAAGACCAGGGCTATCTGAAAACAATCATGAACATTTTTTTTAAAAACTTGAGAAAGAAAAAGCTCTTTAGTGTAACTTCAAGAAGAGATGGAGAGTATAGGTTAACAGTGAGTCTCTTCAAACTATAATGAGTTGTTTTAATAAAAGGGTTGACACTGAGGCATGCAATTAAATCTCTTCATGGCTGTGACCTTTGGAGACTATTGTAATGTCTTTGGAAGTGAGGAAGCAATGCAATGATTGCTCTCATTTCCCACAAATGTAAAAAAAAAAAAAAAAAAAAAGTAGATTATGAGTTGAAGGCGGCACAACTTTCACTTCCAACGAGTGACCAGCAGTGCTATATTCTCCCCTTGTGTGACTTATTCTTGGAAATACCACAAGGGCACCTTGAGGATAGGTTATACAGGCAATTTCTCTCCTTCCATCTTGGCATTTCATTAATTCTCCAGCGACTTGCTGACCGCGTTCCCGGGACAACACTCAACAGGTTGTGTGTAATTGCATGGCGAGCAGAGAGCAGCCTGGGCTTCATAGATTGGCTGAGGCTGTAGAGCAGGGCTGGTTCATTCTACTTTTTTCTTTTCTGGTGGCATCTTCATGTTTAGTGATGAGATTGCCAGGAGAAATTGAGCCCTGAGGTTGCTTGGTGTCCCTCCCTTGGTACAAGAAGAAGTATATTTTATGTGTAATGACATCTTTTGCTTTTCAGTGTCCTTATTCTGTGTTATTTCACTCCTGTTTGTTGAGCAACTCTGTGTTTGTTAGAGAGAGATACAGAGATACCAGGTCAGTCAATTAGTCAAAAGTCAAGGATTAATAAATTGTCAAAATAGCTGCCTATTGTCTAATACATTAAGCGACTAAGTTCAAAATGCAAAAAATGATATTTTGGGCTTTATAAAATATTGAAGAAAACTGACACAGACAAGGCTATTGTATTATTATTTATATTATAAATACTTTAGGTAGTGATGGCCAGATAAAGCTTCATGCCCCATTAGTGATTTTTGTTGACCCTGGTAGATGGCACTCTTAGCTTAATCCATCTAATGCACTGCAAAAAAAGAAAAGTAGGGTAAACTCAAAATTTCAAGGCAACAAACTTTAAATTAAATTTTAAGTTGTGGCTATAACAAGCAGCGCCACTAGCATCAGTTAGCCACTAGTGTCAGTTAGCCGCTGGCGTAAGTTAGCCACTAGCTTTCGCTAATGACCGAATTTCACCGCTTTCCCGCATTTCACAACAAAGAAATAAGAGTTAGCAGAACTATTGCCCCTTGTTTTAGGCCAAAAAACACAAGTTGGCTTTTTTTCAGTGTGGACTAGAATATATAAAAAAAAGGTTCATGAAGCTTCATGAAGCTTCACTGGGTTTAGGAAAACATCATAGTTTGGATTAAAATACATATTTGATGTAGGTACGTTACACTTCCGTGATGTAGTACATGACATGGTTACATAAATATTGTAGTTACACACATTAGGTAACAATAACTCCATGTTGACTTTTGGTCTTTAAAGGACACAAATATCAGTCCTGTGACTGAAAGTCCTGCCTTCCCAGTCCTCCCTACGCAGACTTTGTCTCACTTAATACTGCATCACCTGACTTTCCTTTGCTTCTGTCATAAGTATTACGGCGACTACAAGTCAATGCAGAAACACAGCTTTATGGTAATATCATTTGGGATACAAATATGAGTGGTTTTTAGCTGCTGTACCAACGACCTCCAGTCGTCCACCTCCACCTTCAGTTTGTCTTTGAGGGGGGATCAGTTTAATCAATATGTGTTGTAATCGGCTGCTTGTGCAGCTGTTAAATGGGTGTGGACTGCCTGTTAATTTAATCTTAAAATGTTGTTTATTTTAATTTTTAAATGTTTTGTCTAACAGTCTAAAGCTGAAACACATTCAGTGTACAATGATAACAAACAGAGCCAGATAATTGCTGTAGTTTTTGATTGAAAATCGACATAAATGATTAAGCAGCTGATCCACTAAGCAATTAATCAACTAATTATTGGAACTCTTCATGCAATATAGTCTCTTAGGTCTATATTTAGCTGAACAACATAATAATTGAATACACAGACATGGTCAGGGCTGCTTTGTTTTTAGTTTTTTATCTTAAGTGTTTAAAAGTTAAGTGTATTATTACGTTTAATCGTCTCAAAATAGCATTTCTTCTGAATTGTGTGCAGTATTAATAGCTATTTACGTTTGCCTACATTCTTATTTTTTCACCTCCTTCAGTGTCATCATTGAAAGAAAAAGTGAGTGAATAATGAATGAGTGTGCATGCAGATGGCAGCACCCTGCTGACATGAGCTCTTCACACATTTGCTGTTGTGACACTGTTCAAATATCATCGTCCTATCTTGGCACTTAAATGTTAAATGTTTTGAACATGTTGCAGTGGAAACTAACTCATAGGGTGTCTTTATGCACTACTTGCGCTCTTGCCTTTTTGCGCTCTATTCCTCTCTTTGTTTCTTTTTTTATTTGCCTTGAGGTCATTCGCTTAGCACTCACAGTGTTTATTATGCTTTTAAACACCAGTTATACAATTTAGTGGAAAAGTCAGGACAATGGATTGTTGCTCAGGGGCTTTGTGTGACTGTCAGGCCCTGAAAAATCCACTGCAGTCAGAGAAACAGAATAGAGCTTTATGAAAGTGTTCTGTAGATGTAGAATTCATGCGCAAACTTTTAATTTTATTTTCCAAGAGAAAGAAAAGGAAGTTGTAAGCAACATGGTCTCACAGAAATCTGTGAAATAGCCACAGATTTCGCTTAACTCAAAATCCGTGGAATAGCCACGGAATCGCTCAAATTTCCTTGAAACTGACACGGATTTCGCTACAATGCAAGTTAATGACAGTCATATTTTTCTGGCGAGATCTTCACCACAAAGTGATTATGTACATTCACTGAGTGAAGGTTTAGAAAATAAAACATATATTTCTCGCTAGAAATGTGATCAAAATCCATTTTTATGCAGAAACTAAGTCAAAATATTGATTTTTCACTAAAAATGAGAGAACTGTCCGCCATGTTTTTTGTTCTGACCGCTGGGACCTTGAAAGTCACGTGACTTGGAACAAACCAATAGCCACGGGATATGACTGTCATTAACTTGCATTGTAGCGAAATCAGTGTCAGTTTCACGGAAATTTGAGCGATTCCGTGGCTATTCCACGGATTTTGAGTTAAGCGAAATCCGTGGCTATTTCACGGATTTCTGTGCGACCAGGTTGTTGTAAGTGGCTAATGTAATGCTGCATTAATCGTCTGCCAACTTGTGAAAAGCCATCGATCAGTGGGGGGAAATGACTGCTCAGAGATTACACACACAACCTGACACTTTTTTGACGGTTTGCATTTTGTCATAACAAATTGTTTTGCCTCGACATGCGGTTTTCTTTGAAGTCCAAACGTACATCCTCCCCCTGTAAATATTCAAGATGAGCGTGATCTGTCACAGATGTCAAGTGTTGTCTTTGTGGGGGATGGGATTAAACAAACTATTGTAATAGAGGGCTTATGATGCATCACCCTCACCAAAGACCATGTGCAAATTTTACTTTGCATTTGTATTAGCTTGTAACGCTGAGCTTTGGGCTGATAAAATGATTACAGTCTGGGAGATATTAATCCTCCCAGATATACTGGAGCCTCAATAATGCCTCTTACATGATCAGAAGGATGTTCTAAATTATGGAAAATCTGGACAAAAGCCTCACTAAACAATAAGCCAAATAATTAGACTTTCTAACTTAGTTTGCTTGCATTGCAATACACAGCTGCTATTGTCGTTTTTTACGGTTATTTATGATTACTTGATTAGGCATATGTTATAAAAGCCCATTTCCACCAATGTGATGAAAAAAATCCTGTAAATCATTATAATAAAAAAAATGGCTTACTATAACAACATAATGACAAAGTATTCCAGGGCTCCCTTGAAAAAGAGGTTCTTAATCTCAATGGGATATTCCCTGGTTAAATAAAGGTTAAATAAAATGAATAAAAAATAAGTATCTCAACATAATGAATTAGTAACTCAACCATAGACTGTATATAAATATGGACGTAGCTACACTGTAAAACCCAATGTTGCATGTCTGTTATCATAACTAATTTTCCCTTTTCAATACAACAAAGATCTGTGCAAAAAGTCATTTTAACTTAAAATATTGAGTCAAATATTAGATTTATTTGAGTTAACTCCATTGTCTACGGAAGCCCTGAACCGCAAGTGAAGAAAAAAATTTTTGAGATGTTATCTTGTTATTTCGAGATCATATCTCGTTATTTCAAGATAATATCTCATTATTTCGAGATAATACACATATGTAAAAAAAAAATAAGAATTTAAAAAAACCTATGTAAAAAAAATATTTAAAAAAAAAAAATATATATATATATATTTTTTACATGGGTGTGTTATCTCGAAATAACGAGATATTATCTCGTAATTACGAGATATTATCTCGAAATAATGAGATTATATCTGAAGAAAAAAAAAATTTTGGAAGATTTTTTTTTTTTTTTTACATATGTGTATTATCTCGAAATAATGAGATATTATCTTGAAATAACGAGATATGATCTCGAAATAACAAGATAACATCTCAAAAAAAAATTTCTTCACTTGCGGTTCAGGGCTTCCGTAATTGTCTTTGTTGTCTTGACATAAAATTATTTCGCAGCATGGACACTCAGATATTTAAGTTGAAACAACAAGTTGGGTTTTACAGTGTACTGTGACGTCACCCATTGGTTTGTGGACTGCCCATTTGAAGCATCAAGTTTGGCTCCTGATTGGCTGCTGATCTGATAATGTAAATCAGTCTAACCTGTCAGGATTCTTTCCTTTGTCTCAAACAGAAAGCCAAACAGTTTTAAAACAAAAACAAGATAACAATTAAAATTAAAACAAGAAAAATTAACAATTTAAAAGCATAGTAGAGAAAAGACAAATTAAAACAATTAAGGCATGTCAATAAAAATAAGTCAATAAAGGAAATGAATAAAAGAAATGGGAGAAAAATAGAAACAATGAAAAGATGATAAAAAAGTCATTATTTTGAGATACTAAGTTATTCTTTAGAGAGGATCTCGTATCACAACACAGAATCACAGGATCACAGGATCGTTCTTTTTCATCTTATTTGTTTTCTCTTGGTGGAAATGTGTTTCCATAATTTGTTTCCAGTCGGCATCTTCGAATTTCTTGTTTTGTCCAAACAAAAGCCCAAAGCTCAGAGACAGTTTACAATGATATGAATGAGAGAAAAAAATCAGTAAAGCATCATGCCGGAGAGGCTGGAACAAAGAATTGTTTGAGTTTCAGAGTTGATTATTTTTCTGCCAATCGACTTACTGATTACTTCACAAATAATTGCCGCTCTAAATACAAAGATAGTGTTATGGTCTTTATTTAGGTGTGAAAATTTTTGGCTGTGAAAATGATTTAAATGACATATTTTATTTACCATAACAAAACACATTGTATATATTTCAATATTTATTCAGAAAATGCATGAAAAACAAAGTATTGTTGTGAAAACAAACATGTCAGGAACAAAAGCAGCTTGTTGAGCTTTTCACATGAAATACCCTAAATTATATTTATCAGCCTACAATTTTCCGCCTCTCTCCCTCTCTCTCTTTTTTTTCTACTTTTTGTTTCAAAGATTGGTAAGAAAATAAAGCTGTAGTCAGTGAATGTGGATCCATAGTGACAGCAGTAATAGCAGCATGAGTGTGGACTTTTTCTCCTGACCACCATCTGAACGAGCTCTCGAGTCGACCCCTGATTAGAATCGCTCTCCGTCTCATTCCCCCCTCCAGCTGGACCAGACTAAACCGGTCTGAGACTAAACCACTTGGGGCGAGTGCTCTGGTGGGTTGCCATGTCCTCTGCACTCAGGAGACAAACAACCCCTTAGCTGTACTTAATGCATCCAACCAACAACATTTCAGGTGCACTCCATGAAATACTCCCTCAGTATTGCTTCTCTCTTGAGCCTGTGCTCTGTCGTTTTCTACCTGACTGATCACAAATAAAAAGCAATGTGACATCTGGCAGTCACTATGGCTGTCTGACACAAAGTGCTATTTCAGAGAATAACTGTGACTGTATTTCAGTCAGAAATATTGATACTGTGACAAGGATTGCCAAACTGCTGCTTTGGATTTTAAACAAGTTTGGTTAGTGTTTTTTTTTGTCGCCATTCTCCTTTTGTGCTTTTATTGTGGCTGGAAATTGTAATAAAATTCTGCAAAGCTTGTTTCTTACTGCATGCTGTCTTTGCACAGCTGACAGTTGACATGATGCATATGGTAATACGAGCAGTCATGTAGAGGGGATGGTTTTTGAAATGTAATGTCAAGGAGTCCTTTTTCCGCAGGACTTGATATTTTGTTATTTATGATTTACTTTGTACTCTGAAGGAAAATCACCTTCCTGGGAAAAGGTCTAACCTGAATAAAATGTGATGTTAAAACACAACTGGTCAGCATTCAGGGGATTGCAAAAATTAGTTCTACATCTGCGGCACCCCCCCAGTGGAATTACTGACCTAATAACAAGTAAGAATGTCACAGAGGCTTTTTGTTCTCTGCAGGAAAAAAAAGCATTTGTTCTCGATCTTTTCACCTCTTCTTTTCTCCAGCGTGTACAGTCACTCACACGCTCACACTCTAACAGAGAAAGCAGCACCTCCTGTGCTTCAGACGCACTTGTTTCGTCATTACTTAGTTGGTCTTTCAGAGAGCACGGACAAGTTAATTCCTCAACTATTATGTGCTAGAATTGCTTAGATGTTCACAATAAGGAAAACCGGATGAAATCTTGACTTCACGAGTGATAAAACTAATCATTAATTAATTAAATACAGCTAGTAGTCTTGCAAAATCAATTAATACAATTAATCTATTTTATATTTTGCATCTATAAGTGTATCATAATAATAATAGTTTTTATCCCTAATTACAGACTAATATATTTCATTAGATTCATACTGTGTCAATACAGGTAGTTGATATCTTGTAATCTGAAATTATTAAATGGCTTCATAACTCTTCTCTAATTAAATTGCTGTTACAGATTGTTGTCACTTGTGGCCCTTGTGCTACCATTGATCAAAGGTACATAAATGTAGTATTACTCGTTTTATAAAGTACTTGGCCTTTATTCCCCAGTATGGTCGAGAAACACTGGATCCTAGATTCCCCATTATTCATGAAACTGGACGACCCTGATGATGTCATAAGGGCAACAAGATCTCCAACCTAAATGACAGAATAGACCGTTTCATCAACACCACCCATAACGACTCATATGAGCGTTCTAAAAATGGCACACACGTCATTATACACACGCATATGGTTCACGATTGTAGGCTGCAGTTTCTGTGAATTTAGACTTCAAAACCACTGACCTAGGTTTATGCCAAAAAAAAATCCTGGTACACTGCAAAAAAGCCAACTTGTATTTTTTGGCCTAAAACAGTGATTTAATTTGGTAAAACTTGGAAATATAAATTACTGACATTTAGGGCAATAATGTAAGTTAGCACAACAAAGGAAGAAAATTCAACTCAAAAACAAGTTGGTGAGTTGTTGTTACTTATATCTTTAAGTTGGGGTTCAAAACAAGGGACAATAGTTCTGCTAACTCTTATTTCTTTGTTGTGAAATTCGGTCATGAGCGAAAGTTAGCGGCTAACTGACGCTAGCGGCTAACTGATGCTAGCGGCGCTGCTTGTTACAGCTACAAGAGTAGCCATTAGCGCATCAATGCTAAATCAAAATTGTGGTTGCAACATTAGCTGACATTTCATAGCGCCGTTACAATCGTGCCAGAGAAATTCAGAGTTGAGCAAACTCAAAAACAAAACTTTTTTTGCAGTGTAAGGTGTTAGACATTATACATGTATTTTTCATGCTAAGTATTAATACTAATGAGTTAAATCTGTAGAGTGCCCCTTTAATGTGGCAGCAGCACCCCCCCCCCCCTTTTTACACTTATTCCTTTACATAAAGAACATATAATCACAGTCCAGTTGGATACTAAATGCAATCATACTTGTGCCTATCTTCAGGAAAAAATAAACCTTAGTGTCTCTTATTGACAGAGAATTTCTTCTGCTTTTTTAAAATTTTTTATGCCAGATTGAATCAATTTCAGTTTGCACATCATTGTGATACAGAACCAATTCTACAGCAACATGATCAATGCCAAAGGTTTGATGGTGGCTGCCAAAGTGATTTTTCAAGGTCGGCCCCAAAAAAAGGAATTCAACATTACTTTAACATCACATTTTAGATTAATTTCTTGTTGATAAACGTTCCTGCCCACTGTCTGGTACATCTTTCTGAGAGAGAACATCCTTTGACACACATTATGTGATAGAAAAGAAAGCTCACTGGTTAGTTAGCATGAGCAATGATAGCTACCAGGGCTAAGGAGACAAAAGATTGCCACCCACAGAAGCTCAAACAGAGAAAATGTCCTGGACACACTGTTTGATTGACAGGTGATCTGTGAGAAATGCAGTGCAGAGACTCCACATCAATGCACCAAAGGATCATAAATGAGAGGGAAAAAACGAATAATGATCTCACTGATTGCAGCTTATGGTTATCTTTTTTTATGCACGGCACAGCTTCTGTCACACTGATGCATTCTGATTAGCGTATTATGTTTGTTTTATGTTGAGGTTGAATATATTTCAGTGTCTGTTGCATCAGAAGTCTTCACTGCTGTCTAATATTTGACACAAACAGCCTATCCGCGATGTTTAACAGTTTTTCTGAGGTCAGCTCAGTGGCTTTTAAAGGCCTGTGAAAAAAGCTGAAGCGAGACGATGCACGCACAGGGACACGCACATATGCACACAATCTCACATCACACTCAGGAAAACCGTGCACGTATAACGCTGGATATCATTTTTTATTTGCTTTTAATTCTTTTCACATCACGTTGTCAGTTTGAGTGACAGGTGGCAGAACATTTCAGGGTCTGTCTCCTCGCTTCCACGTGAGGCTGTCAGAGTTTGACTGGGATCCACTCAGTCTGCAGGAGAGAGGCTGCTCCCATGTGGTTTGCTGCTGTCTGCCTGTCTTGAAAGTGCTCTGCGTCTGCAGGGCACGAGAGAAAGAGAGAGAGAGAGTGGTGGGGGTAGGGGGGTGGTTGGTGAGGAAGGGGGGGTCCTCATGGACCTCTCCCAGCCCGGCGTCTGGAGGATTTTACACCATTTCATCTCAAAAATGGAAATGTCACGGCTCGGTACATCTTCCCAACAATTGGAATCTGGGCCAGTGGTTTATTTATTTCATTTCCTATCATTCTTGTATAAGCAGCAGCCTCCTTCATATAAATTGTTGTTATTGTGACTTTGTCTTTGGCTTTCTCTGGTGCTCTCTCTTCTTCTCTTTCCACCCCTGTGTATCCCTCCCTATCTCTTCTCTCTCTCACACAAACACTGTAGGGTTCCTGCCAACAGGTCTGCACTGATAGGGATGAGCAGTTCCACTGCAAGATGGTACAAGACCCAGGGTTAGGAAGGAAGGGAGACGGGGTGAGCGGGGCGCCTGGTGGCCGAGGGATGTCTGTGTGGGGAAGGGGTCTGCAAAGAATTGGATAGGGGGATTGGATTAGGAAGAGCGAGAGACCCAGCTGGATGGAAAAGAAAATACTTTCTGACTGTTGAGTGAGTAAGAGGGGTAAAAGATTGTGAGGGAAGATGTGAGAGAGAAGGGAACAGAGAGCGTTTTTCCTGGAGGTATATGGAAAACACTTGTGCGGTACACGGTGTAATTAGCTCACGTGAATCACTGCGCCCCAGTGTTTTAGGTGAGTAGGATGTTTATGACAGTCACGCATAATGGCAAATGAAACATGCAGAAAAGCAAAGATGACCCACAATGACAGATTCTTTTTTAGTCAGTTTTGTGTGGGCTTGTCCCAAGAATTGGCGCTGTACGCGTTGCAACATGAAAGAGCGATTTCACAGCTTCAAGTGGCATCGAAAAATTCTCTTTTATGTGGATTCCAATTTCATACCCGCTGCTGGAGTTTTTATTTATTTTTTATTTATTTCGAGGGAGTTTTTTATGTCTTGCCACTGTATTCTTAAAACTGCACAAGTCTCACAAAGTCAGTGTGTCACGGGAAGGGTCACAGAGGAACAGAATCAGGAAAAGGATCACTTTACAGATACAGGCTCTGCAACACTGTTGGATTAATGTTCAAGGAGGCTAAAAAGAGAAGTCATGGGGTCAAATGGCATCACATCACGGGGACATGTCTGTCTGTCAGCGTCACATTATATCATTGAGGTTGGCAACAAGAAAAAAATGCCCATTCTGTTTGCTACACAGGACTTTAATTTCCCTGACTAGTCGTTTCATTTACTACACATTAGTGGTTCCCGCCTCTGCACTGGACTGAGCTTCACAGCACTGTCCAAGGTACTGGAAACGCCACACACACTGTGTATGTGCATGTCTGAGGGAGAGTGTAACACAGAGAGAGGTAGAGAAGTTGCATGCAATGTTATTTTAAGTTATGTACATGATAGGTTAGCATGAGACAAATGCCTGGTATGGCAGCTTGATTTCTTTGAAACCCTCACAACCTATTAAATGAAGCGTAAAACCTGTAGTTTTAGCCGTAGTCTGTGTTTTAATTCCCCAATTAAAATACTCAATTAGAATATAACTACATATGCAAACGCAAAATCATTGTTTCCTTTCAAATGAAGGATATTTTCCTTTCTCTGTATTTTTACTGTAAATAGATCATATTTCCAATGCAAAACAGAATCTTTGATTCATAAAACTAGTTGTGATTGTTCAGTCTCCCAGTTGGGGGTCGGAGAGTTCATTAAACATAGTTTAGTTGGAAATAAAGATAAAGATGGAGACAGAGAGAAAGCAAAATTGCAGTTACAGTATAAGGATGTGTAAATATATTTCATAATTAATTTTATGCCCATGTTAAATTAATTGATGCTCTAAAGGGACAGAAATTGCATTCCCAATAAAATCAAGGCTAGAAAATACAACATTTGTCCGATTTAAAGTGCCCTGTCTTCTATCTGAATACAGATACAGACACAGATAATGTTTATTGTTTATTGTTTATTGAATGGATCCCCATTAGCTGACGCCTTGGCGACTGCTAGTCTTCCTGGGGTCCCTAAAAAGGCATAGAAAATGACATACAAACAACATAAACAAAAACAGTACATACAAGAAAAACAATAACAAACTCAATTAATACATACATGCAATACTGTTAAAAATTCTACATTCATATTTACCCGACAAATGATATACTGCAAAAATCATTAATTCAGATGTCTATACTGTCCATATCAGCTGTATACACTTATAATTTGTCATTTCATTAGAGAACATTTAAAAGGAAGAATCATCCGGCTACAGATATAGCAGAGAAAAATAAATAAAATAAGAAAACAAAATAAATCGCAACATATTAGTAATCATTCATTTGGTGGGCGGCATCAAGTGCGTCTTAAGTAATTTTTTGAATGACAATTTGTTTTGCGTGGATGTTGTTGGTTGAACAGATACAGATAGAGATAATAATATGTCTTTACACCTCTAGTTGAAAATGTGCTGCTCTATTCACAAAGACCTAAAAGTCACTAGTGGTTTGAAAAGCAAACAAAATCATTTAGTCGAAGATCAGACAAGGTCACACATAGCCGGCCGGTCATTGGTTCATCTCCATTACATCCATTATCCCCTCCCATCCCCCCCTCTGCTGTTGGTACTCATGTGGGGCACAATGCTGTCCAAACTCATTAATGCAAAGCCTTTGGGGGCCATTGAGTGTTGACAGATCCCAAACAGGGTTAACAACACCCCATCTCTTAACCTGACATAACATGTACTAATGGTGTTTTTTGCAGGAGGGAGATGTTGATGTGATCGGGGGGAGGGGGGCTTCTCGGACCTTATTAGGATTTAATGCCCCCTGCTGCTCATGTGAAAGCTGTAATTATCCCGTAGATAATTATTGATTTCCTGCTGTTTTAACTGTACATTAATCTACAGGTATTTCTTGATGGATATACGGCAATGTTAGCCACAACACCCAAAGGACTGCAAAAGATGCTGGGTCGCTAAAGAGTTTTGGCTCAAATTACTGATTGTCTTTGCAGGTACTTCATCGACCGGCACACGGACCTGGAGAGGCAGTTCAACATTAACGTGGATGATGGGAAGATCACGCTGGCCAAACCGCTGGACCGGGAGACAGACATGTGGCACAACATCACAGTAACCGCCACAGAAGTCAGTAAGTAACCTCTCCTGACTTTGCTGTCCCCTGCTGTGAACTCCATTCCTCATGAATTGTAATGCCCTGTTTTACAAAATTAACATACTATAAGACATTCACTGGCACGCAAGTTTTAAAAACTTTGAACTGCGGGGAGACACGTACGATATCTCCTTCTTCTTCATGGCTTGTCTCAGTGAAAGGAATCACTGACCTGCTACACACAATCCTCTGTTCAACAGTATATCGCTTTGTAAACCAGCGCTTTTAATCGCTCAGAGTATGGCACAAACAATTAGCATTTGAATCCACAGAGGCATTAAATACGTTAATTTGCTGAGTTTTGATTGAATTAAACAGCTCAGTAGTCAATTTGTGGAAGTGCAAGAACATTAAGACGTATCAAATAAACAGTTTTAAAGACATGCTCCAGAGTGGATTGCTCCAACGCCAGCATCCATTACAGATTAAAGAACATCTGCGAACCGCAAAACTCACTGACTACGTAGAAAATCTTGCCGGCAGAGCTACAAACAGCTCAAACCATATGTAAGGCTTTATTTGCATACAGATTGTTTCAGGGGGGCTGTATGTTGTGATAAAGCTTAATGTACCCCTTAAAGCTATTGGAATAGAAATTTACACAGCTTGTAACTTTTTTTCTCTGTCCTCTTCCGCTTTATCTCTCCTTCTCTCTGTGTCTCATCCTCTATCTGTCCCTTTCTTTCCTTAATCAAAGGAAACACACATTAATTGTCAGAATAAATGAAAGCCCAAATGCTGTCATAATGTTTTGGCCGTGCAGCACAGACAAATCCCACCATCGTAGCAGCCCCGTTGGAGGAATTGAATAAGTCTCATTTGATAAGCCGGTTGCCTTGTCATTTCCTTGCACCCATACATTTAAAGCGTGTTTTCATGCCTCTTGGCAAAGTAACTGTGGCTCGAGATAGTGGCATCTCTGAGAACACCTAATAGGAATTTGCCAAAATAAATATGGCAGTTTTGCTATTCTTCACGGATGGGAGGGAAGCCGGTGTCTTCTCTGGCGTGAAGAGGAATAGATGTGTTCCCAGTTCTATCCCGATGCCATTTGCCACCCAAACGGAGGCGCGTTCTGCCGCCCCGCACCAGTTGACATCTGACTAATCAGACTCTATTCCCTGTCTGCTGCTGGGGGAAAGTCACTTTTGTGGAGGGGGGTTCTGTCTCCTTCTCTCCCTCTGCCCTAATCCATCTATCACTGTCTATCACACTGTCAATTTCCCCTCTTCTCACTGCTTACCGCTTTTTCAATGCATCTTCTGGCCTGTCTGATGGCCATAATTTTCTGGGGTATATTGCCCACTTCTCCATGATTAGTTTTGGTAACACTTTACAATAACCATCTAAGTTATGTTTATAGATGGTTAATAAACCAAATATTAACCAGTTACAAAGTACTACAATTAGGTCTACATATTTAATCTTTATAGATGTTTTTTTCAACCATTTTCTTAAAGCTATATAACTAATTTGGAAATCATTAACGAATGCTTAAAATAGTGTTTAAAATGTTATGAGTGCAACTATAAACCATTAATAAAAAGTCCATTGATGAATATTTTTAATTAGAATTGAATTGTGTATTAGTGGTAAAGTAACTATTAACTTACATTAATAAACTATCCATTTGCCATTTATAAATGATGATTTAACATTAATAAACTATCAATTTACCTTTATAAATGATGGTTATTGTAAAGTGTTACCTTAGTTTTTATTAAAATGAATTAGAATATATCCAATCTATTTATATTTTAAGATGCTGCCGTGTTGTTTGTTTGTTGTTGTTTTTGATTTGTTTTAACTTTTATTCTTTTTTTTTTCCTTGTATACCAAAAAAGCATATACAACTATGATTGCTTTGTGTGAAACATGTATTCTAACCAATGTGAACTTGGCAATAAAAAGAATGGCAAAAAAAAAGAATTAGAATAAAGTCATAAGAATATAGGTATCTGTTGGTATACGAAACAGCTAGAGTGAGAAGAAGTGCTCTTACCAATAGTTTAATTCCTAGGCAGTAAAACAGCCTATAAAGCTTTGTTTATACTTTGTTCATACCACGCAACTATGAGCATGCAGAAGCATTTATGCTTGACACATTGTTCTTTGCAGTATTCTCTGAAATGCCAGGGGGCAGACAAACAACATATTCTGTGAATAAGCAAGAAGTAGAGAAGAAGTACAAAGCGGATTTAAAAGAAAGGAAGCGGCCTGGCAACAAGTACTAAACATCTACAGTACCTACCACAAAACAGGACTTTCCTTTCATTTCTAATTGCCACAAATTACTAATTTCATTGCACTTTGCTGCTACTGCTCCGCATAAGGTAGCGTAATTTAGCTAATGCCAGCAAATTTCTGATAGATGCTTTCTTATTGACATTAAGGGAGTAGAATGCAATTCTGGAGAAAAGATAGCTGATTGTTGAGTTCAATCCCAAAGTCATCGGCTGCCTTCAAATGGAACTCTTGAACTCGTAAATTGCGAAGCAATGGCAATTATGTCCAAATGCTACTGTGTAAGGGCCATTGGAAATATTTTCCTCATGACATGACATATTGTGAAATTACAAAGGAAATTGTTGTACGAATAAAATAGCAATATATCAACTTAGCATTCACCAAAAAATGTACATCCATGGCCTCCGACATTTTTTCGGAAAACATCATACATGTCACACCTTGTGAACTCAGAGCATTTAGATATTTTCCACTGTCATGAATACTAGTAAAGGGGGTGTAAGCGTTTGTATGGGCTCATCTTGTAAACATAGTAAACGTGACCCCGTTTTAGGGGTGTGCCATATTGTATCGTTCACGATAATATCGGTATATTTTTTTTATGGTTAAAAAAAATGCATGATATTGGCAACATTCCTACTTCTTGATGTAGTGGCGTAAGGCTAACAATTAAAGTTGTTTCAATCACAAAAAGCTACTTACTCTCTGTCGCTAAACACATGCAGCTTTCAAAATAAGAGCATGGTGTGTTAACAGAACCCACCACAGAAGAAGACTGTCAAAATAAGATGCCTTAAATAAAACATACAAGAACCTTTGTCATTAAAATATGCCCCGGAACCCCTAAATGGTTATTTTTTATTATTTGCTCATACTCAAGAGTCAAGAGTAAACATTTTTGTATTTGGCAACTGTTGAGATTTGCACTTCACACTACATTTTTTGATTTTTATTTATTTATACAGACTAAAAAAAACATATTTTCTATATCTTTTTAAGTATTTCGTAATATCGTGAAGAATAATCATTATCGCAAAAATAGCCTGAAATATCGTGGTATTCTTTTAGGGCCATATCGCCCAGCCCTACCCCGTTTAAAGACAATCAAACAAATACTAACTCATTGGTTTCTTAATGGAACACTATACCAAAACTACGTTTTTGACGACTTTCAGAACTCAATCAACAATCTTTCTCAAGCATTGAATACTACACCATTAATGGGTAGGCTACGTTTTCTGGCTTTATGACTGCATGTGCTTCTGCTACAATTAAACATGTCTGTCAAGCGGTTGACTCAAGAAAAGCTTTGAAAATTAAGGCAAAATGACTTTACTATTATACTTTAGATTAATTTTCTTTGACTTGAGCAAAGTCTACCTTGCTATCTGCTACTATGAGAGACAATCCCTCTGCTCCAGCAATCTTAGATTTGTGTCTAAAAGACAATGCACTAGCTATTTATTCTTCTTAGAAGATGACAGTAGGGGCAAGTTCCCTGAAACCAAATAAGTAAATGAATCAACAGATTTGAAAATATAAAGATACCAGTGTCATTGGCCACAGTGACACAGCCCACTTGGGGCCACATTAATACATAATTGCTTTAAAAGTTGGCATTTGCACTACTGATTAATAAATACAACCGCTTATGTGGACTCTCGAAAGGGACTGTCAATTACCAGCGATGAATAATTCCAATCAAAATCTAATCTAATTAAACTGCCTTTTATTGTCTTTTTAGACTTCAGTTACCAATGACTCATTAATATGCATGTTTTAACCCTCATGTTTTAAACATTACAGTGTACAGGGGATTTTCAAAAGCACTTTGAATGGGATTTTTTTCCTTTTCTGTTGCCTAGAATCCTGTTTTGCATCGCCGATACCGGCTGAAATGTAGATTGATGTGGCTTATCATCTGTCCTCCCATCAGCTCAGGAAATGAAGGGAGAAATAAAGATGGAAAATAAAGGAAATTAAAACTAGGTCACAGAATTTACCTGGGATTTCATGTGTAACCTTGTTTTTTTTTTTGCTATCCTGTTTTATATTTGCTGATTGTCTTTTTCTCATTTATCTCCTTTTGTCTCCCCCTACTTTTTCCCTTACTCTATCTATCTATCTATCTATCTATCTATCTATCTATCTATCTATCTATCTATCTATCTATCTATCTATCTATCTATCTATCTATCTATCTTTCTATCTTTCTATCTATCTATTAGGAAACCACAGTCAGATATCGAGGGCGATTGTGGCCATCAGAGTAATGGACATTAATGACAATGCCCCTGAATTTGCCACTGAATACGAGGCCTTTCTGTGTGAAAATGGAAAACCTGGACAGGTAAGGAAAAAAGTGGCTCATTCATCAAACCAGTGATCTATCGTTCTCTCTTTCCTTTTCTTTCTGTCTCTCACTCCTCCCCTGTAATGATTGGCCACGGTGAATTATAGCCTATTTATTTCACTGGGAAACTACAGAGGTGGGAGTACAGACCTTTTTTTCCCTGCAACAGTCCTCCCTTGACACAGTGTGCATGGAGCAAAGGGGGAAATGAGAGCAGTCAGGATTGATCAGAGTGGATCATAATTCAAGACTGTCTTTCATGTCCTCCTCCAGATGGCACAATGCTTCCTGCAGCCAAAAATTCTGGACAAGTATTTAGCATTCTCCTTCTCATCAATCGACCTCATTCAGAGGACCTGTGTATGTACAATAGGGAGCTTCATTGAAAGGAGGGGAACGGAAAAAAAGGGAAACTGTCCTGCAGGGCCTGAATTCTAATTTCCAATCAATCATAAAGACGTACAGCACGATAAGACCTATGATGACAGATTAACAGATAGAGCCAGGAGCCTCAAAGTGTGCCAGACTAGACAGGACCTCATTGATAATAATCTGAAACTCCAGGAATGAATAGGGCATATATTTCATCAGGTGTGATCCAGCCAGTATTAGACTGAGGCAATCTGCAGTGGCAAAAACAGAGTAATGAATAGGCTGCCTCCTCTAATGACTTGGAGCCCTCCTCTGTATATCTTCTTGTCTCTCTGTTTTTACCACAGGTGATCCAGACTGTCAGCGCGGTGGACAAAGACGACCCGATCCAGGGACACTACTTTGAGTATCGTCTAGTCCCGGAGATGCTCAACAACCCCAATTTCACCATCAAAAACAACCGAGGTGAGAAAACAAAAGCAAAGAGAAGTAAGTCTTTTGTGGCAGCATGACTGAAGTTTCTGTAAATTTCTCCAATGGCTTTCAACTCTAATCTCTAACCCGTGGCGTGTTAGCCGTACTCGAGATGAAATCTGGTGGATCAGTGTAGCTCACAATTAGCAGATGTGAAATTGTCTGGACACCAGCTTCTTTTTACTCCCCAGTGCGTTTTGAGGGAAACTAAATGAATGGGATCCAAATGGCTTTTCCTGGTAGTCTTGCAGCTCAATGTAGGGTGACTTCCTAGGAGCTGTTGCAGCTTGGCAGATGGTACTAAATTTATTTGCTAAATACTCTGATTGGTTTATTTGCCGTTTCTTTTTTGTCTTCGTTCTATTCTTCTTCTCCTGCCTCTACTCTATAACTGGCTCTGAACAGGCTGTGTTCATGATGACATTGTGTAATGTTTTCAGCTTGGGGCAAATAATCTTCATATGGTACTAGCCTTCTGTTTCGACGCTCAGGCTGCAGGCTAACATACTGCAACCTCTTTCTGACGGAGGAAAGAGTCCATAAAAATCAGGTCATCAAATGTACTAGCTGTTTTTTGAGAAGTATAAAAAGCTTTTACTTTTGAAACAGGTACATTATAAGGCAGGAACATGAGATGCCAGGCAGGCAAAGTGAAAATGGCCTTGTCTAAGTATATGTATACATCCTTTGACACATTGAGCAATGACTAAAATGACTAAATCACATTTTTCTTGTCACACATGTACAAAAAATTCTGTCAGAAAGTGAAAAGTCAAAAAATCAGGGCTGTTTAACAGGCACACACTTGCTGCAAAATACTAAATCTTAAGTGGATCAACCTCAAAGTGTATAAAACAGGCAGGTTCCTGAACCCTGCCCTTTTGTTACGAAGAGATTTAATAGTTTCTTAAGATGATGTAACAGATAAAACACACTAGAAATGTTTCACCAGTTTAAGCACAGCTCTGCATCAGTCCAAACGACTAAAAAGCCTGTATATATCTTGCTCGCTTGCCTACAGCCACAGTAAATATATGTTGTGGTGCAGCTCTCTATATATTACATACTGCACCAACCACTTGTCTATGGTATTGCTAATTCCGAACAGAGAAGAGAAGCCCATCTCACCATATCCCCCAGCACTTCAGTGACTATTTCTATCTGATTCGGCAGCTGTGGGAGACACTTGAGTGAAGAGCGTCAGGCTCCTGTGAGCCTCTGTGTGCTGCTTTTGTTTGCGATGATGAGTCTAATTGTAGGGATTGCACAGTGAAGAGGTTAGGGGCTGCCCACACTGAGGAAGACGGCTAAGGTTCTGACCAGCTGTATACAAGATATCGAGCACTTTGACAACTCTGTGATCAGCAGGCGTGGCAGCACCAGAGCAGAGCATCTCGTTCTCAGTAATTGAGACAACATACATTAACCACGCTGCCAAGATTTAAATTATGTTGATGGAAACTCTTTTCAAACTCATTTAAACTCTGTTAGGAAATTACACAATCTTCTGCTTACACATTTTTAAACTCATAAGCAACAAAATAGTTTTTTTTGCAGATACATACTTACTTTGTCTGGTGTGATAAGCACCTTGCGGTGGCTTATGATGCTAATGTTACATCTTGTTTTAGCCCTTAGCATTATCCTAGTGATATCCAAATGAAGCTTCATTAAACATTTTCTTTATTTTCTCAGCCCACTAGATGGCGCTCTTTGCTTTGGCTTTCCTTCAGCCTTTTACTTTAAACCAGGGGTGTCAAACTCTGGCCCGCGGGCCAAATTTGGCCCCCAGTGTAATTTTATTTGGCCCGCGAGACAATACCAAATTATTATATTATTATTGTAAATTAATGACATTGATGTGTTTTTTATTTTAAATTTGATTTTGCATGTCTGCACTATTTAGTTATATATTGTATGTTTATAAGCGTTGCTGGTTCCATATTTAATGTTAAAGCAAAACATGTTTGGTATATATTAAAAGGTTTATTTGTTCAATGTTGGCCCGCGATTTTATTCAAGTTTTAAATTTTGGCCCATCGTGTATTTGAGTTTGACACCCCTGCTTTAAACTAAGAGAGCAATCTAGTGGGGTCAACAAATCAACTAATGATTCATGAAGCTTCATTTGGACATCACTGCATTATCCTGTAATCGTCACTTGTGGCTACAGTGGCTGCTGTTTAGTGAAAATTGCATTCCCCTTTAAAATTACCATCAAGTACTCACCACATTACCTTCAATCTGAGAAGAAAACATAAAAAGTTAATCCTTGATAAAGTAAAGTAAACGCAGGTCAAGTTTAACAACAGAAAAACAACTTACAACAAATTATAACATCTGTTTCAAAATCTCATACAACTAGGTCAGTATAATCACAGTGTCCTTTATCCAGTCATATGCTTAGTACCTCCCAAGCACATTTATATTTCCTAAAATCATAGTATTTCCCACACATTAGAAACATCTGTATCAGGCTTAAGCAGATGTTTTGATATAATTTTGATATGATTTTTTTCAGTTTTTTCTCTGTTCACTGAGGTGTGCAAGAAAAACACACTTTTCGCTAACAATTCAAGGTAACATGCACTGAATACTAGATATACCACTAGATATAGTACTTGGTTTGCATTTCAACTTGATGAACAAGCTACCAGATGAACTTTCACCTATAGATAAAAGAGCTTGCTCATGATTGCTGATTTTGCAAGATAATTAACTTGTTAGTTAAAGTACACTGAACAGCGTAAAAACCTCACTAAATGTCAGTGTCCTTTTTTCTTTTATACCTCTGCCAAGACAACAATGTTCTCAGCTCGTAAGCTACATTTTGTAGTGCAGGTTTGTTTTCATCACATCAGTGCCCCTGCTGGACCAGCTGTCAATCACCCTGCCCATCCACTAAGAGGCTAGAAGGCTAAAGGAGCATTTCACGTGTATCTCTGGAAACCCTTTCTACGCTTTTAGCAATACAGTGGGAAAAAATAATTTTGACAATGATTTTTGACTGCGAAAATGATGACTTATGATGTCAATTGGACTTTAAGCTACACTCTGAATGTTGTGTTACAGTGATATTCAAGCCCAGGGGCTTGTGACATGGTGCCAGGTGGCCCAATGACTATTTTGTAATTCACAATGAAAATAAGAATTATTATTTTTGTACTTTGAATGTAACTAACAGCAGAGTAAATTGTATTTCATCAAAATTTCAATATAGGCAAAATATGTGTCAAAATACAATTCTTAACCTAAGTATTGTGGTGCTGCAACATGTCCGGCCTATAAATCATATTTTACAGAATTTTTAAAAAAATCCTTGCAGAAAATCACACGATGATCATTTCAATATATTTCCCAAGAAAAAGGAGAATAACGATGCAAAAATGATAATTTACTCCAATATTGTTATTCATATCAAAAGTGCAAATCAGTCAAATAATCCTAATAAGGGGAAAAAATCCAAATCATGAATCCCTAATCTTGCTTTGGGTGGTAAGAAGGTTCACCCACTGGTTCTTTTTAGCCTCTTTCAGTCCTTAGTATTGTGCTACTATAAAGCATTTAAGTCCGACTGATTTGGCATTCATGGATGTGCTGTGTCTCATTGCTCACATCATCTTAAGGGACTTTAGAAGTGCAAAAAGTTTTCAGACTATTAGTGTCACTTCTGCTGTCACTGCTGTCATTTGGAACCTCCTACATATTGAGTTATTTATAGCGAAGAATTAATTCAAATGCCGTTTGCTTTTGTTATGGTGATGATTAATATTTCAATGTACACAGTTTTTTTTTAATCAGAATTCATCAGTTGCTAGATGAAAGACTTTTAATGTGCCCTAATATATAAAATTATACAAAGAGCATTCTTGTAGTGAGTTCAATCTGTTTGAAAGTTATCTGCACAGACGCCTTTTTCTTTGAGCAGCAGACTTTTTTATGTGGAAGGGCTGACGGGCAGGAAATGTTTAATTCTATTTTTACCATCAATAGTTGCCAAGAAAATGAAAATGACCTGTATACGAGGACAAGCCCTGATGGTTTACTCCAGTATAGCAGATACTTGCATACTCATTGTGCACTGCTGAGTGATCCAAATGAAATAAGACATGTTGGTGCTCACAAAGCAGAGCGTACCACTTTGTGGCAGCACTCATAAGAAAATAAATCTGAGCATATGTTCACATCAATTACAGATTGTGCAAAGAAAATAATTCTATCATGAAGCATTCCATCTTTTCATTAAGTTTGCTCTGTCAATGCGGATGTTTCAACATGGCCCGTCTCTCTATATCACCACATCTATTTTCCCTCCCTCTTCAGTGCACCCTCAAGCAGAGAGGCAAAGGTTAGACTATCAGAAATCTTGTACGTTTTCCATAAGATCAGCAGGAGTAGATTCTTATGGGAATGCGAGTGTTTGATAATGTGAGCAGGGTAAGGAGAGCTAGCTAATGAGCAGACAGCTTCACAGAAGTGCCATCAAAGAGCAGCTGGCACCTTTCTGGGTCGACATGTGCCATCTTCTAAGTCAGTGTCGCCCGCCGTGGTCCCTTCATTTCCTCTGCTTTCAAAGGGGGACAGCAAACTCGGGCTCGCCATCCTTCAGAATTCCCAAATTGGACTATAGCAAAAGGAAGGTGGCTGAAATCCATCTCCAGCACTGGACCATGAGAGTGCTAGAGAGCCTATAGTGACGATTGATGTGAAATTAGTTTACCCTCATGCTGCACTGATCTTCACACGATTTAATAATAGAACTTCAGTCTGTTGCCACCATGAATAATAATGGGTTTTTCACACATCATCGCGAAAAAATTCATCTCTGGCTTTACCTCTCTCTTGACAGACAATTCAATCAGTGTTCTGGCCAAGCATGATACCTTCCGGCGACAGAAACAGGAGATGTACTTCCTGCCAATCATTGTGACAGACAATGGGAATCCACCGATGAGTAGCACCAACACCTTGACCATCCGAGTGTGTGGATGCAGTAAAGATGGTATCGTCCAGTCCTGCAACGTGGAGGCCTACGTCTTACCTATCGGCCTGAGCATGGGAGCTCTCATTGCCATCCTAGCCTGCATTATACTGCTGTTAGGTGAGGTTTTTCTTTTTTGCATTGTGAAATCATTTCCAGGGGTGGAACAAAATACCAATAAAGAATATTGTATTAATTCCTCTTTAAAGGTTGACAGTCTCTTTCCGCTCATTCCACTCATTCAAACGGTTAACTAGCGTGTAAACAAACTGAAGGTGACCGACTGTGTAAGACACATTCAGTACTCTTTTACTAGATCTTTTCCAGCTTGTTTCATGGTAACCACAGCAACCACTCACCACTTCCTTTATTCAATGTCCGCCACAAACTGACCCCTGAACTCACTTTTTGTCAATCAAATTTAATTTGTGTGTCGTGCCATGTTAAACTTACTCAGAGGGCTTTTAGATATTTTAGAAATTCATTTCTCCACGCAGTTCTTACACTTCTATTTTAAATGTTCACCTTGAAAACCTTTTGAAGTAGTTGTAAAGTTTGATTAAATATATTCTGATTAAATTAGAGTTAAAGCTAACCTCCCTTTAAACATTTATCTCCAGTACTGTTCTGCTCTCTGGCAGTTTGGCCTTTTACAAATTTATGACTATTTTACATTGGAAAGATGGTAAACATGGACACAGACAAGTTGCAGTTTGTTCAGACTTATTGTCTTGCGATGTATTGACTCACAGAATTATTGTATTATGATACGGTCATCATCATGGGCAACGTATGAAGATGGTTTCGTATTGTGAGTTTCTCTGCGATGCCCATCCCTAATTATTACCATGAATTTGTTTCACTGATGTGGATGAAAACTTAAATAATATGACTTTGATGAATGATCTGCTTGTACTAACAGAGAATCCACTTTCAAAGCTTGACCTAGACTTCTTCTTTCTTTCTTTTTCTTTCTTTTTTCTTTCTTTCTTTCTGTCTTTCTGACAGTAATAGTAGTACTATTTGTGACCTTGAGGAGACACAAGAATGAGCCTTTGATCATAAAGGACGATGAAGATGTGAGGGAGAACATTATCCGTTACGATGACGAAGGAGGTGGCGAGGAGGACACGGAGGCTTTCGACATTGCAACGCTGCAGAACCCTGACGGCATCAATGGTTACCTGCCACGTAAGGACATCAAGCCTGACCTGCAGTTCATGCCCCGGGCGGGCCAGCACTCCGGTCCGAACGGCGTGGACGTAGACGAATTCATCAACGTACGGCTCCACGAGGCAGACAATGATCCCACGGCGCCGCCTTACGACTCCATCCAGATCTATGGATACGAGGGCCGGGGATCCATTGCCGGCTCCCTCAGCTCACTGGAGACGGCGTCGTCAGACTCGGACCAGAACTATGACTATCTCAGAGAGTGGGGCCCACGCTTCAGAAGACTTGGGGAGCTCTACTCTGTGGGCGAGAGCGACCGCGAAACCTGACCTTTGGTTTGTTAGAAAAAAAGACCTTTCCGATTTCTTTTCTCTCCACATACTTGTGTATTAAATGCTAGGGGGTTTGCTGGCTTTTAGAAACAGGTGTTTAAAAAGAAAAAACAGTTAATAACAAGGGAGGCCACCTTTTTGTATTCTTCTTAGATTGAGGTATAGCAGTCGTCATCCACTACGTCAAGCGCATTGTAATTGTTGAGCCAAACAATGTCTTTATTAGGAGATCTATGATTCTTGTGGAGTGTAACTTAGATTCCGTTGTGGAGTGTCTAGCAGTATTTTGGGTGTTAGTCATTTGCTGTGACTGCCAGTAGCAGAAAAACCCTGGGATTGCTGGTAGTTGCTCAATGAAAGGAAATACCGGATATCGATGGGTTCTCTGAAGCTTGAGCGGACACTCCATGCACCATGGACAGCAAGCTGGACCTCAGAAGCTGCAGAGGGACTCTTGTTTCATGTCTCCCTAAGCCACCAAGCTGACTGGTGATCTGAAAGAAAATGACAATGAAAAAGCAATATATGGTCTACATTACAATGATGAATGTATGTATGATTTGAAAATAGCAAAAAGACAAACCAGTATTGGCTTTAAGGTGAATTTGTTATCATTTGATATGTTCTCTGGTGGCCACATTTATAAACTATCTAAAGCCCAGAAAGGCTTGCTTTATACAACTCTTTGTATTTACACGCTACAGGTGTGGGTCGCAAGTGTTACTAGCCTATAAAAGACTGATGTGAAGACAAAAAAGAGAAATGTAGAAACTCTGAGGCCTTCTTTTTACAGAAGCAACATTAAATACAATTGTAATCTACTGTTTTTTGACAAGAGATGTGTTGATTCTTCATTATTGTTCTGAGTTTTTGTATTTCTGTTCTTTAATCATTTTTTTCTGTGCTGACAATTTAAAAGTGAGTGTGTTTAGATTTTTTCACATTCAGCTGTTTTTTCAACCACTTGAACACTATTTCATAACAGCCAAACCATATCATGAATTTATTGCAGTTGATAATATAGACTAGATGTAAGCAATCAAACAAGAGCTCTACGTTACTGAAACAATACAGATGATCTAACTAATTGGGACTGCAGGAATGGGACATTTCTGACACATGCTAATTCTGTGTGAAATATATCTCATAATATATTCTGAGGTACAGGCAGTGAGTGTCTGAGCACAATAGTCCAATTGAGTATGTGACTCCCTCCAAACATCAAATCTCATTTAGGAAACACAGATCGCATTAGCCCAAGAAAAAATAAAGACACAAATCAAGACCATGTGCATATTGTGCTTACACTGTATGATATCAATAAAAAAGACTTGTACTGTACATAGAGTTACTGCTAACGTCATTAGCTTTCAATGAGGTGGTAGGTTTGTCTCTGCACGTTAGCTCTTGCACATAATGAGAATTTCAATGGCACTACAGCTGCGTGCATACTCAGTTTGTACTGATACAGTATTATGGCAGTTCTCGGTAGACTAAACAATATATATGGAATAGTCCTACATGCAGATCATATTTTGTACTGTGCTTTAATGCTTATAAATGTGTATGTTCAATTATTTACTCCCTGTACTGTAATCTAAGATACCCTGTATTGTTTCCTACTTTGTGAAATATATTTTTATAAATATTGCTGAATGGGTGTGGTTTTCTTACGCAGATGTGATGTCACTCATTAAAACTGTTAAAGGGGTCAACCGGGGGGTGACTACTAATCAGTCGGGTTGGACGATAATTCAATGTGATAATTTATTGTCTTTCAATGGAATCATGTTGTGATTAAGTCATCTATCAAGATATCATGAAGCAAAATGATGTCGTGTAAATTGATAATAACAAGCACATACTAACTCAAATTCAAATAATTTGAGGGAAAATCATTTGAATATTGCGCTCTACTTTTTACATTTCACCGCACATAATCAGTGTATAGCTGGAAATAATTTTTCCCCCTATAATTTGACCTGAAACAGTTTTGTTAATTTTGCAGTAAAGTTTTTAATTAAATGAGAAAGTATTCTGTGCTTCATTTGTATTTCAAGTATTTCATTCACAAAGAAGTAGTGGTATACAAAAGTAGACTTTAACATGCACCCATTTTTAATGTTATGGACCCATTAAATGGCTGTTTTCAGCCACAATAATGACTTTAAAGTCTCCACCTCCTCTGTATATGTTAATAGGGTTACTATCACACAATTAAATGACCGGTTGCATCGTTGTTAGGTTCACTCACCAAAATGACATGATTAAGTTTAGGAAAGACTGCCTGATCTTACAAAATTACGCGCCACCAGTACACTGCAAAAAAAGAAAAGTTGGGTGAACTCAAAATTTCAAGGCAACAAACTTTAAATATTTTAAGTTTTGTTTTTGAGTTTGCTCAACTCTGAATTCAGATTTTTAGCATCAGCTAGCCGCTAGCATCAGTTAGCCGCCTGCTTTCGCTAATGACCGAATTTCAACGCTTTCCCGCATTTCACAACAAAGAAATAAGAGTTAGCAGAACTATTGTCCCTTGTTGTGAACCCCAACTTAAAGATATAAGTAACAACAACTCACCAACTTGTTTTTGAGCAGACTGGCTTCCTTTATTGTGCTAACTTACATTATTGCCCTAAATGTCAATAATTTATATTTCCAAGTTTTACCAACTTAAATCACTGTTTTAGGCCAAAAAATACAAGTTGGCTTTCTTGCAGTGTAGGACTTCCTGACACCGAATTCTGTGCTGTGGCACGTAATGTGTGATATTACATATTAACTTCGAACAAACGTTGGACTTTCACCTGGTTCGTATCCCGTGTGAAAACAAAAGTAGTTTTTACATAACTTACATTTTTTACATATCTTCAGTGACTCACGGTTTGTGAATTTAATCTTTTTAATGTAACTTACATTGTTTATGTAACTTGTGTAACTTCACCCTCATAATTGCTTCATTTCCAGCATTTGGGAACATTAATTTACTGTTTAAACTGTCTTTTTTAATGCCTTACCAGAAAGGTATTTGCCCTAAACCTAAGTCAGCTAATTTATAGCCTAAATTCACAGAAACTGCAACCTTTTTACAACCACGAACCATACGTGTATATTTAATATTTATTTAATTAATATTTAACTCGGCTGTTTCACAGAATTACGTGAAATGACCATGAGTTCCTAACACCGAATTCTGTGCTTGTGGCACATCATTTTTTGAGATCAGGTTGAAAAAAGAAATTACATGGTTAGATTTAGGCAACAAAAACTATACACAGTTAGGTTTAATAAACAAAGGCCAGGTTTGGATAAAATACCTTACATGCTGAGCATACGTGCATTTACATTATGTTAAAAACATGAAATAGAATGTTTATCAGGATAACTCGGTATCTGCTGGTTTGATTTTTACTATTCTTTTTTAAATCTGAGTCCTATAAGGAAAATACTACTGGAAACTGCCAGAGTACCCCGTTAGAAAAAAAAGCTGTTGGCAGTTTTCCCTGTAATGGATTCCTTGGTCTGTTCTCACAGGAAAGTGAAAGAAGTTTGACTGAGAGTAGATACACAGTAAATTTCAACATTTCCACACAAAATAGCTGCTGGAAAACCTTGAACATCACAGAATAATATCCAAGAACAATCAAAAGGCAAGAAGCACAACTGGACTCATTGTCAAAACAACAGGATGGCTGCTCTAAATCTCTAAAAATGCTTCTGGCAGGCTTATGAGTCATCAAACAGTGTCATAAAGACAAAATCAAGTCGGTACCATTATATTTCCCAGACTGCTCTTCACTTCGCATATTCTGGCCCTGCGCTCCTTCAATGCTATAAAAGTCACTTCCACTGTCTTTCCTGCTGCTGTGGAAAGCAAAAATGGATTTTAACCCACTTGACACAACATTCTATAATTACAGCTTTAGCCTGAACCTGCACCCCAAAACAGCAGCAAGATAGGAAGACACATCAACAGGGAGGAGAAAAAATGTCAAATGCTTATCATTTTTCCCCTGCCAGCAGCTTTTCCTTGGCTTGAAAATGTCTCTGATGTTGAAGGCAACCTTTCATCCCTAAAAGTTGTTCAGAAAATATACTGTCTTAAAAATGTGCTTTATCAGTTTGACATTATGAAGTTGAGTATAATTCAACTTTTAGAAGGATATAGCCAACAGTGCTGTTAAAATAACTTTTGTGGCCCTTTCACACTGTTTGGAACATAGCAGTCCTTTCAAACTTTTGTTTAGCCTACATGAATTGTTACAGAATTAAGTGTGTAATGTGTTCTTATCAACTTAATAAATATTAAAAACAATCTTTAGAAAAAAAGAAAAACTAAAAGGGGGTAGTTGGTAAATTGTTGCCATTTGACAACAACGCATAATCATGGAAGGCCCATAAAATCTACATTTTCTTATTTAATTTAATTTGATAATATCTATTCAGTATCACTGTTCAGTGTCCTTCAACATGTTTTTTCATTCAAAATCATATTCTTCATTCTGACCCAATTTCACGTAGTTCTCTTGACGAGGCTTTTTCTACACAAATGTACACAAAAGTGGAACAACATATATTTTCAGTGGGATGTTACGGTTTCTTCTGATTTTCAGTGGTGGAATTTTAAAATCTAGATAATGCAGCACAGTGGCAAAATGTGTGAATTGACAAAATATAACAAAAAAATACAAAAAGTGAAAAGTGAAAAATGCAATAAAAGCAGAATACATACATATGTAAACCTACAAGTCAACATTTGACTGAATTCAGTACAAACATAAGATATTTAATGTTACAGCTTTTGTTTTTTGGAAATATATACACTCATTCCAAATTTGGCACATCATTTTTATTTACATTTTACACCATATTTTTTGGAATAAGGGTTTCAATATGAAACAATTGTTGCCATATGACAACACTATGCAATAGAGAGGTATGGTCACAATGAATCAGAGGGAATTGAAGATACAAATGTGGTTTTTATCTTTGCCATGGAGCTTGTCATAATCCATGACACGATATATCATTCTTAGGATTTAATTAGATTAATACAACCTAATCTGCTGTCTATCATTATCTATGTCTTATCAAAGAGAAAAAATAAGACTTGAAGACCATTGTGGTTTAATCCTGATTTGTTATTCCCATCTCAGAGAGTTTGTACCGAGGGAGATAAAAGTTTTGCATGAGAAAGGCCTTCATTATATTAATTAGTCTGGGATGTAAATTGTGGTGTTGTGTTACAGTAATACCCATCTTCCTCTATTATTTATTTTATTTTTTATGAGCAAAGGAGATTAGATATAATGCAATTTCCCATTCTTGTCTTTTTTTATTTGTATTTCCCCTTTTTTATTTATTTATTTTCGAACATTGTCTCCTCTTTCTTTGTTAATCTTGTTGAAAGATTAGACTTCTGTTGAGCTTTATCTGATATTGAGGTTTCTCATAAATGACAAAAGCTTTTGATCGTATCAATTGCCGGCTGTGCCTCGCTGAAGTCAAAGGCACAAAATCACACAAATCCACTTGCACATATGTCTATATATAGAGAGACCACTGTGCGCGCGCACACACACACACACACACACGCACAAACACATATATAATGAAGACAGGGAATTGCTCTACTTGATAATGTTCTTGTAATGAAAACAATATGGATATTAGTCACAAAGATCAGATAAATGTGATGTGAAAAATCTGATATATCATACATCTTATCATCTGTTTCCACATTGCAACATACATCTAGTTTTTCCAAAAGTTGCAGAGATGGTGTTGCTGTTTCAGATGCTTCTGCCCTCTGGGATTGGAAGTGATGTTAAACCTGGAGGCTATCTTTACGCACCTGATCCATTAGTCAAAAAATCAGCTATAGAACACATTTTACCGACTGATATCTCCCTCTAAATGATAGCGCAAATTGTTTTCCGGAATGTGCGACCCCGGCAGGTCAGCAGACTCATTTGTAGTCAATCTTCATGCACCTCCACTGCTGTGTATGGCTGCAGGTCTGACAGAGGTTGCCTAACTAAACAGTAAATCAAATTATCTTCTCACTTTTGTCACGTAATGGAAGTGTCCCTCGGGTGACAACCTTGCACTTGTTGTTCCCTGCTGATATGTGCCAGATTTTATAAGGCAGGCCCGTGGCTCCAGCTCGCGTGGTGTAGAAACTGTAATTACTGTTGCCTGGCAGAGATGCCCTCAATTACAAACAAACTTTGGTGCATACAAATTAAGAAAGCTACTTCCTGCTCTGGATTTTGAGATATGCATATCATGGGTTTCTATGCACGTTGCTATGTTGTTTGTTTTCCATATTTACCATTGTGCTGTTTCTATGGCTAGATTAACACCATTAGCGGGGCCCTAGGGCAAAAATCAGCCCTTGGTCCCTACTCTGTTCCCTCCACTCTGTGTATTGCATATGTAGCCAGACCCCTTCAAGCACTTATCAAGCACACCGCGGACTACATATGACAGATAGAGTAAAGAATGCCTGAATCTGAAGAAACCAACCACCAGTCCTCCTGTGTTAGAGATCTACCTGGCCCCAGGTTTCCTGCGCGCCAATTAGTTTGTGGGACTTTGATAAAACACTAATTTATTTAGTATTATGCACATTGTAAGCATGGATTTCTACAAGCAAGTACCCCGAGTCTATTGCTAGTTTCTTAATAATGCAATGTTTGTTTGGTTAATGTAATTCCAAGCACTTACGGTTTTCCCATTTATTAACATATATTTTATATCACAAACATTCCTGTTAACTGTTTTACATACAGTGCCAGAACCTAAAACTATTACTGCATCTTGATATCCTATAGACCAGCTGTTCTCAACCTTGGGGTCCCGACCCCAATTGGGGTCGCGAGATGATTTCTGGGGGTCGCCAAATCATTTGGAAGTCAGCTCTGTCTCCACTGTGTTAAAGTGTTCATGTGTTAATGTGTTTCAGTCCTTATGGTCACTTAATGTCTTTTTTTTGGTCATTTTGTGGGTTTTTTGGTCATTTTGTGGTTTTTTTTTGTCATTTTGTATCTTTTTTTGTCATTTTGTGTCTTTTCTGGTCATTTTGTGTCCTTTTTTTGGTCATTTTGTGGTCAATTTGTATCTTTTTTGGTAATTTCTTTTTTCTTTTTGGGGTTATTTTGTTTCTTTTTTTGGTCATTTTGTGTCTTTTTTAGTCAATTTGTGTCTTTTTTTGGTCATTTTATTTCTTTTTAGGGTGACCTGAACTGTGCGTGTGTGATTGTGTTCAGTGAGTGGGGGTCGCGGACAACATGCATGTTAAATTGGGGGTCGTGACTCAAAATAGTTGAGAACTACTGCTATAGACCACCCAGACGTTGGCACAAATACGATGAATCTAGATATTTTTTAACTACTGACATGTTGAATATGAATGTTTTTGAACTGCTGCAACCCAAACTCATTCCCCACCATGTGGTCAATGAAGCTTTGGGAAAAAACTAAAGCCATACCACACACTAGGTCAACTTCACATTGTCAACCCAGCAAGCTTTGTCACAGCTCCTGAGGTAAGATACAGATGCACGTAGAATCCGCTGCTTCGGTACTGGATGTGTCCGGGATGTTGAGTAAGTTTAATAATTTTCCACTAGTTAACCCTTTATCAGGCAAAGAACTATATTTGGTAACTTCAGGTAACATTTCGAGAAAAAAGTAGCAAATTTACTAGATTAAAGTGGCAAATCTACAAGAAAAAAAAGTCGCAGATTTAAGAGATTTAAAGTGGCAAATCTGCAAAAGTGGGAAAAAACAACTTTTTTCCCCCAGATTCACCACTTTAAATCTCATAAATCTACGCATTTTTTTCTCGTAGATTTGCCGCTTTAATCTCATAGACTTTTTTCTCAAAATATTATTTACGTGTGTTTTTTTTACACATTCTAGCAGTATGTAATATCCTCCAATATTCTCTAGGGTTGAAATTTGGAATTTGAGTGTCCTATTAAGGGTTAAAGTGGTGAATCTGGGAGAAAAAAGATGCTTTTTTCCCACTTTTTTCTTGTAAATCTGCGACTTTTTTTGCGCAGATTTGCCACTTTAAATCTCTTAAATCTGTGACTTTTTTTCTTGTAGATTTGCCACTTTAATGTAGTAAATTTGCAACTTTTTTTCTCGAAATATTACCTGAAGTTACCAAATATAGTTCTTTGCCTGATAAAGGGTTAAGCGCATAGTGACTTTTCAAAATAAACATCCATGTTTACGGGAAAGGTTAACATTAAGCACTGAAACCACTTGACTAAGACCACTTGAAGGTTAGACTGACACTTGGTTTCACACGGGAGACAAACACTGGTCTCCTGGGTCAAATACTGAAGTTTGTTTGACCCATCCACCTCTACTCTCACCAACACTGTGTGGTACTTCTTGGTCTTTATATTACATCTGTTACTCATCCAATACTCTGTATGAACGTAGCTGTTGTTGGCTGCCAGAAGTTGTCATAAATTGACTTTTAAGCCATATTTTATGATGCACCTTTTCAGATCATGATTGATCTTGATCTTGAACTTTATATTTTAATCGGATGAAGGATATTAGTTATCGTAAATCTGGATCTTGGATGGGAGAAACAGACTGAGCAAACGTTAGCAGCGGCTCGGCTGGCAGCCCTTCCAAGCTAAACATTGTTGGAGAGATACAGATTTTTAATGCATGCTTTTACCAGTTTTAAGTCAAGTCAAGTCAAGTTAAGTCAAAGTTTATTTATAGAGCGCATTTAAAAACAACCTCAGTTGACCAAAGTGCTGTACAGTTATTAAAATAGAATAAATCATACACAAATAGGTATAAATAAAAACAATGAAAACAATAAAATACTAAAAACAGTAAATCAATCAAATAAAATAGAATAAAAACTCAATCCAAAACAGAGTTAGAGATTAAAAAAAAAAGACAAATAAAAGGGTAAAAAAGAAAGCCAAGGATTCTTGCCTAGCTGGGACTGAACTCCAAGGAGAATTAACCATGACCATGAGTTTTATACCTGTAAAAACCTCTGGAATGATGACCTCATGCTATGTCACAATGCCAAATTACATATTGAGCTTTTATTGGTGAACATCTCAATGCAAATTAACTCAAACTATCACCATGACAAGATACAACTGGGGGCGAGTGGGGCAATATGCATTTTTGTGATTTGTGTTTACTCTCCCTTCAAGGCCTTTTTCATTTTAGTTGCAATGGGTAATACATGACAAATTGGCATGAATAAAATGAACACTGACCAAGTGAAACACAATCATCCAGGGGCCTTCAGGGCTGACTTTAATTAATTGTATTTATATATGTGTCGAATCTAATTCAAAGCACTATTAAGAAAGGCTTTGTCTTAGATAAAACTAGTTCATTAGCCTCTACAAACACATACATATAACTGTATTAAAAAAAGACCCCCTGTGTGATTTATCTTAGACAAATAGTTTTCTTACCTTTCCTCTCAATAACAAAGTCCCAACAGAATTCACAAATAAACCTGTTTCTTTATGATATGAATTTATTCCCTCATTATGATTGAACTTATTCAGGCAGAATAACCTTAACTGTAACTTTTTAATTAAGTTCCATCAAACAGTGTTTACATGTCTAATTTAGTCCACTTTGATCTTCCGTGAGGTTGCTGCGAGAAATGTTCCACAACATCACTACAAAAGAAAATCAAAGTAAACAGTATGATCAGGTGCATCTATATGTAGGGGAATAAGTGGACTTGTCTAAACAAAGGATAATGAAAATCATCAAAGATTAAAGGCAGGATGCCTCAAAGTTTGTTTCCGGAGTGGACGGAGAATTTCGGGACCCATTAATGTTCTATACTGAAAAAGATCACACTAATGGTCTAACCAATCTTGTGCTTTCACCATTGGTCACTGAACCGCCAAACCACATAAACACCATATGGCCCCAGCTGCTGGTCTAATTCATTCTGCAAGCAGTTTTCAAAGTTTTGTTGACATGAAGGACTATGTGGCCAAAGCTAATTCAGCAAATGTTGACAACCAGTTAAGCTAAAGTTAGAACTTTCCCTTTCTCACATCCTCTGCTTGACCTCTAGCAACCTGTAATTAAAACAACAATAAAGTCATGTTTTTTATAATGTAGAAAAGAGAGCAAGACAGTTTAATCCAAAACAAGTGTCTTGTAACAAGGCAATGTATCGGCATGCTGAATCTTTGCCTCAGCTGTTGAGCAGGTGGTAATGCAGGTGGGTGGAGGCCAGTAGGAACTCCGCTATCTTGGCATTGTAGTGGGTGTGAAGTTATTGTTCCAAACCACAAGAGTACAGGCAGGGAAGTAAGAAATATGTGCACAAATCAAAGTTTTTGTTAAAGTACTTATTTTCAGTTACAGCTCTATCCTTCCCCTGGAGAATTATTCCAGTCATTTTGTGTCATTTTTATTACACTTTTGATTCAACACCAATATGTTTTATGTTCTGCTTTCAGCAGAGGAGAGGATAGCTGTTGTTTTGATTCATTGGTCGCTAACACGGTGGTCCTAATCATGCACCATGGAGTGCATAATTGACCCCCTCTTGCAATTAGCATTAATTAGCACCTCTGTTGGTGGATAGCACAGCCAGCAAAATTGCACCATAACTGTCCTGCCGTTTCTACAGTGCACCGCTGTCTCGGCTTTAGCCAAATGACTGCTGGGACCTAAATCAGTTCCTGAGCCGGCTAGTCTCGCCACAGCTGCTCATGGGATGAAGGAAGCCCGGCCCTGTTGGACAACAGAGTGAGTCTCATGAGCAGATGCATGGGGCTATGTTTGGATTATCTTTGTTTGACACTACTCTGTTGGAAATTGTCGTATTATAACTGGTTAACAGTTAACTGGAGAACACACAGAATATGAGGCTTTATACCATATGTGATTATATTGTGCTCTTTTTATTAGAACCCTTATTACTATGTATTCTCAGAAATGTTTTAAACTATTAGACACTGAGGGTTAATATTGTATGAAACAGACAGCTTGCATCATCTTGCTGATCTATTGTGTTACATACTCAGATCGACTAAACATGATTGTCATGAACTTGCACATGGCTCACCTGAAGGAGATGACACTTACCTAAAAATATTTGAACATGATGCTATAGTTTGGCATTTGCATCAACGTGTTAAGATTATGGGAATAATGTGATTTAAGTGAAGAAAGTAAATACATAGCTATGTACGGGGAAATGTATCAGTTGTTTTGGGCAAAAACATTTGCCAAATGGAATGTATGCAAAGCTTAAGAGCAGATTTGAATCTCTGGAGGCAGTGTGCTGAAGGCTGTTCAGAGTTTTAAGATTTGTAACATCGCCAATAACAAATTGCAAACATGATGAGAACAGTTCTGTTATTACTACGTTTTGATTTTACGTCAAGATGTTCTAATTCTATTTTTCTTCGTTCACTCTGTAGCCAAATCTTTCTATCGGATTAGATCGGATTTTATGAGTAATACCTCTATTTTCTTGGCAATAGAATACAATAAAGTATATAAGTTAACAAGACACGTGCATGGGTACCGTTCTTGCTTCCAGTCAAGTGCAGTACTTGGAAGTGATGGCCAAATTATGCTTCATGAAGCTTCATTAACCTAACGTTTGAAGCCTCGCTGGTTCAGGGAGTGGTTCAAGTGTTTTATGTACATATATAAAGCGCAAAGGATCCCTGCAAAATTGAGTCTAAGCCAGTGGAAAAACTATTGTTTCTTAATAAAAATGAATAAAGTCATCATCATCCCAGTATTCATAAGCACAATCACTGTCCAATCTTTGGAAAACACTGCAACAGTTTTAACAAACATCTCATGTCCTATTGGATTTATTCAAACATTGACGGAAATCATACTGACACGTTTTTTTGACATTAAAATACCTATTACCATTACCCAGTCATTACTCAAAAACAGATTAAATGAATGAATGCACCACACAAAATATAATTAAATTGTTCTTGGCAGTAACTATTCCCATGCTGACAATGTTGCAAGACAGCCAAGAGGCCATCACAAATAGTTGAAATGACAATAAAGGTTTTGACCAGCAGGGGGGTTTGTGAGCACATGAAGCCTTGAGAAATTAACCTTTTTTGGAACCAATTGGATGGAAAGCTTCAAGGCTTCATGACGCTTCATCTTGCCATAACTAACCAGTAAAGAATTGTTAACATATTGGTCGGCTTATATATATATATATATAGATAAATATATAGATGCGATATCTAGGAACAAATCATTAAAGTCTGGTTCATTGACAGACCAAAGAGTAACTTTTATTATTCAGATGTTCAGAAACAAATGCATTTGATGCTTCCTATCATCCTGTATAAGCAATATGTTGTTATGTAGCATCTGAAGTTGGAACAGACTAAATATATATTCTTGGAACCACTTTGGTCAGGACAAAATGACTTAGACCCACACAGTCACTTCAAACTTTGATGTACTGTGTTAGGAGTGTCTGTTTGTATAAAGATCTTTGCCAAAGAACTATTTAGATCTGCCTTTTGCTTTTAGTTTAACTTACTTATGTGACAGATGGGTGCAGTTTGCTATGTGGGGCAACACTTCCACAGCGAGAAAGTTTAGACAAATCAAAGCAAAGTCAATCAAAAAGGCCTCTTCTGCATGGCAACTTATGTGACAGTATCTGAATTTAAACAAGAGTAGCAGAACAATAAAAATGATAAAAGACTTTCTACATTGGATGTGTACATCCAACAAAGTGTTGGCATTCAAGATTGAAGAACACTACAAAGGATCATAATGGCTCTGTTGTTCGAGGCTAGAGTTTTTTAGCCAAGCTAGCAGCATGGCTCGAGAGTTGAAATGTAGGTCTGATGGTCGGTCATTGCTTTGGTCCAGACTGAAACATGATCAACACCACTGAAGCAAATCAGGTTGGAGACCTTTAGGCCTTGTTCAGACTGCCAGCCCCCTCAGTTATTTTGGGAAATCCATATTAATTTATTCATTCATTATCCTTATTCACTTATCCACACTCGGGTTGCGGGGGGCTGGAGCCGATCCCAGCTGACATTGGGCGAGAGGTGGGGTACACCCTGGACAGGGCAATTTAGAGTCACCAATTAAACCCAAGTTGCATGTTTATGGAAAATATGGAAAACATGAAGAAACAAAACACACACGCACATACAATGCATGTTTTGCTAATCAGATCGAAAACACAATTGGCGATGATTTGAAATGCAATTCCAATTAAATTTATTCGTCTGGACGATCAAATTAGATGTGACGCCAACCGTTGAGCCGTCCAAACATCCCCCGACGCATTCAAAAACTGGCAAGCCACCTATCGTCATCAAAAGTTCCATGGTATGCACACCGAAGCCTGCCGATACTACGGCATGGAAGATTGCAATATAAGATTATTGTCTACTGGCCATCCCCAGGGACCTTGTGCGACAGCCGCCGCAAGTGCCGGGCAATGGTGGCTTGCAGAGCTTCAGAGAGCCGAGGATGAGGAGGCGGGAGGGCAAAACAAAAACATCAAGATGGTCTTTATACAACAAAGGGAAAGCACACTGGACTGCCGTTCCTTGGGCCTTTTTCTTTAAACTGAGAGTGCTGTATGGGGTCAACAAAAACATCGAATGATTCATGAAGCTCAATTTGGACATCACTCGTTAATACGAAAAAAACTACTGATAAGGCTATGGCAAAACCACACTACGATTATGCATTAGTCATGGAAAGCCACATCACCAGCATATCTATGTAGTTGCTGGCCTACATCATTACCAACCCAGTCAGTCTGTCTGGAAGATCTGATTTGAAAGCAAATTAGATTTAACTGCAGTCTAAACATAGTCTTATTGTTGTTCCTTAATATCTTAGCTCTTATTTAACTATTTTATTTAAACTGTCTTCACATTACTTTCTTTAAAAATGCACTATCATGGTAAATCTTTATTTACATGCCAGTTCTTCATCTATACTAAATGTAGAAAATATTTTGATGGGCTTTATGTATTTATTGATGTTCCCTGGCTTGTAATCCTGTTGGTTTAAACCAAATATTCTTTCCCCAAAATGTATTATTCATCTTGGGAGATGTTTTGATGTGGGAAATGAAAGAGTTGGCAGGTTTCTCTGTCCAAAGCCTCAGGTAAAAAATGATGACTGCAACTAACCTCCAGCTGGTTTCTGTTATAACCGATCAATACCATTAAATTCAAATCAAAATCAAAGTACCAAAATCAAAGCATTAAACATATGTGTATGGCAAATAAAAATAAATAAATGAATAGTCTCTCTCTCTTTCTGTTCCTCCTTCGCACACACTGGAGTTCTCCCACATCCATCTACTAAAACTGCTTTATTTAGCTAATTTATTTGCAACAATGAAGGTTGCACAACATGATCCACAGACACTTATGTTTCAAGAACACATAAACTCCAGGTTGTGAGCTCTTGTAGGGATGCCATCTCTCTTGTCATCACCTTTGATCGTGATATGCATATTTCATGACCAATGTAATGTCAATGAGTCCTAGACTAATCCACCTCAGAGCCATGGGGAGCACACCCAATGATAAGGGTGAGTGAACTCAAACAGACTGAGATAAATATTGTATTTTACGAGAAGGAGAGAGAAAGACGCGACGGGGCCAAGGGACATGGAGTCAGCGGGAGGTCAGATATCGGGAACGATAGCCAGAAAGGGAAGTATTTGAAGAAGGAGAGAATGAGGAAGACATAGAGACAGAGAGATAGCAGGGGGGGGATAGGGCTTAGGTTATTTCAGGCCAAATGTTGCTGTCAAGAGACACAGGATGCTGGTTGAGCCGAATTTCTGTCAAGTTTACACTTTCCCTCCTACGTTGACCCCGACAGCCTATAGCATTCAGGTCGACAGCAGCTTGTTCCATTATTGACTCATCTCCGATCCATGCATCATTCAAATCAATTAATTTCCTCCAACAACTTGAATTGATGAAACAGAGTGAAAGTTCAAAAATTGAATCTTTTATAACCGCTGCATGTTTTAATCATTACAAATATGTTCTCAGCCCAAGATCTTTTTTATCTGAAACGGCCACTGGGAGACAGATCTAAAGACGCCCCGGTGAGCTGGCAAATGGCTCATACCTAGTGTGCAACAGAACAGCAGGAGAGCACAGGAACCAAACTGGCAGCCAGATATTGAACTCATTCATAGGAAGACAGAACATATGAGGCTCGCTAATTTGCCAGACGTATAGGATTCCTTTTATTCCTTTCCTTTCTGTGTCACACTCCTCCATATTTTACTCCACCCGTCTCCCCCCTACCAATAGCTGGAGCTCAGAAAGAAAGAAGGAGCACTTTAGTTACACATTCCCATGAAAATGCGTTTGATTCTAGGAACCTTTTGATGCAGATGACTTTTGTCTCAAAGCGCCTTGTCCCAGCCCTCCGCTCAGGCTCTTTGGATGTGATGTGACATCGGATAAATGATTATGGGGTCCTCCATCCCCCCCGGCAGTGAAGGGAAGAGGTTATGTGTTAATACAGGAAGAGAGGTTGTATTTTATGTCCAATGATTAGCCTTCTTAGACCTAATTATGTCCCTGGGGACAACGGCACTCCTCTCCTCCTTCACTCAAAACCTTTTTCCTCTCTCTTTTCTCATTTTTTCCCCATCCCTTTTCTCCTCCTCTCTTTCTCTACTCTCCCCCCACCCCCAGGCCCACTCTTTCTCTCTATCTCTCAGGTAATAGACATCCTCCCTTTTCTTTCAACATGAGCAGCATGCATTCACAGACACTTTTCCCCTAAGTCAGCCTGAACCATCTTCAGTGGTGTGAGTGCGAGGGAGAAAGAGAGGTAAGGATGGGCAGACAAGCAGGAGAAAACTACATGAACATGGCTGATGTTTGGGAGCAACAGAGATGAAGAAAAGAAAGAGGGAAAAAGAGAGAGAAAAATGATTTCCACTACACTAAACCCTACTCTCTTGATTGTGCATCAATCCCTGGCTATCTCTCAGGTGCAGATGGAAGTGGAGGGAACCCGATTCCACCTCAGTCTGAAATCTGAATAAAACATGCTCTCTGCTTTACAGTTCAAGGCTGCTATAAAGCCAAACAGGGTCCTCTAAAGTTCTAGAAGTGCGGCTTCCACTCAACAGATGCCAATTTGGCATGCTGTTATGAGTAATAGGAGTGTGATTATCTCCAAGTATAAGCTCGATACCTTTGGGGTGAGAAACTGTGTTCTTCTGAAATGCGTTCCCTACTTTGTTGATGGCTTCTGTAAGTTGAAAAGACTGATGCAGTTTGTTGAAGTCAGCTTAAAAAAAGCAGCTCATTCATGTGGAACTCAGGTTGTATACCATAAGCAAAAAATTGGATTGATGTTGGTGCCATGTAGATATTTATTATTTATGGGGGTACTGGTAAAAATAATGCGAAAACAAATCTAATATTAAATGTAACAATTCACATGTTGAAACGTGCAGCGACTGATGGCTCATAGCTGAAACGACAGAAGCAAGCAATATGTCTATTCACATTTATTATGAATCATCAGCCAATATGGTTGGGCAAAGAGCCAGCCAGAACATTTAAAGACAATGAAATAGTGTGTGGTCATCATAGGCCAGGGGTGGCCAACCTGTGGCTCCAGAGCCTCATGTGGCTCTTTAGGCCGCCTGCAGGGGCTCCCCGTGGCTGAGACAAAAAAAATTATATACATATTTTTACATTAAAATGTTCATTTATCAATGGTGTAGACCAAAAGCTATTTGTATTCCTCAATTGTAAAATTGTATAGCCTTTTTACAGCATATTAAAAAAGACATTTAAGTCAACTAAAATGTGCTTCATAGCTTACGAAAGTCTCCCACCCGCGCCTTAACTTTTAAGTTTTGCCAATTTTGAGTTTAGTTTTGAATTCCCAGAGTTAGACTAGTTTTCAAAATCATATTAATAAATGCTCAATATGACTATTAATAATGTTGGTAGGCTAATTTAGATTTATTAGGCTGTTTAATTTTCATTTTAGGCTCAATATAAGGTTTGCGGCTCCATTCCATTGGCCAACAGTGACTCTTTAGTTAGTAAAGGTTGCCCCCCCCCTGTCATAGGTGAACAAAGTAAATATACTGTAGGTAGATATAGTATCTCTGGAGATGTAAGAAACAACTTTCATCACCAGCATCCTCTGTTTTACTAATGCGATGCTGCAGTATATTGCTATACGATTGGTCAATTGTTAAAGCATGTCTACTTCGTAATATTCATGTTGTTTCCACATTACGACTTAAAGCTCAGTAACACACACAGTTGAAAGAACGACTTCTAAACTGGGGAAATGGGACCATCCAAGGAGCACATGAATGCACCATTGGCCTTGGCGGAGGTCTCAACTCTCTGGGTGCCATTTTCAAATAGAACACTTGGATCCGTTTTATTACAATGTGCTTGCCATTATCGGCAGTAACTACCAGTGTTGCCAAATCAACCAGGACTGATAGAAGCTTAAGAATTTACACTTTAACTCTGACGTCATCCATTTAGTTAGGTGCAGCATGGATGCAGAAATAACCAAATGAAAAGCAACACATTAAATGTGAAAACTACTGGAAAATAAACAATGATTTTGCAGGACCTTCTTTTGTTTCCCTTTGCTGCAGACACAGCATCAGTTTAAAGCTGCACCCCATAGTTATATCCCTTAATTCTTAAATAACAAACAAAACAGAAACACCACGTTTGCATAAAAGTAGTTGATGAAAGGGTTTGAAGAGGCTTTTTGAGTAATTGCTCAGAATTTGAACAAAATTTAGAAGCCAAACATTGACACATGTTTGCCTCTGTGTGGATTTCCTGTCACAGCAGAAGCCCATATCAACTCCCTTTCATGAATTTGCATTCATAAAGTTCAAAATGAAGTCAATCTGTGACTGAGCGAGCAAAACATCTAAGTTTGTGCATTCAAAGAAATTCACATATCTAATGGGTCGAAAAGAAAGTGAATAGGAAATGTGTAGCTCTCCCCTGACACCGATGACATGAAGATGTGATAATTGCAGTTTGATTGCTTTTGAGAAGAAATCTGATGAATCGCATGATTTGTCCAAAGCAGAAAAAAAAAACCCTCCAGTAAACCCTGATTTCAGACTAAATTACAACATTCATCACTGTGATCATTGCACAAGGGTAAGTGACACATAAGAAAGCACAAATAGTTTAGCTTCACATTTAAATTTTAATTGTGTTCTTCTGGGTCTAAATGGCATACTTGCTCTAAATGCAGCTCTGGGAGTGTGTGGAGGGTGGAAGTACTAACTGATTACTTAGATGACTGCAAAATGTGCCATGAACTGGTGTGCCAGGCGGCAGAGCAGAACTGAAGTGAGCGTCCACTGATTGGCTAAGTGTGCAAAGTGCTTCTGTTTCTGCAGTGTGCTGCTCTCTGTGATCACTTCTTTTCAGTACAGAATCAGTTTTCAATTTGTGTGGAATGCATTTGTATGTGAATGTGTATGCATTTCAAAGGTGTAGTATGTCATAGTATGTCAAGCACTATAATAAGAACTGCCATAAAGTGGTCATTTCGAGCAACAGTTCTGATGAGCTTGCATCTCCAGTGGTCATTACCACTGGTGACCAAAGAAATTCATTGTTTCCCCTTCCTTCTCTTTGTAACAACCTATAATTTTCACAGTAAGAACATTACTAGAATAGGAAGTGGGCTGAATAGTAAGTTTGACTTAATATGAAAAGGGCTTTATACTGTATATGTATCCTGAAAAATGTGTCATAATGACAACACACATCAGTGGGGCTGAAAAGTATGCCAGCAGCTCTGGAGATGAGCGGCTTGCTAGTTAGCTAGCGGGTGCTGTCATCCACTGTCCTCCCAGCAAAGTATTCTCTTAGTGACAAAAGGGAGCGTGGAGGAGCAACTATTAGACCTCCCGTTTGCAGCCCACTGTTGGGCTTATTCTCAAGTATGAAAGCATGCCAGAGTGATGAAGGCTAGTTAACTAGCTGACGGCTGGCTGGTTAACAAGCTAGCTTCCTAATTCAACCATGCTTTTATTCTCCACTGGCTATAAATATGAGCTGAACAAAGATCTCACTCATTCAGTGGTAAATATGTGCATTCTCAGTGTGTGGATGAATCATTATGTCATTAAATTTTACGTATTTAGCAGCTGGCTACTCCACTGCTCATTTGGTCATTACTGCAAAACATCATCTCAGTGAGTTGGTTTATAGCCTTCAGACATGTTAGTCACCAATGTCAAGAGTACACATAAAAATGGTAACATGGTCTCACAGGAATCCGTGAAATAGCCACGGATTTGCTTAACTCAAAATCCTTGGAATAGCCACGGAATCACTCAAATTTCCGTGAAACTGACACGGATTTCGCTACAATGCAAGTTAATGACAATCACTTTGTACGTTGGAATAGCCACGGGATATGACTATGTACATTCACTGAATGAATATTTAGAAAATAAAACATATATTTCTCGCTAGAAATGTAATCAAAATCCATTTTTATGCAGAAACTCAAAAAGTCAAAATATTGATTTTTTCACTAAAAATGAGAGAACTGTCCGCCATGTTTTTTGTTCTGACCGCCGAAACCTTGAAAGTCACGTGACTTGGAACAAACCAATAGCCACGTGATATGACTGTCACTAACTTGCATTGTAGCGAATTCCGTGTCAGTTTCACGGAAAATTTAGTTATTCCGTGGCTATTCCACGGATTTTGAGTTAAGTGAATCCGTGGCTATTTCACGGATTCCTGTGAGACCAGGTTCAAAAATGGCTGCAGCTCTGACCATACTGCTGTGTGTATTTAAATGGGTATGTCTGATACCACTTCTACGGCCACAGTATGTTAATTTCACCCAATAACAGAACAGGTAGGGGTGTGATGAACATGCATTATGTCATAGGCTAACTCTATATGATCCATTTTACTTGACTGTGGTTCTGTTATGAGGCGACTATGTTGCCTAGCATTAATGGCACATTTTCAAGAAATTAAATTCTGTTCAATTCACTAAACGCAACTAAAAATCTGCATCTGCTGTTTCTCAAAACTGACATAATTGTTCTAGCTTTATTGAAAAGTGGTAAATAAAACGTCAATGTAGACGTGTGATTGTTTTGCATATGGCAAAATGCATCCTTATGGTCTATGGAATACAATAAAATGTATTTTTGTGTGTTACTATCATGATCTATCATGATTTTTCAATTGTTTTTTGGTAAATCTTGCATGCAAAATATACAATAACATAAGGGCAAGTAATATAACTTTTTCCATTTCACCCTAATATTTTTTCAGTCCTTTAGAAAGTTTTGCACTGACAGAAAAACAAAACGAAAAAGCAGCAAGTAAAATCTGATTATATGTACAGATACAGAGAATGCTGGAGATGGAAACAGGCAAATTAACCCTGAATTATCCTTGCATGATCGATATGTCAAAGCTTTGGCCTTGGCTTTAATGATTAGACTGTGCTAGTATATTAGCTTCATGCATTATAAATCCAATAGGTTTGTCCGCCAGTGCGTGTTTGCCCTAACATAAATGATAGTGACACAATAGAGATCATGCAGAGTATTTAGTCTTAATTTTCCTCAGCATTTTTTAAAAGAAATAGCAGTTATTAATATTCCTCTGTAAGCACACTGTGAATGTCTTTATGCTTTCTCTCCCTTTCTGTCCTCCACTGCTGTCTCTAATTAAATGGGGTGAAACAGCCTTGTGTTTCACTTTTATGTGTTTCAATTTTGTCAGCAAGTTTCCCCACAATGCACCCATCTGAATTTCAAATGATAAATGAAAATCCTGCTCTTAGTGAAGTAATTCCATTAAAGGTCCACATTAAGGAAATAAAGACAAAAACCTACAGTACCTAATTTAATTTTCTGCATTTGGTTCCTCATAGGGACCACAGTGGATGAGACCATCTATCGAATTTACTAATATTTAAGTGCCTCGTCTTCCCTGAAAACCACATTACTTTGTGCATAAATGAAACATTTGCATTCATCCTTTCCCCTAAAATGTATTTCCTTTTTACTTTACTTAGCCTGCATATATTAGATATTTGGAATTTATCTCCACAATAACCAAATCAGTATCCCTGCTCGACCGTGTGTTTGTTCTACCCAAAGTTGACAGGCTTATAATGTTTTGGGAGGTCAAGTTTAGGGAGTTTCAAACAAACAACTAACCCCTCCATCACACAGAAGATTGATGAAGCCAACAGTGCATGTTTGAATAATGTGTAAGACATGACAGAGGCCACTGCCAGGGGTTATTTTCTTGCTCCTGGCATGTGTTTGGCTGCAGCGGTGGCAGCCTTAACAGGGATATGGATCCCGGCCTGGGGAGATGTCTCAGCCGTGCTGTGGGATCATTATTCCGATGGACAAAGCCTCAGTTATAAATAGGTTCATGGAGTTCTGGGCGGCACATTCTTTGTTTTCAGACCGTCCCTATTTGTCTTATTGATCTGAATATGTGTGGCCACAGAGCAGCTGTTAGGAGGAATGGCTGGAAAGATGGTTTGGTGCTGTTTTTACTTCCAGTCTGAATTGGACACACTTATGTCCTTAATGTTAATGTTATTCTGTATATTTGACTAATGAAAACAGCTTAAAGCTGCAAAGATCACAACGAAATGTGAAAGATGTTGCTCATAGTGACACATTCACAAAGCATTATGAATTCACTGGCTTATAAATGTGTTTAAGTGTTCTTCAAGTACATTGTTTTAAGGTTTTTGGCTCACAAAATCAGTTGTTTTGTCTTTGACCCTGTTTCCAGTTACAGCAAGCAGCTGTTTTTGGCAAAAACACGCTAATAAATCAATGTACCACTAACTGCTCAGCACAAAACAGAAGGCAGACAAACTTAGCGACGGGCTCAAAATGGCAGGAAGAGTTTTCTGTTGGCACCCCTATATCATTTAATGCGGAGAATATAATATTAATTTATACAATATTAAATATGTTTGTTATTTAGGGCATAAGAATGAGATGATAAGAATGTATCTTGTTATTTACTATTTATTATGCTTTTTTATGAGTCCAGTACGTGAGTGCATTGAATTTCGTTGTATTTCTGTGCAATGACAAATAAAAATCGAATCTAATCTAATTAGTGGACTGGCACTGGATGGCTTTATATTGAAATGTGTTCCTAATATTTCTTAACCCCCCATGATTGTTTGGCCAAAACATTAGAAACATTTCTTAATATAATCCAGTTCAAGAGCAATAACGATAACTACAACCTCTATAATCAACATACTTAAAGTATTATTAGTGTCACTCAATGACACTATTTTTATGGAAATAGATAACTGCAGAAGCCTACCAGGCACAGGACCAGGGGCCCAATGTGTCAAGGGCCCCTGTGGCTTTTACTTGCAAAATGTCACCTGACAAGATGTGTACTGTGAATGAAGAGATGCATACAAAGTTACCACAAGGAAAACTGAAAAGGGTGATGTACAACAACAACAACAACAACAACAACAAAAAAGAAGACTATCTTCTTCCCAAAATACTACCCCACATGTTATAAGGACCCATTTGGGTGCATAGTTCAGTCCCCCTCTAGTGTCCGTAGTCATTTTGATGGACGCCAAGGTGGAAATGATGTTACAGAGTGTGAAGTGGCAAACGTAGATCTTAATTCTAAAGCAACTCAATTTATTAGCAGTAGGCAGGTACAGCTGGCTCGACTTGTATGTTACTGTTCCTTAATTACTCACAAACCACCGGAGTCAGGTCGTAGTTTTGTTGGTTTATTTATCGTTGCGGAATCCAGGTATTCCATTAATACACATCAATCCAAGCTTCTCTTGGTTTTCCACAACGATCCACAAACATCAGGAACATCTAAAAAGAATGGTAACATCTGAAATGACGGTCAAAAAAACTTTTTTCTCTGTACCTATTAGCACTCTGCTAATCCACCTTTTTACCTTTTACCAAGTCATTCAGAACCATAATGCGCATGTGCAGCGCCTACTTCAGGTGTTGTGGTAAATTTCAACTACAAAATAAAAGGCAATAATGTCATAACACAACCAAAACCAATATAAAACACGTTGTAATCTACAGTAAAAATCTCAACTGTCTTTAACATATTGGCTCCTACAGAGTGGAAAAGCATTGTTTGTGTGTAAATGATGTTATTAAAAGTAACATAACTTAACTTCTGTGCATTACACTTTTCACCACCAATGTAACTACCTCACTTCCAGCTGTTATTAACTATCCGTTGTGATGTCTAAGCACGGCTTTTTTGCCCTTACTTTTGGAATGTAGTTCTGTAAACATATTAAAACTGCGACCATTTCACAATTAACATGTTTAAACTGCCACTGTTACATTTAGGTCTGAGGACATGTTGGTGTCCTGGTTAAGGACGCTAAATTTGGAAATGCTTCTGTGTTCCATATTTGTAGAGTAGATAAAACAACATATACATATGTATGATGTGAATAACAACCAAAAAGTCTGTGTGGTGTTCCTTTATAGATGAGGTGATAGGAGCTTTAACATGTCTATGCCCGGGTCCTCCTTATCTTATCATCATACCATGTTTGTAAAGGGAGAATTTATGGCTGGTTGTTGTATTGGATTACATTACACTTTACAGGTGTTCCTCATGAGTACATCTAAATGAACCTGATAACAGCAGAGCTATTTTAAAAATGTATTTTATTGTACTTCAATGAAGTACTTCAGTTGGCATGCCTTATGGAACAATAAATTTAATAAGAAAATCAACTTAATTAAAAAAGCCACCTAGGCGCATATTGTAATAAGTAAAATTAACGTCTGCCAAATTTTATGGGAAACATAACTAAATGCCCCATCCAATTTTAAACAAATATTCCAAGTGCACCTGAGAGGCTCGTTGGTGTTATGTGTGATCCAGGGGAAGGTGTTCTGGTCTGTAGGTTGGACTCAGACCAGATAGAATAACTGAAGCCTGCAGTAACTTCAACACATCATTATCATTGTATCATCATTACCATGGACAAGGCGGCGTCTTTCATTGTTTAGCTTACTGAGACATGTTAATGTCCAGGAGACTTGCTTTCTTAATCAGTGTGTACGACTGTATATAGACAAACAATGCGCACACACAGGATGCACTGCCAAGTGTAACTCAGAGACTGGTCTCCCCTCAAGAACGTCAACATAGGGCGTTTGTACGTGCAGCAAAACAGGACTTACATTTCCGTTTTAGACTGTCCACGCCGCTATCTTGCTGAGGTAGTAGGAATAATTATCGGCGAAGCAGAGTTTAAATTCAGTCAGGGAGGGACGGAGGGTCAAACAAATGGCGGACCTTCACTTTCAATGGGGTTTGTGTCCTGTGTGAAAACAAGGTAAATTACTTTTTACATAATTTACATCCATCCATAATTATCCGGGGCCGGGTTGCGGGAGCAGCAGGCTAAGCAGGGCATTCCAGACGTCCCTCTCCCCAGCCACAACGTCCAGCTCCTCCTGGGGGACCTCGAGGCGTTCCCAGACCAGGAGAGAGATATAATCCCTCCACCGTGGGACTTCTGGGTCTTCCCCGGGGCCTCCTACCAGTTGGACGTGCCCGGAACACCTCTAATGGGAGGCGCCCGGGAGGATCCTTACCAGGTGCCCAAACCACCTCAGCTGACTCCTTTCGACGTGAAGGAGCAGCGGCTCTACTCCGAGCTCCCTCTGGATGTCTGAGCTCCTCACCCTATCTCTAAGGCTGAGCCCAGCCACCCTACGGAGGAAGCTCATTTCAGCCGCTTGTATCCGCGATCTTGCTCTTTCGGTCACTACCCAAAGCTCATGACCATAAGTGAGGGTTGGGACATAGATGGACCGCTAAATCGAGAGCTTTGCCTTCCGGCTCAGCTCCTTCTTCACCACGACGGTCCGGTACAACGCCTGCATCACTGCTGACGCTGCACCAAACCACCTGTCCATCTCACGCTCCGTTTTACCCTCACTCGTGAACAAGACCCTGAGATACTTCAACTCCTTCGCTTATTTACTGTTTAAACTGTCTTTTGTAATGCCTAACTAGGAAGTTATTTGCCCTAAACCTTGGTCATTGGAAGCCTTAATTAATGGAAATTGCAGGTTTGTTTTTTTTACAACCGAGAACCGTACATGCATGTATAATGACGCGTATGCTATTTTTAGAGCGATTCGCGGTGCAGCGAGCCACAAAACGTTAATTTTGTCAAACGCTGATATGTGTCGTAATGGGTGGTATTGATAGTCTATTCTGTCGTTTAGGTTGGAGATCTTGTTGGTAATAATGTATTAAAGTCACTAATATTAGTGAGCATTTTTACACTGTAGTTTTTTTGTTAAAGTAGCTGTCACATGTTTTGTATTTGCTTTATTGTAGTGGCCTGACTGTCAGGACATAAGAGCTGGGCCCTGGGAACTCTCCAGGCTGCTGCTCCCAATAACAGTGACAGGAGCTGAGCAGAAAGTCCATATTTTCCTTCAATCCATTTAAAACACATTGGTTCCATTGCAGTCATCATCTGGGTTTAGTCCAAAAATACCACACACCAAGAACAGTAAGATGCTGAGCTTGCTGAAAGCAAAATGCTATAGATCTAACGGAGAACATCATCATTTAATTTTTCTTTTCTTCTTTTTTAATAAACATTGGTTGTGTGTGATGATTTAAATAATCCCCAATCAACAGTTTATGTTTTATTTTTATTTTTAAACCACTCATTGAGAACTACATAGTGAAACTACAGTCAGTCATTAAAGTTAGTATCCAAACAGTCCACTATAAATTATAATTTGATCATCACAGCTTCTGCTTAGTTTTGACCTACTGTACTACTGTACTGTTGCCATAGTTCTGTGTGCATAAAGATTTATGGTGAAAGTGACATCCGACATTGGGCATGCACAGTTTTGCTTTCCACAACTATAATTTTAATTCAGTAAAAATAGATGCTTAATTAAATGTCAGTACAAGACACAAGCACTGTCATATTTATAATTTATAATGAGCAGCTAAGAAATATCCCCCGTTGTCAAGTTGTTAAGTTCATACTATTTTCTGGTGAAGTGAACAATGTTTTCATTGCATAAGAACCTTATGGGATGGTGATTTTTCCAGGTATTATGCAAACCCTCCGGAAACAGAGTTATGTCTCGTGAAAAACTTTAGATTTTGGTTACAAAATGCATGAAAAAGGATATCAATAAGTGTGTCATGATTTTGTTTATGCATCAAAAATGTAGCAAAATCAGCTTCCAATTTCAATGAGCAAAATCAAGCAGACCCACCTTCAACCCGGTTCCTGATAATGGACACCTTGTCAGACAATTTCCCTTACATATTCAATTAATCAACTCTGTAGGGTTAAAGATTGTCATAAATTACAATGACAATGATTCATTATGAGATATAAGCCAACTACAGTGTTAGACGGGAGGCAGAGTCTTTCACTTCAGCAGCACTTGTTTAAATGGGTGCAGCTGTAAAAATCTATAATAAAATAAAGAAAACTTTGGTGGTATTTGTAAAAAATGAGTTCTTATTCTAGCTTTCCACCAGTGTGTACAAGAGTAGGTTAATTTCTGCTGCGCTGCATGGTTTCAGTGAGGGCTGAAATCACAGATGTGCTCTACAGGGCTCCACATTGTTACACCGGCGTCAGCAACTTTCCCTACCACCTAGCATATGTGGAAACTCAGCCTGGAATGCATCCATGAGGAAGAGAGCAAAGGAAGCTTTGCTGACCCCAGACAAAATCAAATGGAGGGAGGTGAGGGATGAAGAGAGGGATGGAGAAAGGAGAGCACTGTAGTGTGTGTGTGTTTAGAGAGAGAGAGAGAGAGAGAGAGAGAGAGAGAGAGAGAGAGTAGAGGCTTCCATTTTCAGAGGATTAAAATGTGGCTGTAAAACTTTAATGATTCTCTGTCTATTGACAAAACGACCACGTTACTGTCTACTATGCCCACTTTCCACATATCACACACTCAGAGTTGCATATTGTGCAGGGGCACAGTTAAGAGAGAATATTATATAAACCTATAATGCTTTGTGGAGAATTTAAAAATATGCAAGCTTTGTTTGCAAATCCAACATGATCTGTAAATATGATAAAAGTGAATCGATGAATAAATGGTGGGATTGAAACCTTAATGAAAGCATAATCGCCCTTGAGGATATTTTGACATTTTGCACTCATCCTTCAAGACTGACTTAAATAATTTACAATCAAACACTACTGTAGTAATTACAGTTACAAGCTGTCCATGCAAAAGCTGGGAAGCACTCTGCTGCAGTGAAGCACTGAGCATGTGTCGTGGAAATTAATATGAAGATGTATTAAAATATCAGACATATAGCAGTTTAAAAATGCATCACATATGATTTGACAAACACACAGAATTTGACCAACAGTCACAGTCTCTGTACAGGAAACTCCTGCTTGATTAACATTTGGGCAGCTCTGATTTAGAAAAATCCCACTGCACCATTTGGAACAATAACAAGAAAGCATGAGACCTGACGCACAAATTTTGGCATTTTGCACTCATCCTTCAAGAGTGACTTAAATAATTTACAATCAAACACTACTGTAGTAATTCAGTAATACAGTTACAAGCTGTCCATGCAAAAGCTGGGAAGCACTCTGCTGCAGTGAAGCACTGAGCATGTAGCTCCAGGCTTAGGCCATGGAAATCTGTAATTTTGGTTATGTTGTTAATTTTTCCCCAATTTTGTATTACATTGCTGCTGTAACATGTTTAACTGTGTAGATTTTAGTCCAAGCTTCTTTGTTGGGTTAGGGTTAGGATCATGCTGTCTGTTAAATTTGAAAACACCACAAGCGGCCTATTAGCTTAGCATCAACACCGGAAACAAAATCTGCCTACCAGCATCTGTAAAGCTCGCTAACTAATGGGTTTAACAAACAAGTACACATTAGTGTTTCAGCTAATATGCTTTAGATATTAGAAATATCATAGCTTACAGATTTCAGGCCATCCAAATGCAACTATTTTAGGGACCAGTTATAAATAAAATACTTATTCTACAGATGTTTTGGTTGTATTTGAATGGATTGCATTCATGATGCATGTTTTAGTTTTTCCCTTTGACAATTTTATGACTATGATAGGCTACTAGTGCAGTGGACAGACTGAACAGAAGATATTTTGATGTGTCACTAATGACATTAACAATGAATCTTACATTTAAGTCCCAGTAAGCTATGCCAGTGAGCCAGCATCTGCAAAACCAGGATCTTTGAATTTACATATCTAAATGTAAGGCAGTCCTTATGAAATGTATTAGCTTTACATGTAATAGATGGCTATAAATGGCCATTGTGAGAAAGGTTAACCCATAAAGAGCAAAGGCTAATAGGCAAGCTCCAATTCAACTGATGTCATCACTCAGTTCCATTGGTGGAAGTTCATCACTAACTCAGTGATTCAGGGATAGACTGTTATTATTTTAAGCCATTTATAGGGAATGGTCAAAAGCAAATCAGCACACTGAAGCTTTCATTCACATTATATTCTTGTCAGTGTTTTTGGGATTCTACTTTGGCTTTTTCCTCTGACACTAAGAACCTGTCATTATTTCCACCTTGTCAGAATTAATATACCAGTAAATTCAAGCAGCTCTTCCAATTAGAGGTAAGGTAACAGTACAAAAACGGCTTCTACCAGATCATTCAACTCTATATTTGCATTACCATACGCTTGCTTTTCCAACTACTGAAACCTTCCCACTGTGATGAAATGTAGGTTTCACCTCCTGCATTAAAAGAGAAATGTGTCTTTGCAGTTTCCACCTCAGATATTGCCCTTAAGCTTACATCTTTTATAGCAGCCAATCAGAGTCGTTTTCATTTTCATTTCATGTCCATGGCTGGACGCTGGGCAGGAAATTGTCTTGTGCTCTAATGATGCTGCGAAATGAACCAGTGCATTGAAGTTTAACACAGATTGTAATACAAGGGAAACTAATAATGGTGTACATGGAGACAAAAACATGGGTTCATGTCTTTGTGTGTACCCTTGTGTCTGTGTAAGAATCTGCCTTTATGCTGCGTCTGCATGTAGAATTTTTTGTTTGTGAGTGTTTCTGGACCAGTGTTTGTGTGTGTGTATGAAACTGTATGCTGCTTTCTGTGTCTGAATATGAGAGAGCAGTAGGGAGACTGGCTGACCTTTCAGGGGACCTCCCTCACTGAAGCTGTCCTGTAGTGGTATTTACATTACCATTTCAATACACTGCCAGGCCTGGCTGGCAATAAAATATTCAGCTGACCTTTAAGGCAAAAAAGACTTAGTTAGAGACTGTCATATCATTTAACCTTAAGACTGTACAGTGTAAGTGTGAGCTGTGTCGCTGTATGCCCCTCATTACCGGCCACACTCTGACAGAGTGGTCTGAACTGAAAGCAAGCCTGTGGCAAAGGAACTAACCTAGTGTTCCCACTGAGAGCCATTTCTTCCATCCCTGCCTCAGAACATTTGACCGCCAAATTGAAGACTCAACCTCGAGTCTTATTGTCATTCATCTGAACACCTTTCCTTTAAGTATGCAATAGATTTATATACATGTTGAGCATTTACAGCACTTGTATATACTGCATTGACCTTTATAACAGTGCTCTTTTGTGTTGCAGCCTTCAGGAAGCAAATCTTTTATTGCAGTGTTTATTAGTGTGAGTTTAAAATCACATACTAACATATTGCATCCTACAAACTCAATCAGAATGTAGTACTGCTTACTAGATTAATAATGAAGTATGCCATTACTAACAGACTGAAGTATACTGAAAGAATACATCTTCTCTGCATCACATGATTGTATTGATCACAATGGCACCAGTCAGAGGACGGCAGGATTACAGAACACTGTAAAAATGTTTGTAGAAATTACAGTAAAAAACTGTCAAATTGCATCAGAAATAGGTCGTAAAATTAAACATTGTACATCACCGTAGTAGATACTTTTAATTACTGTAAATCAAAGAATAGCATAAAACTTTAAATTCTACCGCCATAAACTGTAGAAAACACAGTTTTGCTGTAAAAATGGAAAATTTTCATGTAAAGTTAATGGAGATATACCATGATGACACAATTATCCTAAAAGTAATGGGATTTGTCAGTATAAATTACAGTTTTTGCTGATATTTACATTTAAATACGCTCACTGTATTTTTTACGGTGAAGTTCTGGCAACCACAGCTGCCTGTCATTTTACCGTAAATGAAACAGATTTTTTTTACAGTGAATAGGCCTACCAAGCACAGGCCTCAAGGATCTAAAGAGCCAGGGCCCCCCTCTGGCCTTAACCTATAAAAAGTTAGAGATTAGAGATGAGTACCAGCTAGAAATATATATATATATATATATATATATATATATATATATATATATATATATATATACAAATGACTAAAAATCTATTTAAAACAACTAAAATCACAGAAATAAAAACAACTCCAAAGTGACACTAAGTATGTAGGAGAGGCCTTTTGCTGCGTCTGTGCCCATTGTCTCATAATCTGCCCGTGCCTGTCATAGTCCACTTGAATGTAAACACAGAATGCATCCCATAGAAATAAGACATAACACTCAGCTGTTTGATTGACATGTGATCTTTGGGAAGTGTCATGCTAAAAAGCCACATGATGGCTGGCAAGACAGAAATAGGTGCAAAATCTTGTAATGATGAAGCGTAATAATGCCCCTGTTTATGCTGTGTTGACAGTAAATACAAAGCAATAATAAAGCCCACAATAATTTTCTCAAATATTTTTTTGAATTGTAACAATTGTAGAAAGTGATTGTGATATTACCATATCTTTTTTTTTTTTATTATAAAGCAGGTCTAGATGCTATATAAAAATTATAAATAAATAAAAACTGCCATTTTATTAATTCCTCGGCTGAAATGATGTGCAGAGATGCAGAGAGAGCAGATGTGGAAACACTGACCAATCAGAGCAGACCTTGCTTTTTCAGGAGGGGGTTTTAAAGAGACAGGTGCTTAAACATAGCGTTTGAGACAGAGAGTGATTACAGGTATGTGTTAACAGACAGAATGTGTTACAGTGATTTTGTTTCAACCATGAACGCATATAAACATGTTTTGGTAGGGACCCCAAATACTCAATGATTTATAATGCAAGAAAAAGTGGTATTCTGATTCAAAAATCTCTTAGACTTATACAGTACAGGCCAAAAGTTTGGACACACCTTCTCATTCAATACGTTTCTTTCATTTTCATGACTATTTACATTGTAGATTCAACAAAACTATTAATGAACACATGTGGAATTATGTACTTAACAAAAAAGTGTGAAATAACTGAAAACATGTCTTATATTCTAGTAAGCAAAGGGTGGTTACTTTGAGGAATCTAAAATACAAGACATGTTTTCAGTTATTTCACACTTTTTTGTTAAGTACATAATTCCATATGTGTTCATTCATAGTTTTGATGCCTTCAGTGAGAATCTACAATGTAAATAGTCATGAAAATAAAGAAAACGCATTGAATGAGAAGGTGTGTCCAAACTTTTGGCCTGCACTGTATATTGTGAAACTGAAGTTTAAACTCCACTCCCACAGTTTGCCATAAATGGAGATCCTAATCATGTGTTTGCATATAAATACTTCTGCCTGCTACATGCATTTCCATCAACTTGAACACCATCTGTGCTCAATCAGCAGAGATTTCCAACAGCGCCAGAGCAGCATTATGCACAACATTTTACAAATATTTTCACATATTTCCCTTATTTTATCATATGCGTCGGAAAAAAACACCAAATGTCAGAAAGAGAGTCAGTAACAAGAAAATAAAATGATCCATCCAAAAAATGTTCTGAAGTAGACATTAAATGCATTTATATTACGTGTTCTGTTATAATTTCTGAGAGCAACGCTGCTTTATTTAATTGTGAGCTATTAGATTATTACCTAGCTAGCTCTGCAAATCTGAGAGATACAGGAGGTATTTTATACCAACTGCTATAAGGTTTTATAATGCACAAAAATAACTGCACTTATTTATGTCTGGAAGCTGCTTTGACACTATAATTTCCTGTAAAGGATTAATGAATAAATAAAGGTCATATCTATCTATCTATCTATCTATCTATCTATCTATCTATCTATCTATCTATCTATCTATCTATCTATCTATCTATCTATCTATCTATCTATCTATCTATCTAGCACTTTGTGTTTCTCTGACTGGTTTCATGCATGCCCCTTGACTTGTTTTTTTATTTTCTATATATGTTGAATAACTATTGAGCTCTGATATTTTTTTTAGATAATAGTTTGTCAACCTATTTATCTTTTTATTATTATTATTTACTTTCAACACTTGGTTTTCACTTCATAATTGCCATAAAAACCTCCATTTTATTTTCAGTCAAAATATTTTTTATCATCTATTTTTAATTTAACACTTTTAAATAATAGTATGTCAAACTATTATTCATATTTATATTTGATTTACTTTCACTACTTAAATAATGTAACATTTCAAAATTGCTGAATTGCTGAAGAACTTGTTTTTTCAGGTATCTTTAGGGCCCTCCACATGTTGGGGCTTACTATATTTTCAGTATCCAACTAATTTAAATGATTCTGATCACCTGTACAATCAGTGACACTACACCTACAACAAATCTCTCTTCAAAGCAACTCATTTTCCATTTTTGTTTGAACTGTGTCAACTTTGTGGTAATGTTTTCAGGTCCTATTGTACTGGATCACATTTTGTCATCAGGCGCTAATGAATCTCGAGTGTCTTCAGATCCTAACCCTGCCCCTGTTAAATCACCATCATGATCTATTGTTCAGTTTAGTCGGGTGCAGCCTTACTCTTCCTGCCTCTGCCCTGTGTAAACGGGTCCATGCATACAAACATATGCAGATGTAGGGTCCGTTCATTTAAACGTGCATTCTTTGGTACACAGAGACACATGCCGATGTGTGCACACCACAAACACAAACACACAACATATGCATAAGTAAAGGCACATATCAACATTGAGCTTACACTGTTACACACACACACACACACACACACACACACACACACACACACGGGGAGAGAGAGAACCCATCTGCTTGGAACAAACAAAATGGATGCATGCCCTTTGGGAGTCCTGGCAAATGAATACTGTTGACAGAACAATTAGCATCTTAGAGACAGGATAACCTTTACTCAATACATCATCTTTATTATTCTCGACCTTCATTCTAACTCCATGTTATAGTAGCCCTGTGTGTGTGTGTGTGTGTGTGTGTGTGTTTTCCAATGCATGCCTTTGAACGGCCTTATGTGTGTATGAGCATTACTTGGAGGCTGTGTGTATGAGTGTAAAGAACAGTGTGGAGCTGGGACCCTGAGGAACATGTGAAGTGTTTAATGTGGTGAAACAGGTGCAGCGAGACAGAAAGGGCAGCCCAGCCAGAGCTAGTAGGTTAGTCACACTCTGACCCGCACATCACAGAGCTGGCAGCGCTGTGGGCGGAGATGTACAAATTGCTTTGCTTTCCTTCTCCTTTTCTCCTCCCATTGTCTCACTCTGTCTCTTTATCACTCACTCTCACAAAACAATTGTTTAACACCTTCTCTGAGAATTATTTTACACTTAAACTGACAAATTAGTTTACTGGCAATGTCCAGAATAGAAATTATTTGATCACAGCAAGCGGGGTCTTGTTTTTATTGTTCTTGTTGTGGGAGGTTTTTTACTTAACAGCTCAGAGTGTAGGTCTGCCTCAGAGGACAGCTTGCAATTTATGAGAGTTTGGCTCATTGATCACTTCATACCCAGAATGTGGTGAAAGGATTGGCCTGTTTACAATCTGTCTGACTGCTGGTGTTTCTTGCCCTGTCTGACTTATATTTATCCAGATATTCAACAGACCTTGGACATTATTTTTCCAAATGTATTCTGTCACTAGGTGTTCTAATGGTGTTGTGGAGATGGCTGTCTCGCACATCACTTCAAAATCTCCATTAGGTGTTAGGTTAGGTTGACATTTGTTAAAGCAACACTACGTAATCATTTTATCTAAAAATAACCATCATGTTCCCAACTCATAAGCATAAGGGGGGTTAAAACCGACCAAGCTGCAGTATCTGAAAAGTTGTCAGAACGGCTTCAAAATCTGGGAGCGTTGGTGTTTACACCACTAGTACAGGTGCTTTGAATTGCCAGTAGGGGGCTTTCAGGAGTAAATCTTGACTAGACTGTATTTTAGACGCAGCGCTGGTCTTCTTGCTCTTGGAAAAGTAAGTAATATTAGTTGTTATGTTAGTTTGATATTAGCTGGCTTGCTATGTCTTGTGTTGTAGCACTCGCCTGTTGTTTCACTGTTGTTGACTCGTTTTTGATCATAAGTATTGTAATTACAACACTTGTACAGCTGTTCATATTTACAATAGTGGTGCAAAGGCAACATGGTCTCACAGAAATCTGTGAAAAAGTCACGGATTTGCTTAACTCAAAATCCGTGGAATAGCCACGGAATCACTCAAATTTCCCTTTCTGTGTCTTAGTTATAATAATTTAAATATGCCCCAGGGTTAAGGTTCAAAGGTCAATATCTAAAACCAAGAATATTATAGAACCTTCAAATTGATATATGTTACTCTCCAGGCCAAGACATTTCCGGTGATGTATTTGGTTTAGTTCTACAAAGTTTTATTTTTTATCAAACCTTGGACATCTTCCCTAACAGACTTAGATTCCCACAGCACTTTGAGTGCTCTGAGTGCGAGATGTGAAAAAATAAAACTTTGTCATAGAGCTAAACCAAATACATCACTGGAGGGTTGTGAAAATCCTATTTCTACCCAATATATCGAATATTACACACTATCTAATAAATAATTATACTGCATGTTTATTATCTATGCTAAAAAAAGACAACAATGTCTGTTTAGTGAAGATATTTTAACTAAAACAGGAGAGCAGAGTCCGGGCCATTTACAGTGAAGCGCGATTCAATGAGATCGCACCACTTCCGGTAGGATCGCACAACACATCCGGTAGATTACAAAATAAAAGAGCGGACAAACATAGATTGTAACTCGTAGATCGTAAGTCGTCACTTTGTTAACATTAGTGTCTCCCGCTGCAACAGAATAATATGTTGATCAGCAAATCAACCTCAGACACAAGGCATGTAATGGGCGAAGGTTTGATCTGTTAAATACACAGAGGATCAGGGAGATTTCAAAATAAAACACAGCGGATCGTCTTTTTCTGGCGAGATCTTCGCCACAAAGTGATTATGTACATTCACTGAGTGAATATTTAGAAAATAAAACATATATTTCTCGCTAGAAATGTAATCAAAAGCCATTTTTATGCAGAAACAAAGTCAAAATATTAATAACCATCCGCCATGTTTTTTTTTCTGACCGCTTGAACCTTGAAAGTCACGTGACTTGGAACAAACCAATAGGAAAAAATACCAGGTTGGGATATGACTGTCTTTAACTTGCATTGTAGCGAAATCCATGTCAGTTTCACAGAAATTGTAGTGATTCCGTGGCTATTCCACTATTTTGAGTTAAGCAAAGACCATGTTGATAAAGGTGAGTTGCACCAAAATCACAAAAAACTATTCTATCAATGTTTTTTTAATGGTCAAACCATTTATTCTCTCTCTATCCATGTTCTGTATAGAAGCATTCGTTGAAGTTGTTACCTGTCTCTGTTGGTGGTCATTATGGATTCTGATTGTAAGTTAAGATACACTTTCTTGGCTGCCCAGTAGTTTGTTCAGATGCTGAAGAGTTATTACCATGCATGGCACCTCTGTGGTGTAACTTTTTTAAATTAAGTTGTTTGAAATTGATTTTCAAAGTCAAACAGCTATTGTGTGCAGTAATAGGAGAATTGTAGCTGAATAAATGTATTGCTTTGGATCCTCTGCTCAGTTCCCCTGCATGAAGAACTCTATGATATAAAGGCAAGTATGTTAGGAAATACACAAAATGATTCAATTGATGGCTCCATCAGGGAGTTACTCGACATTATTCACAGTTTGATTAGTTTTTCCTTTTATTCACACTGATCAATCAAGTGAATTGTATATTCACAGCACTACATGGGGTTCCCGGAGGAAATTGGGCCTATAATCATTGTTTATTGAACTGCATTTATCTTGGAAGTGCAGATGCATGATTTCAATTTTTTAAATTTAGTTTATGTCGGGGAAGAGATACATTGCTGCCAATGAAACACTTATTGAGCTGTCTCCTTGTTGGAGCAGTATAGCCCGGTCCCTCCTTCAGAGTCATTCTGTTTTTTTTTCTTTATTTGTCCTTTAAGATTTGTCCTAATAAGAATGGCTTTAGGAAATGGAAACAGACATGTCTTAAAAGCACTTTCTCAACCTTTGTACACCATTTCATTGGCAGAAAAAGTCTGAGAGAGTCATAATGTGGAAGATTCTTCAGAGGATATTGATTTTATCCACCACTCCAGGCAATTGTTTGATTTACTTGTGAAGGCTTGCCTAGCACCATGTGCCATTTATGCAGCATTTAACTACTTGTATTTATTGGCATCCGTGATTTACATTTCTCCATGTTGAACCACCCACAGGATGACTTCAGTGTATGAGGGTTGAAAATCCTGTTGAATGATGTTGAATTGGCTATGAAAGCTCAAAGGCATTGTTAAAAACATGAAAAACACTCCCCCGGAAGGTTCAAGTGATGAGTGTGCTCTCGCCACCTCAAATAGAAAATGGAGCTTATAAAAATAGTTGGACTGGTTAAAGTTCAAGGCAGTTTGATTGAAGCTGGCAACGTCTCAGGGCAGAAAAAGCCGATCCAGACTTGGAAATGTGACTAACTCTCCAAATGGATTGGAAACCAGGAGAAGTTGGCATGTAAGTGGCTCGACTTGTGATGCATGCAAGCTCCTCCAAAAACTCCATGCCCGAGCTGTGATGAGATTTAAACGCAGCGCACCCAACCTGTTTATCATCTACAACTTATCATTGATATAAAATGTACTTTAAGGGGATTTGTGGCTTGTCTCGATCACAACCCTCCTTCAGCCTGTTGATAGAGTGGTATATCACTGCCAATAGAGAAGTACTTACCCCATATCTCCATCCGAGCTGCCTCCACACAGAAATGCGGAACCACCCAGACATGAAATGTCACAAACTCATTTGTGATATTTCTCTCTCTTAAACTGAACATGCAATAAAGTACTAAGTAAATATGGTCAGAATAAATCCAGTGGCTGTAAAGCTGTCCCTTTTTGTGTATTTAATTTCACACATATTTGCACAGGGAAATTACATTTTACTTATCTTATAGAGTTGAGGACCACAGGTAAATACTGTATTCCTGGATTTTCCCTTGGATATTGAAACATGAACATGACCCAGGACGGTTTTCTGCCTCCTATCCTTCTCACAGGTCTACTGCTCACACACAGAGAAAATATATTTTAGCACTGGCGAGAGATTCATTGGAGAATAGTAAATATTATGTATCTATCACTCGGAATGGCCATATTCATTCAGGAGTGCCAAAGTTTAATGAAAACCTTTCTCAAACTATACAGAAAAATGGGTCATATGTTTTCTTTCCAAAGTGAGTGATCTGAAGCGCCCATTGGCAATACAACATTGTCAGTTCCTTCTAAAAGTGACCAAATGACTATTACAAAAGTAACTGATATGAGAGTTTTCTGATTTTTACGCTTCATGGTTGAATTATAATAGCCTGGGACTATATCACAAATGAGATATAGTCTGGGTACCACCTATTCATTTTTCCGTAGAGGAGGCGTGGTTTATGATCCTCCAGAGCCGTTTATTGGGCGATACGAATGTCTACCAAAAGCGTCTCTACGTAGCTCTTAGCCAATCGTATCAATAATACCAGATGACGTATGTAGAGCGACAGAAATTCGAGGAAGCATCGAGCAAGAAGACGACTGATGTTTACATAGCCAGACTAGCCCATCTCTACTTTGGGACTAAAATGCTCAATTCTGCTTCTGCAAGATTATTAAGTTTTATGTCTTATTTCCCCCTCATGTCATTCAACCACACACATCCACGGATTTTATGGGCAATACACAAGCTGCTGCAGGTCTCTGGGCGGCTCCGCTGTCCCCCGGCTCGTAGCGAGATCACCGGCGTTACAGCAGCGAGCGGTAGCGGGGCTAGTAGATTAGACTTTTGCCAAATCCTGTCTGAAGCAAGGCTAAAACATCCTTTTTGTGGTGATAAAGGAGTGTAAAGTCATGGACGGCCATTGACACCAGACGCAAGGCAGTATGGGTATATCCAGGCTAGAATTTTAATTCAATTAAAACATAAATTTGACTTGGGTAAGGTTAAGGTAAGGTTAAGGTTGTTGTTGTTTTTTATGTTGTAAAAGGGTTTTATTAGGGGGGAAAATACATGGTTAGGCTTTGAAAAATATGGTAAAAAAAAAAGTAAAATGAATGACTGTAACTACTAAGAGGAAGTTATGTTGGTGATGTAAAACATGGTGTAGACTGTTATGCAGCTACGCACAGGATGCATAACAACCAGAGGAATTTTTCAGGAAAACATAAACAATGTCAAACCATGCATATCAGCCTGATTTCTATGCAGGAACATCACCGTTCCTGGATTGTGAAAAAAGATTCTCACTACATGTTGTAAGAGACAGGATTTGCAAGCATGGCCTTCACACCATGACTTTTGTCTGCACTATATGAACAAATTATCAAATTTTTCTGTCAGGATGTAGCTTTAACAGTAGCCTTCAAAGTGTCAAGATGTTCTTAAACACCCCTTCACTGTGATTACCCTGCCTGTTATAACAGCATGACAACTGGTTGCAGTAGAACTTTCCTCTGGGAGATTTGTGAATTCTGACCAGTGCAGTTATCCAGGAGCTGAGATATGCGATTTCTTCGAGATGACAAGGCATTTATCTGTGAGAAAACCGTGCAGAGCAACGTCAACACCATTGTCATGGCATAGCAGTCCACCATAAATATGGCTAGCACGCACGGTGAATATCCTGCACCATATTTAGAAACTGGGTCTAACAACAGATGCAGGTCGACAGCAGAACATATGCACCTAATGCAACTTCTGCATTAATGATGAGTAATAATCGCTGTAGCAATACAGCAAGCAGAGGGAAATTGTGGTGATCATCTCTGTGAATCACAGCAACTTGAATAAAAATCAATTACAGGTGCATAAAAGCTTTACCTGATGCTCTCCCTCAAAGCCACAGAGAGTAAGTTTGAAGGACAGTACAGGTGTAATCCATCTTTCTTTGTATACTCCGGCAGCCAATAGCAGTCAGCGTGCACACTGACAGACAGCTTGTGGTTAAGCCCTCGCTCTCCAGAGTTTCGGTCAGATGCCCGAACCACAAAATTTACCTCAGGAGGAAATAGCAGAGCGTCGTGGCAGTCAATATTACTGACATGTTCTGACTCGTAAGGGATTACCTTTGAACTTTGAATTCAAACTGAATGTCAACTTATAAAACCTACCTACTGAGGCTTAGAAATACTCCTTCCTAATGTAACTTAGCGTCACTTTGAAGCGACTTAAGTGTGATTTGTACTGTGGAGTTATGTCATGCAGATTTGTGTCAGCCTGTTATGTTGGATTTGAACTCAGTTTCACAAATTAAGTGGTGAGTAAGTCTTATTTTAATATTTACAGTACTGCACCCATGCTTTACTTGTTAAATGGGAAAACAATATCAGCTTTTCCCCATCCCATTAAAAAAAAAATTAATATAAAGAAACAATAATAAGAAAAGGTTAAAATATCGCTAGTCATCGGATTGTGAAAAATTGTGCTGACATGGCTCTACACAAACAGTAATAAATGGGAAATCTACACAAATCTTAAATGTGTACTATTAATATAGTTTTTATTATGATTGTAAAATGTAATGAGGAGGTGTTAACATGTCACAGTGAGAAAATCAGGTACAAATGAAATGAAGAGGTTTTTAATGGTAATCAGTGTTGGGTAATGTTATTTTTTAAATTAACTTGTTACTTTACAGTGTTCCTTACTGAGAAAAGTAACTTGTTAAAGTCCTTCTGAACATCCCTTTCAGATTCCTTGCATACGTCGTCAGTATAAAGGGCCTGCAGGCTACTGTACGTCTACCTTCGTATGTATTGGCTCTACTGTTTTTGATTCATTGTCTTTATTTCGAACATGCAAGCAATAAAAAAACAATTAAATATTAATAGATGAGTAAATAAAAAACAAAACAAAAAAGAAAAGACAAAAAAAAAGAAAAAAAACAGACACTTTCTGCAAGCTCGAAAGGGGGTAGGAAGAAGTAAAAAAACTTATCTAGTCCTACCCCTTAACGGGTCAGTATATACATACATATGTGAATAATCAATATAGTCACATACAAGTATTACAAAAAAAAATATATATATATATATACATATACTATAAACAATTTATATTACATTGTGAATACCTATACATGTATATTGTAAATTACTATATATATATAAATATTATAAACATAGATACAATTACTTTGTATATTACAGAATTACAGTCTACATATGTCCATGTTACAGAGGCTTTTCTAAATTTCTGTACTTTGTAAAGATGATGTATTTATATTTGTTTTTAAACTGTCTTATGTTTTGGCTTTTCTGTACTCCCACACTTAATTTATTCCACAATTTGTCAATTCAAAGCCCTGTCTACAGCCCATAATCTGTAACTTTGCATGCTAATAACAGGATGACATACAATTATGTGTTTAACAAATAAGATTCAGGAGAGTACCAGGGCTCATGCATGTACCCTTGCAAGTTCATACACCGTGTAACTTTTTTTAAAATTTCAACTGCAATGAAGAAAGGTGAATTAGTTGAAATACATATAACTAAATAGAAACTGAGAGTAACGGATGGCACCTGATCTCACAGCAAACTGTGCAGAGTCACATTAGCACAGCTGCCTCATGAAAACAATGGGCTCAGATATCTGACAGTATATCATGTTTCAACATGCAATCAGTTAACTGGGTCAATGCTGCGGCAACAAAAGGAACAAGGAAAAAGGGTAATGGAGTAACAGATTGCTCATGTGAAAATGTAACTGAATAACTGATCACTTGAATTGCCAAACTAATGTGTTAAGTTACAACATAAAAGTAATATTTGTATTTTATTGTGTGTGTGTTTGTTTCGCGTTAAGCCCAGCACTGCTTTTATATTAATGAATGGCTTACTGGGTTACTTGAATAGAACTGAGCCATTGTTGATGTTATATCTGTACTTTTCCTACTGTGACAAGTGAAGTTGATTTAGAAAAGGGAAAAAAAAAGTCCTATTGAGGAGAAATTTAAGGGTTTTACAGACAAAAAGAGGAGTTTATTTTATACAAACACTATTTCTAACAAATCTTGACTGACAAAATAATACTGAGAGGTTGGTTGGTGGCTTGTCAAAACTCTTCTAGTGGTGGGAATGGGAGTACTTTTCAGTGTAGTGAATCACTAGAAGCAGTTCTTTAAAAAGATAAATTCAAAAGATTCACCGAATTATTAAATTCTGCTCGCTAGGTGACTTAAAATTGGCCGTACGTGAATAAGCCAATGAGCTGAGAGTTTAGTTGGATAAAGCTTGAGTTTGCAAACTGAAACCTGCTGTAACAATCATATTTCCGCAACATCCAACTATTAAATACAATAGTTGGCAGCACTTCCTACTTAGAGACTAAGAGGATCCTGTTCACTGTATGTTTAGTGAACTGGCTGAGGCAGATAGCAAATCAGGAATCCTGTTCACTTTACTAGTACCTTTAGTACACAAACTGAAACACTGTCTGACGATGCCAACAGTAAATGGCAGTTCCTTCGAGAGGGCGAGAGGGAACTCTGGGTCAGAAGGTGGCGGTAGTGCACCTACTAGTGATGTGCGGATCGATACTGAAATATCGATACTTCCGATACCAGATCTGTATGCTCTAAAATCGAGTCTCTAATAAAAATATTGATACTTTTGATACTTCAGTCATTTGTGGTAATGTATATCATTAACAGGAATACGGTGGAAAGTAACTAAACTATTCCGATCTTGTCCAAATGACACGCTGCTGGTAGGAACTACTTTTTCTTCCGCCTGGGTAAGAGCCTAATACGTAAGCGCAGTGGCACGCTGCTGCTCACTCGCCTCTCACTCAGTGTGTGTGTGTAATTCAGTGGCGGAGCGGAAAAGAAGCTATATTGTGAGTGAGGCTGCTACCTCAGTATACTTCTGAGTTTAAAATAAATAGCTAAATAAGTGACTCTGATATCTTGTATTCTTAAGCCATTTGAAATACACTTCTTTTTTAGATTTACCAGGCACATTAGGTGTATTTGCACAAAGTATTGGTATCGGATCGGTATCGCCGATACCAGCCTGAATTTTACTCAGTATCGAATCGGAAAGGAAATCGGTGGTATCGAACATCACTAGCACCTACGCTAGTTGCCCACTGGAAAAACAAAAATAGAAGAAGAAAAAGAAAAAAGAAAAATTCAGATGTCTGGAGTGAGGGGCGGACTTGAGCAACTCCTTGCTCACGCTACTTAGCATTTACGGTCTAGAGAGAGAGAGAGAGAGAGAGACACTAGATGGGACAGGAGTTCATCTGAAGTTGAAAAAGAACAAAACTTTTCAGGAAGAGACATCACTGGTCTTTTCTCAAGGATTGGCTTTGACACTGAATGTGAATGGCCTTTCTCTTTTTGTCTAATGACTCCTGGTTGATGACCTATGACCCATCTCCAGACAACGTTATGTCCTGTTTTGGTCTGATGTCATGTAATGATGACACCTGAGCAAGTTTTCTTTACTGATCATGGTCTGGAGGTAAAAAACAAGCGAGTAAATGAACCTCCCAAAGGTTTTTTTTTTTTTTTTTTTTTACCACACACATATACATGCTTTGAAAAAGTATGTAGTTCCCACTGGGAAACCATAAAAATATGAACCCCTTTACGGTACAACAGTGTAAAAAACACAACTTCTTGTAATGTATAATTAATTGCCAACATAGAGAAAATAGCTCACACTACAACGCAGCCAACAAATGCAGAAACCTCAAGAGAGACTGAGAGACAACGGGAGCAACAGCAGTCTGATTTGTGACAAAGTGATCACCATTTTTAACAAGCTGCTGATGCTGCTGTTCCGGTTGCTCATTGTCCATATGAAAAATGCAACGATCGCCTAGCCGTGCTGCACATGTTGCATGTTGTAAGGAGTCTTTTCTGCAACTGATCTCAGTGAGCAGGAGGGAAAAGAACAGAAGAGGATTGGAAAAAGCCACAGGAGGTCCCGCCCTTCCCTGCCGAGAATGTTATGAACTTGTCTGGGAGACGGAGATGTAAGTCCCACGGCTAATACAATATTTATTATTCGCGTTGTACCAGCTGTAGACACAAACAATGTATAATGGATCAAATATCTTTGCTAAACAGCGCTCTCATAACCTTCACCTTGAGGGTGCACTGTATCTGTTCCCTTTCAAGCACTTCCTTAATTGCATGTGCATGTCACCAGGCAGCAGGTTAGGGAACAAACAGGTCAAAGGTCTTGGTTGTTTCTCTGCTGTGAGTGTACATATGTAAGTGTGTGTGTGTGTGTGTGTGTGTGTGTGTGTGTGTGCATGCGTGCATGTCCGACAGCTTGCACATCTCTTCTTCCAAACCCACTTTTGCCTGAAGTAAGTGCGCATCTTCAAAGGCATGGAGAACTTGTTTTGAACTACAAGCAGGTTTGCTTTCTCCCATCCTTTGTTCTGCTAATCATCCCATGGGCACGCGCCGTCCATAACAAAGGATGGAACAACACGCCGTTATCTTGTGAGAAAACAGGAAAGTAGATATCCCCATTGTGCATAATTTAGCGCTGTTCCCATTTCTATTCACCAGTCGTCAAAGGGAATCAGCCTGTACATTTTGAAGAAGGGAGAAAGAGAGACAGGGGGTTGGGGGGGTAGAGGGTTTTTTTTTTGTACATCTTTATTGTATAGCATGATAGATAAGCCAATTTTGGTGGTATGTTCGCCGTGCCAAAGCCTCAAGCTTCATGTCATCATCAGTTACTAGAAACTGGAGCTGCCGGGGCTGAAGTCGAGATGCTACAAGATTTAAGGGGGCAAATACAACAACACATCAAATCATTTCATACTGTAGGAGCAGATTTTGCTCCGCGAAATCCATGCAGATTCATTAGGCATGTCGTGGTGTTTTTAGGAGGCTGGTGTGCTTCTGATAAGGTTGTTCTAACATCTTCACTTCTGTGTATGTGTGTGAGAGAGGAAGAGAAAGAGATTAAGAATGAAAAAAGGAGTCAGTAGCGGTGCAAGTGAAAGAGATTCAGACTTGGCTTACCTGTGGCAGATCTCTGACTTACTGGGAGGGTAAAGCAGCAACACTTAGCCAATAAGCCAGACACCACCTGCCTCACACACACACTGACACCACCAGCGCCTCCTTCCTCAAACCCCCACACCGAGAACAGAGCTTTGAGCTATGCCAAGACTCCTGATTTTGAGCACTGAGATGTTAAAGAAAAGAAAAGTTTGAAACGAGATGCTTTCACAAAATATACAGCACATACTGTATTCACCTGCATAGGCCACACACATACATAGCCTCAGCTCTACCCCCCAATAGCTCAACAGCATGCTGATATAATTTGAAACCTTCTTTTTTACACCTTGTGACATTCGACAAGCTGTAAAAGATGCAGCAGATTCACATTTTTGGCGAAATTCAACCTTCTGAATGAAAAATGTGGCCCCCTCTTGATACCTGCAGATCTGAAGATAATTCTTTATGTAGAGTGGGAAGCGGTGTCCGCGCACCGTCTGGGCAGAGAGACCCTGCTTGAACTCGTGTTTGTAATGAAAGTGTTTTCAGTCGCTGTAACTTGAAATGCTGCTATTCAACGAAGCATCAGTAGCCTTGTGCAGTGAAATTAAATTGTAACAACACCCTCAACATCCTCTGGGCATAGATTTATTTTCGAAAAATGATACAGACGGGTGAGGAACAACCACTCGGTGAGGACAGGGTTCGCTGACAGACCACCTTTCGGTGGTCTAGAGCTCAGAACTAATTAGCCATAGAATCTACTGGCAGACCAGATAGTCCGGTGGCTTAGGACCAGATTTGGGAAGAAAGGGGACACGTCGGACAAAAGCACCAAATTTTTTCCACATGCTCTCTATCACTATAGGTTTCAATTTTTGGTAGGAGCCACTTCATCAAGTTTGCAGATCGGAGATGGCAGCCATATAAAATCTATGAGAACTAGCATATCTTCTAAGCCACTTAGAAGGTCAATCTTATACATTTCAAAATATACATTTTCTGGGTCAAACAATAATTTAAAGCTACTGAGAATATCACTAGGTGATCAAATAGATATGTTCATTTTGGCCATGTATTTACATAATTATTAGATTCCAAACATTTTCAGCTCATGATTCTCTGCTGCAGCATTTGAAGCGAGTTGCCTACCAGTCTGGGTGAAAATGAACATTTCTATCTGATCAAATAATCATCTAGTGATATTCTTAACAGCTTTAAATGATTCCTTGACCCAGAAAATGTAGATTTTGACACCAAGATTGACCTTCTGTGTGGCTTGGAAGATGTATTGGTTCTCATAGACTTTATATGGGTGCCACCTCGGATCAGCCATCTTGATGAAGTGGCTCCTACCAAAAATTTAAACCTATGGTGATAGAGAGCACGTGGAAAAAATTTGGTGCTTTTGTCCAGCGTGTCCCCTTTATTTAGCTAAGCCGCCTGACTAAGAGGGAATTTGGTTTTGATGATCACCAAAAACACATTTATAGCGCTTTAAGAGAGCCACTGTGTGGGTGCCTGTGTTGTGGCTGGGCTTGTGATCTACCATAAGGTTCTCTATTGTAAATTTATTTGGGGGAGTGTCAGTACATAGCCATAGCCGTACTGTTTATCACAGCTAACATTACTGTTTGTAGGCCCTAAATATCTTAAGCTCTGAATATAGCACAGTTATCCTCAGGCCCATGTGAAACCAAAAGTAAATGTTTTTATTGTCAGTTAACTGGCACTACTTCTTCTGTACATAAATACATCACATTCTACTGTGTCCAGGAGTTACATGAAATAATTTTTTTTGGTTTTGTTTCCTGGACCCTAACCACGTAGACCCACCTCACGTTAACCATGTGTTTAAATCGACCGTGCTGCCATTTCCTAACATTAAATGGAATATATTCATCAGATACCAAAAGAACTGTAAGAATATATTCATACGTTAAAGTTACGTGTTACAAAGTGAGATTCGATCCTGTTCTTAGAACTGTCACTTTCTTTTATCCCAGAACACTGAAACACCTTAAGATTCAATTAAAGATAATGAAATAAGGGAATACAAATATGTCAAACATAAATAAAAACAGAATACACTGAGTTCAGAATGTATATTTATAAGGACAGGCTAAAGAAAAGGCCTGAAAGCAAAGATGACAATCACACTTGCAATACCATGTATTTGTAATGCTGCAAAGCAAAGGACAAAGATTTCAGATTTCTGCAAAGTACAGGTAGAACTAAATGGATATCTGTATATTTTTTGTGTTGTTTTTGACTGTATCAGTCACAGTTTTGATACTACAGCAGATTTAAGTTTCATCTTACTTTAAATGTCATTGCTGTTTGTGTGTGATTACGGATGATTCATCTCTGTTCCACCTCCTTGATTGAATTTAAAATAAGGAAAGATAAAATGCAAATACCTACAATACAAAACCATTTTCCACAAATCTATAACAGAGAAGCTTCTGTTGTGGTAAATAATAGCAATTTGATGTTGAAAATGGACACAGTATTTATTGTGCACTTTCAATTTGAGTCAGTGGACTCACAAGCAGCAGGGAAACAACAAAGTCCACAGCTGAAACTCGCCCTTTGGTAGAATATCAATTTGATACCTCACTTTCAATTGAACTCTCAATGTCAAGACACTGCCGTTTTGGGTTGTAAATAGTGACAGGATTCTAATAAACAATCTGCCACGCTTCACCCCGTGTTAATAACCAACTTTCATCTGGTGTCAATCTTAATACAAAACTCCAATTATCCAAGTCTTTACTGGAGTGGAAAGGCTTCTCCATCCACGCTGGATGAGTAGAACAACACCAATCCACATTCACACTGAGCTAAAACCATTTAACTGCTCTCTACTTGCTCCACTGCTCCATCCTCTTTCCTATAATGACAGCCCCATGCAAGGCTACATTATTTTTATGTGTTATATATTACCGTCATATTGTTAAAGTGCTTAATCTAATCTGCTTCGTGCTGATTTCTGAACTGCTTGTTTTTTGGATACCCCAGTTGAAACAGGACGGTGTGCAAAAATTGTTTTTGACAGTCAAAGTCCAAACATATCTACTTCCCTCATCCATGGAAGATGGTGTCTTCTTGCCTCAGGATTGATCAGTTGGCACTTGACTAGTTTGTTTTGGCAGTGGGACAGTTAGACTGTGGAAGCTCTGTGTGTGTTCTTATTTCCATCTCTACTAAAATATATCCAGAGTGTAAAATAGTGGTCTGATTACATACATGATGGGGAATTACTGAAATCACACCAGAAATTGCTGGTTGCACAGTACACGAAAATTATTATAATTATAAAAAAAATATTTTATTATGAATACTGGCAACTTACCACATTTATAGCCTAATCTATTTTGTAATAGATAGGCCCTAATCAAATAAAAAAAACAGCAAAACACACACACACACACACACACACAGAACAACAGAACAAACGTCATCTAACAATAGATACAAAACACACCAAGAAGCCCAGAAACCATATTCAAAAACAGATGATACACAATGCACCAAAGAGTAAAAAGCAAAACAGAACAAAACATAAACCATGACACAATAAACCCAAAACTTAGTCCATATCATTCATGATTACATCACTAATCCCTCTTTCAAAATGGTTTCAAATTTAAATGATATGATATGATTCCAATAGTTATGCAACCTGAGTTCTTTGACTACGAGTTACATGTATTGATCCCCAACAGGGGACATGTCTGTCTGATTAAGGGTCTACTTAAGGCCACCTTACAGGTCCCCGTAGACGCATGCTGTGTTTCTGAGCTAGAAACCTATTAAGGTCTTACCAGGTCACTGAATATGATTGTGAAAGAGGTCACTTGTAATGACTTAGCTGCAGCCACTGATCACCTGAATCAGCAGCTCCCCAAGGCTTTATGGATCTTCATTGTGAGTGAGTGGGTTTCACCCCATTGTTTAGCTGTTAACGTAACTGTTTTGGGTTACTTTCAACAAGGCCTCCAGTCCCAAAGACCACATACGAGGAAATTTGTTCCTACCTTCAAATACGACCCACAGGAGCGTTTCCTAAGATCTACAAATATTCATACATAAATGTAATGGTTTCCGTTTTAAACACATGGCTAACATTGTAAAACAACAAAGTGTCGTTAGGCATCTAATGTACTTTGTTAGGTCCAGAAAATGATTGTGGTTTGGGTTAAAATAGGTGCATGTTTAAGGACATGATGTAGTGACTATGGATGGGTTAGGCTTAAAATTGCAGTAGATGATTCTAAAGAAAGATAGTAGATTGCTTTGCCGTCAAACACCGACCTAGGAATGAGACTCCTGAATTGCATGCTGCGCCTTTAAAGGTTACGTATTATAACAATGTCATGCAGTTATGTAATGTAACAGATATAATTTTACCTACAAGTTAACTCAAAATAAGTTGTAGTTTCAAACTCATGGTTTTATATTTGTGAAAACTCCTTTTTTAGGTTTAGGTACCACATACACAATTAAACAAGTAAGTTATGTGGACCTTGTTGTTCTTTATACTGTGTGTCCTCTGCTTCTCCTTTGCTTTCACGCTCTGTAACTACTGAAGTTACTCCCATTGAATACAAATGTTAGTATGAGTCATTTAAGCAGCTGTATTAACGACACTTGAAGTCATTTTTGGAGGAAGGACAGTCTCAAAAAATTAAATCTTCACTGATGTAAAAGCCTTGTCCTGTTAATGAAGACATTGGTAGTAGTGAAAGTGACTATAAATTTAATATTGACCCTCCCGCTCTTAGCCTGGATGCTCCATTCATGATGATGAAAGTTTAATTTGAGCCATGGCCATATCCTGGCCTGCATAAATGGTATAAATGATGTTTATACAATAAATGCTTCTTTCCTTTCGCTGAGGAGAAGTTTCTTTCTTCTTCTTTTTTGAAGCTCAGGTTACAAATGATGAACTTCATTTTACTCTGTGCAGCAAGCTGTATTGAAAGTTATCAAGATGCTTGGCCTCCCTTCACACAATCAGATTAGAATCTCAAGGTTTTCTCCAGTCCTCCACCTCAGTCTTAAGGTAGGCAACAAAAACTATAATGAGCATGCAAGGCTCAGTGAGCTTCAATGCCACAAGAGGCTTGCCAGCCATTGGTACTATGAGGGGACAAAAGGATTTCTCCATAAAAGGACATTATGTGAATAGCCCTGTGAATAAAATGGCCTCTAAGAAATGCCTGAGAGACAGATGATTGGTTTGCAGTGATTTTTCAAGAATTTCTGTAAATGGCAAAGTGTCTTGTTTTGCAGACGCATCCTTTTTCAGATAATAACGAAATGTAATAAATGGATGGAAAAATGGAAAGTAGAAAAGTCGGTTCAAATAAACCTTTTATTTTTTTATTTTTTGTTTTTTACTATGCTGATGTGTGACCTTGCAGATTATTCACAAAGAGAAAGAAAGAGAGACAGAGTCGGAAAAATAAAGAAACCTCCTCCCTTGTCCCAAGTGTAGGAGTGTAAGGCTCTGGGCTGTTTTCTGGCTTCCTGCCGTTGCCATTGCAATGGCACAGCTGCCACCTGAGATATTCCACACATGACATTTATCCAGGGGAGGGCATTGACAGATGTTTCAAAGCAGCTTTGTGGCACGGCCAAGAAAGGCCCCTCGTCACATTAGATAAGGCAGGGGACTATCATTTTAACCTGCGTGCGGTGCTGCCATGTTGAAAAGTACATAGGACCAGCCAGTGCAGGCATTCCTTGCCTACAGCAAAGCGCCTCACGGAAAGCGACACCCTGAGATGGAAGAAAAAGAACCAACTGCTTGAAAAAATACTCATTGCCACATGCATTCATGTGTTTACATGAGCAGGTTGGCTGGAGCTGTCCAACTTACGTGTGTGTTGCAGGCTGTCAGGCTGCACTCTCTGAGGTGTAGATGGGGTGTTTAGGCTTGATGATGCATGTTCTCCTTGCAGTGTTTACAGTGTGCTCACTCAGTGTGCTTTGTATGTAGCATCCTTTGTGGTTAGGAGCATAATGGAAACCAAACTCAAAAGCTACAAAAAAAAAGCTAGTAGGCTAGAAAGCCAAATTTAGTCAGTGTGGGAAGTTTTCTTTGTGGTTAATTCAAACACAAACTTCTCTTTTAGTAGAGGAGGTATGCCAAAAAATGGATAGCATGAAACAGCAAAAACATTATGATCAGCACCTAATAAGTCCTGCATTGTGGACTCTGCAGCACCCCTTTCCATCTAAGGCAGGGATGGGCAACTTAAATGCTGCAGGGGGCCACATTTACATTTTTCATGGACACTACCACAGGGCCACATATAGGACCGTGCACTTAACCAGATATGATGAAACTGCAATTTTAAGTATTTTTTACAGTGCAGTAACTTAACATATTTTATGCTCAAATGCATGTTTAACAGTATAATTAGGAATACAAAAGTTTTGAAGCAAATAAAAAATAACCACTTACTGTGATTTATTTTTTTAGTGCAAGAACAGCAGACCAACATTAATTGCAAGAAGTAATTCTGTGCATTTTTACACTGCACTTTTAATATTTCATGCTGAAATGCATGTAGTTGTACTGAGGGCCACTTCAAGTGAGGGTGCAGGCCGTATGCGGCCCCCGGGCCTCCAGTTGCCCATCCCTGATCTAAGGTAACCGGCATCAAGTTGGCTTGCATTATTTCAGGGGTGCAAATGTGCATGTTGAATGTTTTATTTTTGGCTGTTTTCACGACACATCACACTGAGTACTAAAAAGCAGAAAAACGGAAGCTAAATGCCTTATTTTGCACTGATCGATAACTTGTGTAACGCCTGGATTCCACTGGATGCGTAACGGCTGCAGATCCGTCGTCGGAGCCGTTACGCACCCATTATAATCAATGTGTGAGATTCCACCGACTGCAGATCCGCTGCGTAATGAGTCCGACAACGCAGGGCCATCCGACAGCCCTCGCAACACTTGCGCAGAGCTTCTATTTTTGTCGGACGACGGAGCACTACGCATAAATTCAGCACAGAGCAGATCGTTCGGGACAGGAAGTCTTGCACAGACACAAAATAAAACACCGGTATATTTTCAAAATAAAATACCTCGGGTTCGCTAACGAGGTCGGCCGGCTCGTTAACAAGCCGGCCGACCTCGTTAGCGCTCGTTAAGACGGAGTCGCTGGATTTGTCTCCAGTCATTAACGAGGAGATGTTGATTATCTTCCAGTTATATCAATTGATTAGGCGTGAATTCGCGAGATCTCGTGCGTCCTCGGGACTCTGCTGTCCGCAACAGCTCCGACACAGACGGATCTGGTGGGTGTTGACGGACTGCGTAGATACGCAGCCGTTGCCGACAGACCCCTGTCGGAGTCGTTACGCATCCAGTGGAATCCAGGCGTAACTCTCCACCTTGCTGCGCTGCTGATGCAGACGTGTACTTCAACTACTCTGAGCTCTTAATACCAACACCACCCAATTTATGCGAAACAAAAAGAGGGTGGCTAGTATTCAATGCCGCTGTTTTCCTCGCCAAAATTTTGCCTTACTTTGGAGATCTTCTTACAAATTTTAACACCTTCCTGAGGATTTCTGGGGGCAGAAATTCAGCCATTGCCCCTAACAGCAGGCCTGGATGTGATCAGGGGGCAACATACTTTTTCTTTCAACCAGAAATGGCAGTGGATAATGTTTTTAAACCTCAAGTTACTACTATAAAATAGGTATATCATGGGGTACAAGCTATATTTCATTTCAATGCCAATGTTTGTTGGGCATTTAAGTTATGTTCAAGTTTCTTTAAGTTACACCATCTTTGCATGGTAAAGGGCAGATTGATTTAAAAAGTCTGCTCTGCATGACCAAAGATAATTCAACTTATCATACATTTGAGATTTATCTTGGGACCCCTTGGGAATCCAGCAACCTGGTCTCACATAAATCCGTGAAACAGCCACAGATTTCGCTTAACTCAAAATCCGTGGAATAGCCACGGAATCGCTCAAATTTCCGTGAAACTGACACGGATTTCGCTACAATGCAAGTTAATGACAGTCATATCCCGTGGCTATTGGTTTGTTCCAAGTCACGTGACTTTCAAGGTCCCAGCAGTCAGAACAAAAAACATGGCGGACAGTTCTCTCATTTTTAGTGAAAAATCAATATTTTGACTTAGTTTCTGCATAAAAATGGATTTTGATCACATTTCTAGCGAGAAATATATGTTTTATTTTCTAAATCTTCACTCAGTGAATGTACATAATCACTTTGTGGTGAAGATCTCGCCAGAAAAATATGACTGTCATTAACTTGACTGTCATTAACTTGATTTTGAGTTAAGCGAAATCCGTGGCTATTTCACAGATTTCTGTGAGACCATGTTGGAATCCAGAGCCCCTAGATTGAAAACCTCTGTGCACTGTGTAAAGTGCAAAAAGTTGCATAACTCTGGTTCCTTCATCTCCTCCTATTCTGCCTCTTTCTTTCTTACACTTACATACTACCCTTTCTTACTAAAATACAATTAAACACATGAGCATAACATGTTACAATTACAGTTTATATGCCTCTCTGTCAAACAGGAAGCATACTACAATCTAATTCAGTCAGATTTCTCTATGTGTGTGTGTGTGTGTGTGTCCACACAAGCTGGCTGCTTCTCTGGCAGTTGAGGTGTGGGTGGTGTGGGAGGTTGTTGGAGGTGTGTCAAGTAAAACTAATCAATCTTGTCTTTATTTCCTGGCATTGCCTCTGTCTGCCCCGCAGTCATGCTCCAACCAAGCGGCACAGAAGAGCCAACAACTATCCAGCGATGCTCCGAACTGCTCCCCAGGCACGGTGAACCGGGCGAATGTTGGGTGCTGATCAAGAGGCAAAGTCAAGGCTCATCACGAGTTGCACTTCAGTGTTTACCAACAGCCCCGCCTGACCTTTACAGGCAACTGTTTCTATTGATCACATGCATGCGTCCTGTCGCACTGATGAAACCCTGTTTTGTTCGGGGCTGCTCGGCATGCCAGCTCGTATTCACCTCCCAGACGGAGCTGTGCCTGCATGTGCGGGAGAACGGTGAGGCGCTGGCAAAGCCAAAGGTCAGAATGACATTACTGGTGTTTCAAAATGTTCAGCAGCAAAGGTGTCGAGTAGAATCCAAAATCTGAGCGAGCTTATCAACAGCATTTCTGTTGCATATTCTCCAAAACTGTCTCTTTAGAAATGAGGATCATGCTGTTTTACTTATTTAGCATAATAAAGGACGTGCTTCAGCTCCCTGTGGGATAGAGGCTTTGTGTTGTACTTTGTTTCAAAGATTATAAAGCGTCTTTTAATATATGGAAAATTCCCGCGATCATTTTTCTGAATTTTTTGTAAAAATACATAACAACCACTAGTGGCAGAAAATAACTGCTAGTGATAATAAAACCTAATTGACCCATGTTGTAACAGTATGTGGAACCAGGCTACAGACAGGGATAAAATAAATTAATTTTTTTAAAAACTATGAAAAAAACAAACACATACACTAAGAATTATCACTCCAATCTGCAGTTACTCCCTGCACTGTATATATATATATATATATATGTATAATATTATAAAGCTTAAGATCCAATTTTGTTGCTATTTTGAACAGTTAACAGGTTAAAATGTTTCATTAAAGTTGTGGTTAACAACTTTCAATAAAGTGAACTAACAACTTAATTTAAAATAACTTAAATAGCAAATGTCAATGGTATGTAAAAAAGAAAAAAAAACTGCCTCCTGCCTCATGATGACATGGGTGAAATATAAATTATAGAGCATTCATTTTTATAGGCAAGAGTGAATGTGGAGAGTAAATGAGAACAGCCTGAATGGCTAAATTATCTTAATGGATGAATTATGTTCTGTTCTATGTGTGCAGCACTTAGCAAGTTAGTTCCTAGAATTTGGTAGTGCAGGTAAGAAATGAAAGAAACATATAATGCTATTTAAATTCAACTTTACTCCACTTGGCCATCACAAGATTTGAAACATGATTTACAATTCATGCTCTGAGGTTTAAAAATGTGTTTTCTGACCAGAAAGCAAGACACACACACACACACACATGAATACCTTATCAACCTGTAAATATCTCCAGACAGTACAAACAAGACCTTGATTTGTCTCTTTGTTTGAAACAGAGTGCTGTGCAATATTGATCAATCAGGTTTAACAAAAAGAGGAGTCAAGACAGCTTATACATATTCACCAGCCAAACACCCCCGTACAGCAACCTTCTCTCCTGTCTCAAAGTGTTTTTCTTTCAGCCACACAGCCGTAGATTGTTATGCATAGAGTGACACGACCTGCAGGCGTTGCTCAGATTCTTATCGTCATGCTCTCATCTGATGGGAATGCATGCTCTGACAAAGGCTGGTCCTCCTAGATTCTGCTCATATCTGCTTTTTAACAATTCCATCAGTGCCGGATAAGCCGGCTGGCAATAAAGACGAAATGGCAATACATAGAGGGATCTGGGCAGCATCTGCTCACAAGAATGACCGATAGCGCAGTGCTGTTTGAATCATCAAAAAGTGGTTGAAAAAATGATGGAGGGAGAGATAATGCAGGCCACCCTAACATAGGCTCAGGTAGGGAAATGTCAACGCTATGGCTCAATCACATCAGACGCAGATCAGATGTGCATTCCTTCTGATTTCTTTTTTCAGTCTTTTATACTATACATAGGATTCAACGACACCCTATAGTGTGGTGTGTAAAGGGATCATATAATGCTAACTTTCATGTTTGAACTTTTTTTGGGGGCCCGCGTGAGGTTACCAAGAAATTAGAAATCAATATAACTGCAGTGCTTTTATTTTGAAAAAAATAGCAAACATTAGCATTAGCACTAGAGCTAACAAGCACTTTTACTATAGTTAAAACAACAAATATAGCCACTAATATATATGACAGAATAAAATAAACTTTAACAAACCTTGTGTCTTGTCAGTCAGCCACTATAGAAACCTTTTTCATACTTTATATCAACTTTATATGAATTATGACGCACTCGTTATTATTTACCGTTCGTTTTTTCATTTAACCGTTCTACCGGTTATTTCCTGTCACTACCTTTCAAAATGAAAGCACCCGTTTTACACCAGACGGCACCTTTTCAAAAATAAAAGCATCACAACATTGTAACACACCTTAAAGTTGTGTTTAAAATAAATTGAAAAGTGATATAGTGATTGGAGTATTACTACTTTTTACTGCTAGATTTGATTTACTCCACATTAACAGTCTTATCATAACATGTATTCCTATCAGTAGCAGCTCAAAACCAGATAATTTACTATATTTTATAAAGCGATTACATTCATATTGAGCAGAATTTAGTTCTGAGTTTTGGTCCGGCCCCTGCAACCTTCGTGGTATTGGTCATGTGGCCCCTTGGGAAAATTAATTGCCCACCCCTGGTCTAGAACTTGTTCCCCACCTCCAAATAACCTCCAAATAAAGCCCAGTCGGCTCTGATTAGTCAATGTTTCCAGGTCTTCCATATCTGTCCTGTGAAGCCCAGTGATGGCAAAAGAGGATAAAGGGTGACATAATGAAGCCAGTTTAGCCTTGTGCTAATTATGATGAATGTAGATTTACTATAGTAGCATACGTAGGGTAGATACATTAATTAGCCTGTGGCTGACATTCCAAGCTCTGGTGTTTCGACTCAAAAAAAGCTAGTAAACTGACTACAGATGTTTACTACCATCTGACAACTTTACTGTTTGTTTCTCCTCTCCTCTGATCACTACCATCTGTCTTGCTCTGATCCACCCGCTCTCTTCAGCTGTGCACCGCTGTTAATAGCCCCACCGGAAACGGAAAGTGATACTATTTTCATACGAAACCTTCAGATATTTCAAAAGACATTACCAGCAGACAAGCAGTAAGCGCCTTCATTAAAACAGCAGTGGCAGCAGCAACAACAGCCGTGTTTTGATGAGAATTTCAGCTGATTGATTGGTGTTCATAGAGGTAAATATGTAACTAGCTTTTGTACCGATTTATTGTCAACAAGTAACAGCCAATGGGGAAGCTCCGACTCAACCAACGTCATCATTCACTTTGATCAAAAGTGGAACCTGATCACACACTCTGTGACTCGGTGGCTCCGGCCCTTGTAGCCAAAAAGTTTAACCTCAATTTACTCCAATACTCATTATCAGGTTATCACCTTGACAACCTGATAACAAGTTGATTTGGCTTGTTGGTTAACAGTTACTTGGAGTAACATTGGCATTAGCTTGGAGTCGTGTTTCTGTCTCATACAGGGGAGTGGGTTTATCAAAACCTGTAGGTCATTAAAACTGAAACTGAAACAAATAATGATAATTCTCAGAGGGTTTGTCATAATGAAAGACCCCTTTCACATTACGTGTCGTCATTTGATCCAATCATAATGTAAACATATAGATCAGAGCAGCTCAAACCGACCAACAGACCCAACAAACAGTCTTAACAAAACCACAATTTGCTTTTGTTCCTCTTTTCTTCCCTAGATCCTAGAACATTACAGTATAACTTGCCTTTATTTACTTGTGTTCATCCCAAACCACTATTTTGTTCCAGTCAAACATTAAGAAAGGATCTCTGTTTTTGTTTTTCTACTTTTATTGATTTTAATGTTTTCTGCAAAGAAACAGTTTTAGATGTAACCGCTGGACTCAGAGCTAAATTCTCCCGTCGACCTGCTGATGTAACCTGCACACTGCAGCTGTATGTGTGTGTTTTTTTGTGTACCTGCATTCTTTTGAGTGTGCTGGTTGTGTGTTATGGCTTGCCCTGCTGCTGTCCAACAGTAACCAGTGCTATATTGTAGATTTTGACTTCTCCAGCGGCAAACTCTTAGCGGCTGGCCACTCAATGCCCGACACACACGAGCCGCATCCTGAGTGACAGGCTGCTCCCTGCAGAGCTGGGGAGGGTAATTGGCATTCAGGATCATCTGGATGATAGGGAGGGTGGCGAATTTCGTGAGACGCCGCTCCCTGCCTTTTATGCCGCGCTACAAAGTTCCCCAACCCGCACCCCATTTGCACAGAGAGAGGGAGATTGAGCGAGAGAGAGAGAGAGAGAGAGAGAGAGAGTCTACTTTGCATGCAGCGTGTTGGCAGAAGCATCCCCGAGGGAGACATTGTCGGTGAGGGGGAAACAGCTTTCTATGCATGAGGAGAAATCTCCTTCAGGTTTGTGTTGCAGCTACCGACCCCCCCCCCCCCCCACCACCCACCTACACCATCCTCATCACCCTCCCTTCCCAGCTTCCTCCACCCCACCTCCCCAAAACCCCCACGCCCATGTCTGAAGGGATTTATGACCTGTCACCCCGGCAGCTCGCGGGGATGGGAGGGTGGAGAGGAGGAAAGAGGGTAAGGTAATGGTGGTGATGGTGTAAGCAGGGTGGGGAGAGTGGGGGGGCTTTTCACGTCACTCCGGCAAGCACGATGTATCAATCTGTCCTGGGATTTTGTCCATTCAACCGTACGGCAGCAGGAAGAATTAACGAGAATTTGTGTGTGTGTGTGTGTGTGTGTGTGTGTGTGTGTAGGGGGTGAGGTTATTGTGATAGCTTCCACACCTAAGCTGTCTCCCAAAACGGATCTTCCATTTCAAACTAAGACACCAACAAGGAGCTGACAGGAACACGCTGCCCCCATCAACATGTCATTTGCCTTGCTGTCAAGTGGCATGTGGTATTTAAAGAAAAAAAAGAAGATAACAGAAGTGGCAATCAAACAAAAAGCTGTGATTCTGTTTTGTTTAGAGAGCAGTGTGAAGTGACATGTGCCTACAGTGTACTGCATTGTATATTTCTCTGTGGACATTTGATGGAGGGCATTAACCTGTAGATTTCTGCCAGCTCCCATAAATTACTCGGCTGTACCTGTGCCCCTGAGGTAGATCATTAGTGTGCTTGATAGGTATAATAACGTAGCACAGTGCATTGCCATTCCGAGGCCGTATAGTCATGACTAAAGAGCTCTCTGTGCAAAGAGAATTGAATTATGCCTTCTGTCAAACAGTTACCGTGAATTTAATGCATACTGAGTCGAGAATCAATAATTTGTCAAAAGCTGCTGATGCATTATTGTCAACTCTGCCAAAATTAAATTATATGGAGTTATTGACCAGAGGAGGCACAGCAGATTCGCCTGAAGATTGCAAACACAATTCAGAAATTGTCATTAAATCGCACCAAACGTGTCAGAATTTAAATCCTGAATTCTTTTGTATTTACTCCTGAGATAATCTACTGAGCCTGACTGTGCAGAGGAGTTTAATAACATAGTGCTGGCTCGTCACGCCCTGATAAAATCTGAATAATGCATATTTACACATTTTATAAATTTACCCTGATATTTTTGGTGCATAACAATAAACATATGGAAATAAAAATACAAAGTAAGCACTGCAACAAGTCAAGAATCATTCATAGAAATATAAAAATTGACAATAAAGAAAATTAAACACATAATTGATTTACACACTGAGAATAAGGCGCCAACTATGTATATATATATATATATATATATATATATATATATATATATATATATATATATATATAGTGTAGGCTCCATCTCTACAACATTTGTAGACACAGCTGTAGATTTAGCAGCATACTAACCTTAAGCCCAATACCACATGTCTTAATTACAGTTAAATACCATAGTTTATAATGCATGCTGTATAACTTGGATTAAGCAAGAATATTAGTATATATTTTAAACTTTCTTTAACCCATGGATAGATTATAGAACTGTATACAGTTCTATAATTCTGGTGCAAAAATCCTCCTGTGACCCAAAAAGCAAATTCTGTAAAACTTACTGGACTGATTACTGGACACCTTGAAATGCAAACAAGATCAGGTTTAAAACTCTTAATCGTTATAATAAGTAGTGCAGTGCCCGTAGGAAGTATGAATTCCTATAGTGAGAGATTAAGTAGATTTTTCAATTATGGCCAAATGAGGTTGTGTGTGAAAGTGGGATGTACGATGAGGTGTAATACTCTTGCATAATGTTAATATACAAAGTGTATATTGGTTAATACATGGATGTACATTGAGATATAAAGAGACACAGAAATTGTTATTTTAAGAAAAAGGGTGCGGTGCGAATTGCCATTTGACCAAACAAATCCAAGCAGCGATAGTGTTGCTAATGGCTCTTGCTAGTGTAACCTTAAATAACACAGAAACGCTATCTTTCTGTCCGTATTATGCTTGGCTGTCAGTTAATAAAGTTTTGTTGTTACTGTTTTCAATGGATCAAACTGATGCGGAACAAAGGGCTTAAATCTCCGCTTAGCATGCTAATCATGAGATAGCACATTACGCAGTATGCTGCACTAAAAGTACATTAACATGAACCCAATTAGCTGATATACTATATTGCATGTAAGTATCTCATATCAAATTATTATGGGCATTACGCTAGGCAACATGAATGTCATCCCCTAATCAATGCAACATAAGAAGCGAATAAAGTTAAATCTCCGCTTAGTATACTAATCGCGAATGACAGAATTTGCACATTACATGCAGACCGCTACAACGTCTGCAACTCCATAAAACACTTACTTTTCATAAGGTACACACACCATCCAGCACATACACATTGAACATTGATATTCGCTGGAAACTATTTGAATATTATTGGAAAATCGAACCTTGCACCACACTTTAAAACTATGAAAGATAGGTAGGCTAAATAGACTTCCAGATGAGATGAGTCAGGCGTGGAAATCCAGAGTGAATTGTGTTACTGACCAGGTGTAGGCCTATCACAAAATTGGGGTGGATTTCCCCTAAAAGGCGTCCGATCGGAAACAGTGCAATGCCGCAACACGTCCTACGTAAATAATGATGATATTTTTTAAAATCGAGGATGCAAACCTTCGTGCAATGCGCAAGCAATTTACGAAATCTTAGGTCAGTCTGACTAACGGTCAGAGAGATATGAACTAGACACACATACAGACACATACAGACACTTCTTGCTTGTATAGATAGATTAGCAATTATTAGGCAAGGCAAGGCAAGTTTATTTATATAGCACAATTCGGACACAGGGCCTTTCAAAGTGCTTTACAGGGGCAAGATTAAAATACATAAAACACATTAGAAGACATTTAAAAGCTAATTTAAAAAAAAAAGTGAATGAATAAAACATTTAAAAGCGAATGAATAAAAATTACAGGTTAAAATGGAAACAGAAAAGTCTTCAGACTTGATTTAAAAGAGCTGAGAGTTGCAGCAGACCTCAAGTTCTCTGGGAGTTTGTTCCAGAGATTTGGTGCATAAAAACTAAACGCTGCTTCTCCTTGTTTAGTCCTAATATATATATAACTCTGGGGACTGTAAGTAGACCTGTCCCAGACGACCTAAGGGCTCTGGACGGCTCATAACGTATCAGTAGATCGGTAATATATTTTAGCCCTAGACCATTTAGGGCTTTATAAACCAACATTAATATTTTGAAATCAATTCTTATTAGCAAGGATATATCAATTTAGAGTTATCAATTAAACCTACATGCAGACTCAGCTGGAGCCCGTGATCCTCTGTGTAGCCCTGATATAATAACAGTTTCATTTTATTTTCTGAAGTTAGAGTTGAGCACAGAGATCCATCAGCCTCCAGACAAAGGAATATTTACCTGCTGATGGATCTCTGTGCTGGGCTTATCTTCTGAATTGATGGAGCAACGGCTGAGGTTTTCTGACTTTTACTCCCTAATATTCGTCAAGCTTAAAAAAAAACAAAAAAACAACAGATGCTACACTTTCCATCATGCAGCTCTTTAAGATTTCGGAAAGCTCCATCAAAGCCATTTATCATTACAAAACTGTTTGAGGCTGAGTAGTACTCACCATGCAGAGAAAACTTGAAGTGTAAAATTGGTTGATTGCCCCTTTAAAATCTAAAATGATTGACAGAAATTATGCCAAATGACCTTGACCAATATCAATTTTGTTTGGGCAAAAATAATCAGCCTGAATATAACATTTGTTATTGATTATATTTCAACACAGCACTAGTTGAATAAGGTTATAAATATTTTAACTTTTATATTATAACATAAAATAAAAAAAATATTTTTAACTTAAAAAAATGTTTACAGATGCTGTGTCATAAGGCTTTTATTAACTGTTTATACACTGCCTATGAAATTTATATAGGAGAGGCTCAAATTATTTGTTAACCTGCTTGGATAGTTTCCTCAGCCAAATATTTCAATGCTGTCAGTATTTGAGGACTTTATCAAACTTTGAGTTGAGTTTTTTTTTGTCATATCATATGGGAACATATGTTCTGAAGAGTTTATATCATTCTTATATGATATCAGTATAATATTAAAGGGACTGTCAGTCCCTGCGTCCTGTCCAGAGGCGCTACAGATAACGGCGAAGAGATCCCAGCTGTCTGTCACACTGCAGGTGTGAAAGCTGATCTGTGTAGGCAAAATATTAATAACACATCCATATTTGGATCAACCAGCAAACCAAAGTAATATAGAGGCCAAATAGGAAATTCAATTGTGATTTATATTATTTGGCCACACCAGAAAATCCTGTATCTCAAGTTTATGCAGATTGCAAAAATGGATCGAACTCGATTTGCAATGTTGCAAATCTCATTGTGGCATGATGTCATAGATTTTAAATGTACTTGTTTAAAGCAATATGATTATTTTAACAGCAAAACAATGAGGAAGGTGGAGTGTCTTAACTATTCCTTCAACGTTTGTATGTAAAGTAGTGTATTGCCAGGGAAATGCTACATATTTACACTCAAAAAAAGCAAACTGGGTGTCTGCTACCTTCTCCTTAGTCTAACATGTAGCTTCTACTAAATAAAATGATGTTTTGTGGTTCTAAAACATGTAGTTTTAGCATAAAATGCAACACTTTAAAATTTAGTAGAATACTTTGTTAAAACAACCTAATTAAATTGCTGAATATAATACGCTGTCTAAAAATTCTTTATTTTCTGAATAATTACTATTATGTTCATTTTCATATGATAAAGGTAATCTTTTAGGCTAAACCACTTCAACCTAACTTTGTTTTGTTGGCTCAGCACAATTCATTCATTCATGTACTTCACTATTTTAAAAAGTAGTTGTAACAACCATATTAAATAAAGTAACTCTTAATAATGTCATACACATTTAAATGGCCCAAGAAAATTATGTTAGTATGTTACAATTACCCTTACAAATCTAGTTAGGCTGACCCCTGGTAATTAATTAACAGTAACGCAAATACATCATGTTGACCCAACATATTTACATTTTGTTCACTCAACAAAATTGTTCCTCACTAAATTAAAGCATTTTATTTAGGTGGAAATTATTTCCATAATTTGATTTTGTTCTGGGAACAAGTTATTTTTTTGAGTGTAGGTAAGAGCAATAACACACGGAAGGATTTGAAAATAGGATTTTTAAAGGCAAGTAGAGCAGGAAGACATAGGGGAGGGAGATTTGATTCAGGCGGGGGTTGTGGAGAACGTGAAGAATTTCTCAAAGAGATGAATTTTCAGCCCTAGAAGAGCAGGAGGTACCTCTGCTGTCCTGACTGGAGTGGGAAGGTCATTCCAGTGCTTGAGAGCCAGGAGAGAGAGAGAGAGTTGAAAATGGAGCAATGACCAAGAAGCCGCAGGGAAGGGGGAGCTAAGCGGGCGGTCATAGCAAAGCGCCGAGCTGGTGTGGAGGGCCGTGGCCTAGAGGTACAGTGCAGGGGAGTGGTTCCTTCTGCAGCCTCATGCACCAGCAGCATGGCTTCACATCCAATATAAGCAGACAGAGGTAGCGAGGAGAGAGGGTGCAGAAGGCAGCTGACACAAGGGAATTTTGTGAGGTTGAAGAAAACGTAGGCTGAAGTATTGTGAACAAGCTAAAGGGGTGAGAAGACCCTAGCCAAAGCCAATTTCTCATTCAGAGCAGCTTACAATGGGGTTTCTTACAGCTCAGGCTCACGCAATTTTGTGAAACAGAGCTTCATGAGACAGAGTTGCTTTGTTGTTGTGAAATTCTAAAATGCCATGCTTTGGACAAGAATTAGAGATTATGTTCCCACACCATGAATTATATCATGAGGCAATTATGTTACGCTTCAGATTAGGCAACCAAAACAACTTGTCCTCACCAAAAACAATAGCATTAGCTGTTTGGTGAAATTATATTTTTCCAGTATGTGTTTTAGGCAAGAGTTGTAATCATCATCAGTTAATAGGACCCCCATTATACAGGGTTTGTCATAAAATATTGTATTACTGATGCTTTATGATGAGTAATATGCCATTAAAAGAATGCTTTCATGTTACTTGTAATATATATGCTCTTACATATCAATGCATACTTAATCATACTACTAAATATCTGATCTATAGTGTATACACCATATTCATATGCCTCCAACTGTTTATTCTGAATACAATGTTATATTTTATACTTCTGCTTGTACAACCTATTTCTCTTACACTGACTGAGCCAACAAAAAAAAATTAACCAGAATGCAAGACTCACAGTACTGAATAAAAGTTCAAATTCTTTACATGTAGCAACAGAATACAGAAATACGAGTACAATAAAAAAGTTAGGCTGAAGTGACGAAAACTCTAAGCTATAATAGTTCTTTAAAAATGCAGAAATTGTCAGTATACTAGAAGTAGTAGTAGAGTAACAAGACTGAGACACTTTCTGATGAACAGACATGATGAACCTGCACAGACAAAGGAAAAGATGGAGACTTAATACACAGGAAAGCTGGGTATTTGGAAACAGGTGACAACAATCAGGGGTGGGGGTCAGGCAATCACACAGGTGGGAAAACACATAAGAAGTGTAGAGACCTGAAACAAGACACACAAAAACAAAAACATGAAAAAAAAAAAAACCCACTACAAGCCCCAACCAACACCTCCAGAAGTGACTGGGAACAACCCAATCACTCCTGGAGGTTACACCACTGGATAAATGCTTCAAAAGGGTCCAAATGGAAGTAGAAGAATCCCAAATGGTGGGACGAGCTCCCCACTGACATCAGGACCTCAGACAGCCTGTACATCTTCCGCCGCAGGCTGAAGACCTATCTCTTCCAACAATACCTCGGTTAAGTCATGGTCACCTAACATATATATATATATTTTTTAAAATGCTCATGCTTATTCTTTTCTCTTCTTTTCTTCTTTAACATATAGCACTCCTGTAGCGATGACAGTTAGCTCTTAAAGTTGTGTACTTACTAGATTCCTGTGGTCTATGTCTAGTACCATCAGGTTGAATGCACTTATTGTAAGTCGCTTTGGACAAAAGCGTCTGCTAAATGACATGTAATGTAATGTAATGTAAAGAATAAAACATACTGTAACTAACAAAAAGAAACCATGAAACCAACCAAGAGTTTCCTTAAACTTACTTGATCCTGATCACATGCAGCATGAGGGCGAAATTTCCAAATAACCCATCTAACCACATTTGACCACCTGATGAGTCAAGAACAACAACAGATTTTGACTTGGTCCCTCCTGTAATACCCACACTACCACAAATAAATTCACATTAAATTCCAGATGTCCAAATGCGGGTGGACTGCTAGCAGACTGACTAACCTTAGCCATGCACAGTTTAATCGAGTTATGCTTAAAATTTGATTTTGGCGTCTAATCGGACTTCTGAGAACTGAGAAAATCGAATTACTGATGGGAATGTGTCCTCCTCCTCAACACTAGGTTTCAGCAGGTCAATACGGCTCCCTTTCCGGTTGACCTATTACGTCATAATAAACAAGTGGATAAAGGCGTGAAACCGGCATTTTCATACAACAGGAACAACGAGATGGATAATTGTACAGCTAACAGACAAGAAGGCCGGATGCTGTTGGAGGGCTCCAACAGTAACCTGTCTTCAGTTCAACACTTTGTTCCGTCGCTTGTTTTCTTCTTCTGCGACCGGCTTTCTTGGATGTTTTTGTTCTGGGATCATACGCCAGTGTGAGGGGCGGAGCATGTGTACGTGTGCTGTCTTGTCATACATGCTGGCAAAAATTATTTTCCAATCACAATATCTGGGTGTCCTAATCGGAGTTGGAGAACTCCGACATTAGTCGGAAAAAAAACGTTTACATGCACTTCAGTTATCCGGGTTTAGTCGGATTAAGGCAATACTTATTTTTGTCAAGTGTCATGTAAACGTACTGAGTGATACTATCATTTGATTGCAATAACATAAATCAGGGAAAATACATCTCTACTCATAAAAGGATGACATGGTTTGCTTGAAATCCAGGCAAGGCCCTGGAAGGGATTCCACAAAATAAGAAAGTGATTAATCTATCAACCCACTTTAACTTTACACAAGCACAAATCAACTAATTACTCCCTTGTTGAACTTGTATTCTTTAGCAGTAAATCTTTTAAAATACCAGACAATTCGAATAGGACAAATTCCATTTCTGGACTCTAGGCCAACTGCAGGATACAACATATTATATGCCCTTTGAAGAACCAATGTTCCTGGAAACAGAAGCCTCAATATTTGATGGCCTGAATATAGAGACCTTGCACCTCCTGTATTTAAGTCTGACAAGAAAGTACTTTGAATTCAATGGACAATACCTTCAGATAAAAGACATGGCAATGACCAACCATTTTCTCCAGACTATGAACATATATACAGTACTTGACAGATTTTGAGCTTTGAGCTTTCAAGTACTTCCAGTATCTGGATAGAAACTAGGGTATTTGGATTCATTGCAAGGATGATTTTGTTTTTTCTTACTTTGTCAATATCCTTAACAACCCTTACTGATAAAAACTGAACTGGCTACAAAGGAGACACAGCTTCTTGAAAAATGTACTTTCATACAGGATCAAAATTTGAACACAGGTGTGCCTAAGCTTTTATCCAAGACAAGTCTTCAGAGGGATCCTGAAATCTCAAAGGACTTCTCTGGACAATTCAGAAAGAAATCCACATAGACAATTCAACTGTGAAAACACCACAAAAAGAATACCAAATGATCACTCGGGTATCCGTATATCCCAAACACACTGTCCAAGATAATCACATAGTAAAGAAGAACTTCTGAGAAGTAGTGGTAGTGATGAACACTGCACTGGTTGATAAGTAAGTAACATCAGCATACAGTTCAAAACTTCAGGAGCTTCCTGTAGGAGCCAGACTTAAACCACCATGACCCACACTGAAGAAGATTATGAGATAACCAGAAAACAGCCTCTGGAACTACAGTACATAAGCAATACCAAAGAATATTCCATTGAGCTGACCCAATGGCGTATACCTGATAGAATGCAGAAAATGTCCAGTGCAGTATGTGGGAGAAACATGTAACACCATGAGAACTCATCTTTCTCACCAAAACCCATCTTCTCTTAAACAGAACCCATATGCCGAGTCCATAGGTTTTGTGTAGCAGATGATCCGGGTATTTCAAGATGGACAGTGGTGGAGAGATGACCTGTCAAGATGTTCGAGTCCATCGGGGGGCACGGTGGCACGGTAGCGCTCTCGCCTCACAGCTAGAAGGTCCTGGGTTCGATTCCCGCCAGGACGCTGTGGGCGTTGGAAGCTTGTCCCCAGCTCCAAGTCTCCGGTGTCCGCAGAGCTGGTCGGTGTCGGCAAAAGGGCCTTTCTGTGTGGAGTTTGCATGTTCTCCCCCCGTGTCCCCCGAGGATCCCCTTACAGGGACCTCTCACAAAAACATATATTGATCCTGGTCGCTATAGAGCCTCCCTCTGGTCGGTCAGGGCGCCTGATGGGGGGGAGGAACCGGTGTGAATAACGTGATCCTCCCACGCCCTACGTCCCACCGGGGAATCTCCCCCTGTCAGGTGTCAAGAAGCTGCCTGCTAACTCCTCATGTATCGGAGGAAGCAGCCACTGCCCTGTGGCAGTTCAGGGCTCTCCCCAGACCGACAGGGACGAGGTAGCGCCCAGGATCATGTCGTAGGACAAATTGGGTGATAAAATAAAATGTGTTACAAAATCGTGGGATAAAATTTTTTTAAGATGTTCGAGTCCATCTTGAAATACCCAGATCATCTGCTTATGGACCAAAAAAACAGCAGTGGACGCTGGATGGAGAGATTCAAAAGATCCTTTGCTCCGACAGTAAACAGGCTGTCTAAAGCCTGATAACCACCAGGCGCGTTTTCAGCAACGTCTCAGCCGTGGCTCTCCGCAAGCATTAGGTAGCATTTCTATTTTAATCCGCGAGCCGCTGCTAAACCTCGTAAATAACCTCGTAAATAAGAAGTCCGACTCCGTAATACACTTCCGCCCCCTTTCAAAATAAAACACAATACGCAGTTCATGCAGCCTAAAACTACTTCACATCAACTTTATGTTATGACCGAGTCACCGCATCAGCAATCATTCAATCAAAGGGTCTCAGAGGATCGGCGACACGGACGACAAGAGATTGATTGTTGAAGTGGAACATCATACAATCATTTATGACATAACATATTGTTTTTATAAGGATAGATGGTCAGATCAACAGATCTTCCATGTCGGAGAAACAAAGTAAGCTGTTGGTTGTTGTTGTTGTTTACTTTATACACACAGTTTATCACGGGATCTCGCGGTCTCCCGTATGTTCAGGATTATTGTGTGTTCTCGTTATCTCGCTTGTATACAGCTGGCTCGCTATGCTGCCGTTCCGCGGCCATAACGCACCCGGTGTGAATTGACGCCGGGCAGAAGACGGAGCAAAACCGCGGCGGAGGCGTAATGCGCCCGGTGGAAATTCTCAGTGTGCTAACAGACTAACTGAATTTCCCCTATGGGATAGATAAAGTCATTTAGAATTTTTGGAATTTGAACATTAGGGGGGACAACCTAACCTAGTTACAGTAACAGTTCTCTCGAATGATTACCATCTTAAAAGCAATTTTTGTTATGTTTCTTTGTTTCTTTCTCCCATTCTTTTTGTCTCTGTTTCTTTCTTTCTTTTCTCTCCTCATAAATAGTTCAGTCCCAGCAGATGTCTCTCCTTGATTCTACCTTCTGCATGCCTGTGTTTTTTTCCCCTATCAAGGATTTAAAAAAAACAAACTTTTATTTAAATAGCACCTTTAAAAACGGCGTTCACAAAGTGCTTTGACAGAAGAAGCATGAATAAAACTCATGCAAAAAACAGAAACCAACAATGCAGAAGAAAAAATACCACACAAATGTAAAAGACCAACATCACGTGAATGTCTGTAAAGATGTGTTTTGAGAAGTGACATAAAATAATTCACTGATTCAGCAAACCTTAGGTACAGCCTAAATGGTACACTTAATCTTTTACCAAAACGATTTCTAACCCATGCAGGAGTATTTTTGGAACTAAAACCCCTAAACTCAAATTCTTACACCTCAGGGGAACTGTATAAGTTACGTTAGAATTTAAATAGTCAGAGTTCTAACCCTAATCACCACGGTAACTCTAAAACTACAGAGCCCCGACCCAAATAATGCATACTATCTGATTGATACGATTTTTTTTTTAAAGCCTAAGTGATGGCCAACTGACATATGTAGGAGACGTACTTTTAAATATGAATGTGCTAATCACTAAATTATTAATAGCTAGAACAAAAGAATTTGGCATTTTCAGTATTATAAATGACATAAACGTCAGTTGTCATGTAGTTGAATATTATTTAAATACTGTCCATCTGTCTTGTCTCACTGTCCCCATACCACTGTTCTGTTGACACAGTTATGAGTATCTCTGAGGAGAGATATCTTCTGAGTGTAAACTATTGGAAGTTGCTGACCTCTTTCGCCCCGCAAAGCAATCTCTGTGTTTGTCTGCGGAGAGGCCATGAATATCTCCCACCTGCTTTAAGTAGAACGCCATCGACACCGGGCTGAGCGAGGAGACATCTTCCGCTCCAATGGCCAGTGTGGACAGAATGATGGAAGCCACTAAGAAAAGCGATCCTCTGTTCTCTGGCCTCAGTGTCTAGCTGGCAGCCGGTCAATCGTCTGTGACTTTGTAATATACAATTGGATTCCCCTTGCCTGCCATAACATCCTTTTGCAGATTAGACTCTGGATGACCCACCAAGGGGGAAGGTTCGAACATATTGACTCCTATGCATATGCAACAGCTCCCTCTCAGCGGGGCTTGCCGGAGCAGAGAAAGAGTGCAGTCGTGGGGTGTTGCTGCGGGGACCATTGACGGAGAAGGACATGCAGCGTGCTCTTCTTTTCACCAGCGACTCACTTGAGAAAACCTCATCCATTCCCTTCAGAGATAATATATGCATCTTTGTAGGTCGCGCCTGTGCTCGCGGCCCGGCTGACACAGACACAGGATGTCTAAGATGGATTTTTCCCGTTTTAAGAAACAATGCTCTATATACATGACAGTAAGCGCAGAGATCCTTCAAGTCGCAGAGGCTTTGGAGCAACAAGGCCTCCTACTGACTGATAACACTGTCCAGGTTTCATCTTTGAAAGGATTCCAAACACTGATGGGTCTTTTTTGGCTCTCTTTATTCCCGTCAGAGACACATAGCTTCCTGGAAAAACTGTGCAGCGTCTCATTTTTCAGTAGATCATTTCTCTTATTGCTGTACTAAAGCACACAGTACCTCAGAGTCAGAGTTTTATGTTTGTTTAAACCTCTAAATTATATCCTGGAAGCAGTTTATCTAAAATATAGCTTTGGTTATGAAGACAGAGCTAATTTTGAGGGCTGGATGTCCCCGCCTCCTTTCCCTGTGTTTCTGATTTATTGTTGCAACTGCTTCTGACTCAGTTTAGTTATTTTTATTCCCACATTTTTTCCATCAATTCTTTCATCCAATCTTCTCAGACACAAAAGGTGTCTTTGTAAAAGAACAGGAAGAAGAATGACAGGTCCTGGATAGCTTGAAAAGTGTGTCAGTGTGTGTCATTTGGAAACATCATCTGAATATTGAGCAGGCGGAGTGTGTTTGATGAGCAACCCGAAAAACTGTCACATCCTACATTTTATTAAATAACGTGGCTGTTTCCACAAAAGCCTTTCAATGATTCCACCACCCTAAGAATTTATCATACTGCTCGATGAACTGACATCTAAACTGGATCATTTGCCTCTGCGAAAAAAAAAGAAAAAAGACCCAATTGTTGTAGAGTGAGAGCTAAAAAAAAAATGGCTGATCAGGGTGACCGTTTGATGCAAACACAGGTCTGGTGTTGACACAGAGCCCTTGTGGGACTGACCTCAGTGGAGAAAATGACACAGAGCCGCAGCAGAGAAAGAATGGCCCAGGTGTGACCTCTGACCTCTGGGGAAGTTATAACTAGAACACCAGGCTCAGTCGTGATACTTTATCTTAATTTAAACCCAGGTTGTCTCGGCCTCTATGGCCTGGACACTGACTCTTGTATGAAGGTGGCAGAGCTTTTTGCGACTTTACAAAAACTCCTCGAGGTAACAACAGAAACAAGGTCATTGGGCTCAGCTGCAGGATTTTAACTGCTATCAAAACAAAAGCATGAACTAGCATGAGTTGGGGAGTATAATACATTATTATGCATGGCATGCTTAGTGTTGATTGACAGTATTAAATATTTATCACTGCTGTTGTCATGGGAGGACCTTGTAACTCCAGTGTTTCATTTAGTCTTTCTTTCATGTTTTCACATAAAAGAAAGTATTACATATTTGAGATTTGGTTGGAAAAACAACTCTTGCCTCACGGTCATTGGTGCATTGTGATTCCTGGACAGAGCACATAACACTTTTATTGAGTTGCATCAACATAATTCCATTTGTCAAATTGGAACTGAATTTCTAAAGTCTACTTTTTTGTGTTTTCACTGTTTGTTTCAAAAAAAGAAAGAAAATGACCAAAAAAAGGAAACAAAATGACCAAAAAAAGACACAAAATGACTTAAAAAAGAAACAAAATGACCAACCAAAAAGACACAAAATGACCAAAAAAAAAGACGCAAAATGACAAAAAAAGACACAAAATGACTTAAAAAAAGACACAAAATGACTTAAAAAAAGACACAAAATGACAAAAAAAGACGCAAAATGACAAAAAAAAGACACAAAATGACTTAAAAAAGACACAAAATTACCAAAAAAAGACACAAAATTACCAAAAAAAGACACAAAATGACAAAAAAAGACGCAAAATGAAAAAAAAGACACAAAATGACAAAAAAAGGATGCAAAATGACAAAAAAAAGAGACACAAAATGACAAAATGTTGTGTTCAAAATGATTTGCCGACCCCCAGAAATCATCTCGCGACCCCAATTGGGGTCCCGACCCCAAGGTTGAGAACAGCTGCTCTAGGGTGTTCTTACAGTTGAGAAAACATGATTAAGGGTCGTTTAGGGGCCCATCTATTAGAGAAAACATAATGAACTCCTTTCTAGGGTTCCGTGAAAGGAGAAAACATGATAAAGTGCTAAGGGGTGGGAGAAAATATAATAAACCTAATTAGCTGTGCCATATAGGCAGCTACATCCTACAAAACTTTCTGCACACTGGTGCCATTTATATTCTCTTGAATTTATTTTTGCCCCTGATCAAGGGATTTTTGCACCTGCTTGAGTCCGCCCCTGTTTTCACCATACTGTGCCTGCAAGCTCTGGACTGCTCATCATTTGGAGTTCTGTAACCTGCCTGAGACACACACACACGCCAACAGGGACAGCTGAGGTTTTTTACATTCAGGCCTTGGATAACTCACGAACTCACACTTCATACAAAGCCAGTCTACAAAAAGCAGTCACATTGGGGAGCATGTCACTAATCTTGCACACAACATGACTCGCGGTCTAACCACATTCACTCCTAATAACCAACAGTGGAAAGGTGGAAACATTGTAGAACACTGTGTTAAACAAAAATACCACAAAGACAGCAGGGACACAACATTTCTGATGCCCTGGTGCATGCTGGCTTAGCAAGACACTTATTAAAAATGTCTAGAATGTTTAATATATGTCTTCAGCCACCAATACAATTTCAAAATAAGAATTTTTTTTAAAAAGATTAACACTTTGGTCAAACTCTAAAATAAAAATCGGTAACTCTAAAACTACAGAGCCCCAAGCCAAATAATGCATACTACTTGATTTTTAAAAAAAAGCCTAAGTGATGGCTAACTGACATATGTAGGAGACATACTTTTAAATATGAATGTGGTAATCACTAAATTATTAATAGCTAGAACAAAAGAATTTGGCATTTTCAGTATTATAAATGACATAACCACATTCACTCCCAATAACCAACAGTGGAAAGGTGGAAACATTGTAGAACACTGTGTTAAACAAAAATACCACAAAGACAGCAGGGACACAACATTTTATGATGCCCTGGTGCATGCTGGGTAAGCAAGACACTTAAAAAATGTCTAGAATGTTTAATATATGTCTTCAGCCGCCAATACAATTTAATAATAATAATTTGATTAATACTTTGGTCAAACTCTAAAATAAAAATCTTTGAATAAATTAATAAATAATTTAATAATAAAGACTAATTTGAGCATAACACTGAACTTGTGGCACTCAGGTAAGCCCTACAAGCCCTTCATAAGTGCAGTCTACTTATTAAATAAGTATAATAATCATACAATATTTAACAACTCAGCACCAAACGAGGGTTTCCATTGATGCTGTTCCACGAGTACTGGAAGATTTTCGAGGGAAAGTTATTATAACAGCGTCCTCTTACAGCGCCATCCCTGACCCAGGGAGTTGAATCACCAGGGGAACACTGTGAGGACTGCCACCCATTGAGAGGTCTAGAAATATTTTTGGTTCATTATGAAACTGTGTTTGGCCAGAAACAGAAAAAAATACATGAAGGCCTATCTCAAAGCGTTTTGTATGGGATGCTGCTGCTGATGTGAAATCAAATCATTTCCGTTTGCTTTTAGTGAACAAAGGCCTTTTCTCAGATAAAATAAAACAGAATGGAATATAAAAACAACCAAAGAGATTTAAATATGTCAGAAACCCTGCATCAAACACCCCTAAGCTTTAAACTACAAAGGTAGTATTAATTACAAATCTCCTGTATTGGATTACATTTTTCTACTCTGTCCTGGAAAAGAGATTTTTTGTTATTTTTCCTGATACTTGGGAAGAATATGATGAAGGGTCTTGTATGCTGTACAGATTGTAAAAGCCATTGACACAAATGTTCTAATTTGTGATTTTGGGCTATGTAATTAAAATTGTCCGGATTCGTGCCATCTCTGGCTCTTGTCAACTATCTCATTATTTAGTAAGAATTTATTCTCCTTCAAGACTAAATCATCATCCATCAATACCCATGAACAGCTCCTCATGCTGTGATGCAGAGCAGCTTAATGTGCTGGAGTCTGGAGTGTTAGAAATAACATAAGTTAGGAAAAAAAATTATTAAACCATCAAATTACTGAGACAACACAGTACAGCTACACAGAGTGGATGAATGGAATTGATTACTGGTATTATTAGAGATCAGTGCTGCATTCAACACAGTCCACCACAACATATTAGACTGGGAAACTGGCTCTGGACTCTATGGTATATTTCTAAAGTGGTTTGTAATTTGCAGTTTAATTTTTACGCAGAAAATCACACACATGGCAGAATTATACCTGATTATTGTCGAACCTGGTCTCACAGGAATCCGTGAAATAGCCACGGATTCGCTTAACTCAAAATCCGTGAAATAGCCACGGAATCACTCAAATTTCCGTGAAACTGACACGTCATATCCCGTGGCTGTTCCATGGATATTTTTTCCTATTGGTTTGTTCCAAGTCACGTGACTTTCAAGGTCCCGGCGGTCAGAACAAAAAACATGGCGGACAGTTCTCTCATTTTTAGTGAAAAAAATCAATATTTTGACTCAGTTTCTGCATAAGAATGGATTTTGATCACATTTCTAGCGAGAAATATATGTTTTATTTCCTAAATATTCACTCAGTGAATGTACATAATCACTTTGTATGTTGGAATAGCCACGGCATATGACTGTCATTAACTTGCATTGTAGCGAAATCTGTGTCAGTTTCACGGAAATTTGAGTGATTCCGTGACTATTCCACAGATTTTGAGTTAAGCGAATCTGTGGCTATTTCACGGATTCCTGTGAGACCATGTTGTTATTGACACTAATGACCTCTGAAAAGATGATAAATTAATATCCCCAGCTAAAAGTAGCCTGTGCAAATTGGGATAACAAAAAAAAGTGATGACATCATGATAGGAAGGAAAGACTAAAGCAGTTTTGTTTTATTTGTGTCCTTCAGAGGGACATTTGTTGCTCTGTTTGTCATCACATTATTATTGCTCTTGCAGAATGGGACATTGTTAACAATAAATGTAAATGAAATAAACTCTTAACACTTTTATGACAATAGCATGCAGCTATTTAGTGCTTTGATTTCACGAAAGCAGTGAATTAATTTCTCCCCCTGTGATCCTTCACGGTGTCAGAGGATTTCTCTGCTGTTTGTCATCAGACAAATGCTTAAGCTATATCCTAGGAGAAATAACTTCATTCAATTCAATTTCCTTTAATTAGTCACAAACATAATTCTGCTATTTTCTAACATCTTGGACGACGGGGGAAAAATCCTTTTATGTTTGCAAAGGAGAAAAAGTGCCAAATATTAAGTGAAGATTCTTTGCAGTTTTAGATCCAAACTCACGAGAGTAAAGGCCTCCGATTGTGTTGTTGTTTTCACTCTACATCACATTTGATGCATAAAAATTATCAAGAGATATATGTGGGTACAAGATACAAGTTGGTGACATATTAATCATTGTATGCTTCCAGGTATAGCATACTTTTGATCTGAATAAATATGCGATAACCAGCTTGCAACGCAACCAGGAACAGAACATTTAACACTGTTGTTCCCTGCCAACACTCAAACAGGAAAATCCCAGGCTGATTAAAATCAAATGAAAACAGGGAAGACATTGCCCAAAGCTTACTAGATGTTAAATCACAACATTCGTTCCCTGTATTTGATTCTTAGCGCGAGTCTGCTCAGCTGGAAAATAAAAATAAAATGCTAAACTGTGGCTCATCACTCATGCAAATGAGATGCATGCAATTAAAGCCTTACAGTGACTTAGTGATGTTTTTTGTGTAGCTGTCACTGTTTTGTTTTTTTCATTTTTTTTTCTTACAATGAATGTCATATACATACTTCTGCCAAAACAAACAAATGGGTCACAATATTTATTGAACAGTGACAAATCACCTCTTTTTTTTTTTTTTTGGATTGACTTAAACTCAAACTTTTAAATATATGGAGTTAAAATGTCCCATTGCTCGCTTAGGACAAAATTAAGGACAGAAAAAGATTTGTAAGCATATTACTTACATTTATGGATAAATTAATATCAATCTAAGTATAATTAGATATAGCATATATATTATTTTATTTTATTGTACCCACATAAGTGCATAATCATAACAACTCTAACCCTTGGACCTGTGTGCTCAAATTGACAGTGACAGTGTCTTACATTGTGTGTGTGTGTGTGTGTGTCACAATTCCAGCCAATCAGAAGATTGTTAGGGGTAAGTGATTTGTGATTGGCCTTTGCTGTCCAATCAGATTACTAATAGGATTTTTGGTAACTACTGTAGAAGGTAAGCTATCTTACTTAAGCAATGCTATAGCTTATACATTACACAAAGCTTTAACTTTAACTGACTTAAACACAAGTCACAGTGCAAAACGAACTTATGACAAATTACATGTAAGCATTTCCAGTTTTACAACACAAACCAGCCTTGTGTCTAGAGTTGCTAATACATCTAATGACTCTTACTTTCTCGGTTTTTCGTTCTACCTTTGCTGCTACAGTAACATAGTTCCTATCAAAGCTAGAAAGTCGCCTTCAAAATAAAAGCCTTTTCATCAAAACAGGAAACAAAGACAAATACTGTTACAGCAAGTAAAAAATAAAAGTCAACAAAAGCAGTAACTAATTAACTAACTGATTGTGTCACATGTCTTGCTCTATTCAACATTCAAAACACAAACTGGGTTATTTACATACGCGTTTGTATTGAACTTTTCTTTAAAGTAAGCCAAGTGTGTTGCAAAATCTTTTTTTCTGTGCTGATGCCATAAATCCCCAGTTAGTGTTGAATTGACTGTAGAAATGAGTGATTGAACAAAATATTGACATTTTTAAGCCTGGCAATTTTGTCCATGCCGTGCTTTGTGTTTCCTCTGACAGGTACAAATGTTTCCCGTAAAAAGAAAAAAAAATGAACATGATACACCTCTGATGCTGCACTTAAAGTGAAATACACTCCTGTTGTTCATGGGTGCATAAAATTTTATTGTCCAACTGATCTTCAAGTCACAGTGGGAGCTCTGCTTGACTTGCTGCGTCTTGTCCGGGCCAGTGGGTAATGACTTATAACCGCCCACTCCCTCCCCTCAGACTTGACCACAGCCAAGCCGCTGCCTGGGCCCCTCGCTCTGCAAACAGCCCACCGTACGCCTAGGCCAAATGGGTCTAATTCTAGGTGACACATTTAGCGCATGATTTAGCTTGCAGACCTACAGCTGTGTCCCCGACACTTAAGACAAGACCATTGGGGCGTCTCATGAGCATAATTAACCCCTTCATTATGTAAATAAGTAAAACATTAGGAATAATTGTGGCATGCTGGATTGGCGGGCTGGATTAAAGCAGATGTGGCGGCATGCTTGGCTGACTTTGGGCTGTCCGTTTCACCGGAGCCAGAGATGACATCATTCAGTGGTCAGGGACCTTGAAACATGCGGCAAAATGAGATGTAATGGTTGAAAGGAAAGGATTCATACACTCAAATGACGGTCCCTCTATATGGCTCATTCCATCACCCACCATTGAATTGTAAGTTAATAACAAACATAAGAAAAATAGAATGATCTTTGGTCTTTCATCCCCTTAGCCGAACAGGTAGCAAAACCCTTAGAGAAATAGAAATTGTGGTCTCAGCTGACATATAGATTAATTTAAGAGCAGAGAGAACATTATATAGACCTTAATGTGAACTTTAAAAGCTAACCACTGATGTTACCTTGGGTTTTATGCAGCAGACAGAGGCAAATAACAGGTGATGGAGCCAACCACTGGTGCATCAAAGTGCAATGTTCAAAAGGCACTTGTATAGATGTCTGATATAGGATGTCAGATTCAGTCTAAAGGCTGCAGACTGGCTCTTTCACTCAGCTGTAAAGAGCTGGATCACAGCTTATGGATCTTTCTTGCTGAGACGGCATAAAGGTTTGCAAGTATTGATGAAGTGCAGTGATTATCAAAAGTGCTTTGTGCATATTAGCCACCGATAGGATCCTGAGGCGTTGCCGTCGGTAGAACAAGTAAATGTCATCAGGATGGAATCGGTGGATTAATGTAAAGCATCAAACTGTTCCTCACATTTGAAGATATTCATACTTAAAGATGTAGTCTGACATTTAGCTGTATCGGAATTGTGGCTACATCCATAGATATTTCCGATTCAAGAACCATGAATATGCAAAAGTATCTGATTGCAAATGGTTAACTACTGGACACTGAAAACTCCATTCTTATTATATAAGGCCTCATTACATGCACACACACACAAAGTTGGTATTGGAGCATGATTGACTTCCAAAATCATAATCAGCATAATGTCGGGACCCCAATTGGGGTCGCAAGATGATTTCTGGGGGTCGGCAAATCATTTTGAACACAACATTTTTTGTCATTTTGTATTCTTTTAGTCATTTTGTGTCTTTTTTTTGTCATTTTGCGTCTTTTTTGTGTCATTTTGCGTCTTTTTTTGTGGTCATTTTGTGTGCATAATCAGCATAATGCAAAGAATATTGAGGTGGTAATTGAGGTTAAAAGCTGCTCTCAAGCTCCCTTTCACCTCTGACATACATCATTCTGCACAGAGAAGCATCAGTCACGGAACAAGAAAAAAAAAACAAATAAACCTTTTTTAAAGCAAAATTTTAGAAGTAGTGCTCATCCATGTACTTGGATGAAAGAGTATCTGACATAGGTAATGTAGCATCTGAGCTATGTCAACATCAATTTCTGTCGCTCCACATACGTCATCTGGTATAATTGATACGATTGGCTAAGAGCTACCTACAGACGCTTTCGATAGACATTCATAGCGCCCAATAAACAGCTCTGGAGGATCATAAACCACACCTCTACAGAGAAATGAATGGCTGGTTTCCAGACCAGATCTCATTTGTGATTAGTCTGATGTTAGCCAGGCTAGGCATGGATACAGATAGAGATTATTTAGTTGGTTGAACAGATACAGATAATGGTGTACTTGCTTAAGAAGTAATTAACTCAATTAACTCATTAAATCACCTTGCTATCTACCTGAATGAGTGTAATCTCATTCAAAGAGGTTCATTTCCCAAAATGTTGAAATCCTAAATCTAAGGCCACATTTAAACATAGCCAAGTATTTACAAGGACAGCTGTTTGAAAACCATGAGTTATCCTGTTTAAAACATACTGTGATTCAACTATAGTGTTTCCTTTCTCACCAAATAATATCCAGCCCACTGCATTCAAACAAATGTTCACATACACATTTGAATCAAATTCAAATGAGCTATTGCTTCCTCAACCCGAACACTAGGCAGTCACACTTTGAAATAAAAGCTTGGGGCTAGTTTTCAGGGGAGCTGCTCTTATACTGCCTGACAGTAAACATAGCCATATTTTTTTATTATTTATTATGTAAGTGTGCACATATACATTGCATATACCAAGATTAAAGGGCATAGAGTTCTATGTTAAATTAATGTGCTGTGTTTGGGTTGGTTTCCACATAAGACACAAGGAGCTCTGAACACTCTTGCCTAAAGCGAGATGTGTGTTACAGCATGTTTTTCTGACTATATGTTTGCTTTTTGTCTGCGTTCTGTGAGTGAGACTCATCATTTCATAAACATGAAAAGCTTGTGTTGTAACATGGATTAAGAAAATCCATATGCCTTTCCTCAGTCCGACTGGGTAACTAGTATAAATTAGCAGTATGGCTGAACCCAGGAAGGAACTGCTTACACAGTTCAATGTATTTTATGCAACAACAAAAAAAAAAGTGTACTTCATACTAAGCACCTCACATGAAGAGTGAGAAACACAAAATTGCCAAGGAACCTGACCAACAAAAGCCAGGTCATTAGGTGATTAAAATTGCTTTTCTTCCTTCAGTTTTGTAAAACTGTTTTTTTTTTTTTTTTTTTTTTTAACTTCTTAAGTGTCCTTGTTCTATTCTGTTTTTTTTCTATTGTTGTTTTTATTTATGCTACCTCAGTATCTTATTATATTGTATTTTATTGTACTTGGACTGCTGTGACAACCGCATTTCCCTTCGGGGATGAATAAAGTAATCTATCTATCTATCTATCTATCTATCCATCTATCTATCTATCTATCTATCTATCTATCTATCTATCTATCTATCTATCTATCTATCTGTCTATCTGTCTGTCTGTCTGTCTGTCTGTCTGTCTGTCTGTCTGTCTGTCTGTCTATCTATCTATCTATCTATCTATCTTAAATTTGATTCTGAGTGCCATTAAAAAATTCTTAAAAGTATCAAATCTAACTTGCCTTAAGCTGTCGGAACCCTGCGTCTCTGCTCTGAAGAAATCAAGTCACTTTTGTTAACCTCTGATCCTGCATGTTGATCATTTATTATGCAAATCATGGACAAATTTGAGATTTATCATACTGAGCACAGTGTCAATGACATTTATGAATGGGAAGACACAGCTGGGAAGTAGCCCTTCAGCATATGCATGTGTGTGTGTGTGTGTATGACGTGAGTGTATTTAATAGGAAGCTTGGGTGTGTGTGTATGTGTTGGGGCTGTTGGAATTCAATAAGGCAGATGGGCCTTTTTAGAGTATTATCTTTATTGCCAAAGAAAGGGCCAATCTGTTCCTCTCTTTTGCCAACAATACACATCAATATGTACAGCACATATCCATTTTGCTTACATTTCTCCATTCACTCGCCTTGTTTTTATTTTTCTTTGCCTATTGCTGCCATTGGTTACAGCCGTTGATGAAAACAGAATGCAGCTGAACTTCCTTTCACAGGCAGAAAATGAACTTGAGAAACACAACAGGGGTGTACTGCGGTTTTCAAGAGAGAGGAGAAAGCGTGAACCTTTAGTGCAAGGCTTTTACTGCAGGGATTACTCTGTTCGGCTTGACAGCAAAAGCCAGTCATGGTGCAGACAGCCGGGGCCTCGGTGGAGAAAGGAGAGAACAGAGATGATCCACCTGTACCATGGCCCCTCTGAGGGCTGGCTAAGTCAGAGCACCGCGGTTTCAAAATGACACAAGCACCTCAGCATTAAATACCAGTAAGGATATTCCTCCTGTTCAGCCTGGCAGAAAGGACTCACACCTGCAAAGCTTGTGAGCATATTATATTACAATGAGAGGAGAGATGACATTTAAGGAGAATTTTTTCCTCCGTTGGAAGGGATAATGCAGGGCTGAAGACAAGTTTTAGTACCAGATGTGGTTGTCATGTGATAAAGGCTCCTGCAGAATCAACAGATGGATGTGATTTAGAGCGAAGTAAGTAAATAAAAATAAACAGGACAGAGGAATAGAAGAAAAAAAATTGCCAGGAAAGCAATATTTGCTGACATCCAGACAGATTTCCACAATATTTCTCCTGGTGCACTTCAAACTCAAATAATACCCTCTGAAGGGAACATTTCTGTGGATGGATGACTGAAAAAAGATTGTTCTAAAACCATCTATGTTTTTTTTTTAATACCTGCTTATCTTGTGCTGGCTCGCAGGGAGGTATTAAATCATTACTGGTAAATGTCATGTACGCTTGTCAAGTCCTTCACAATCAAAGACTGAGGGCCTTTGACACAGCACAACACAGGTTGGGTTTGAACTAGCCTGGTTCCAGACGTCTGATTCTCTGCCCGCAGTAATGACTTTTAGCCATACTGGCTCCCAGGATGGCAAAAATAAACACTTTGTCTTGCCATTTTAAATGTTATCAGACCATTAAAAGGCTGTTATAAGACGTTATCAGCCTTGTACGAATGGGGCAGAAGAGATCTACTAGCAGCTTCTGAAGTTCAAGTTTAAATTTTGCCCCCTTTTATAGGAAACTAGGGGATTGGGACAGGGGACTTTTAGGAAGAGATAGCAGGTTAACAGTAGATAACACATAAAGTTGTACACACCATCTGAAAGCTGTTTTACTGATTTGGTGCCAAATGTTACCATTTTTGACCACTCGAGAACTGAAAAGAATTGTAAGAAATTCCCTCCAAAATATCACACCAAGAGATCAAGACCTAGAGGAACAGCGTAGAAAAATCCTTGGTGTGATTTCCTATCAAAACTTTTGACCTTTTGGAGATTTGAAGTGGCACTCTGGCTCGCTATTGTGGTGTCAGCAGCGGTTCATGCTGGGGAGAGAATCGGAGCTTCACCACTCACAACTGACGGGTTGGCCTCAAACACGTCATAATACCACATGGATAACTGCAATCACAAGCGAAAAAGTCCAATTTGCATTTAGGCAAGGCAAGGCAAGTTTATTTGTATAGCACAATTCAACACAAGGTAATTCAAAGTGCTTTACATGCACATTAAAAACAGCAAGACACAATTGAAAACAGTAAAAACAGTCAATTAAAACAGGGAAATAGAAATAAAAATATAAATAGGATAAAATAAGATACATATAAAATAATAAAAAGCACAAGTCAAACATTGTGTAGTTAAAAAGTAAGGGCAGTAGAGTAGAGCAGATAAGTGTTAAAGTTAAGAGTACGCTGCAGTAAACAATAGTGTATATTTATCTGCAAAATGTTATTGTGCATGTTACAGTGTAATATATTTTGTGAACTGGACCTAAAGAAGAGGCAGATGATACATTTGAACCCTAGTCTTGTTTTAAATAAATAAATAATAAAGGGCAAATGTGCTCGCTGACAGCGATTTCCTTGATTGGTATCACAGGAGTTAATTGCAGAAAGGTTCTATGTTCCATGAAAATAACTTAGGCAATAGGTCCCCTTTCCAACAATAAACTAGTAGACTAAAAATGAACAAAATGCCTGAAAACTAAAGTGAAAACAAAGTAACAAATTGGGTTAGTTTTGTAAGTTCAGAGGTTATAGTCATCATGAATCAAAAGAAGCAGTTTTTCCAATGGTTCTCTGATGGCCGGGGAAGGCATTGTGGGAAATGTCGGAAATCAGTATGACAAGAAGAAGGAGAAGACTCAGGTGGAGAGATTGTGGTCACATCAAGAAATTAAATTAGGCCTTTGGATTTGATTAATGTTCCTTTAAACAGAGGTCACATGTGTCTTGTTGAAATAGAAGCGATTTTACAGCCTGTAATCAAAACTGGAACAGAAAACACAAGATATGACTGTGTCATTTGTTGACACCCGTGGTTTCACTAGAAAAACCATGTTGCTATAAACAGCTGTGTGTGTGTGTGTGTGTGTGTGTGTGTGTGTGTGAAATGTATTAGCATGCTGGCACATAGTAATAGCATGTGGTGCACTTGTGCATTTGGGCATATTAATAAATAAACACAAGCATGCATGTGTGTGTTTGAGTGAGTGTGGGCATGAGCAGGCACGGGTGCATGTTTTTGTGTATGTCTTTTTCTGTGTGTGTGTGTGTGTGTGTGTGTGTGTGTGTGTGTGTGTTGCACAGCTGAAATGTTCCCAGGCAGAAAAATTAGGGACTTATGAATATGCATTAACACATTTTACTGCATATCATCATCAGGACTGGGTGCCAGTGATTCAGGCCAAATAAAGCCCTGCGACTGATCCCGGGACAATCTGGAGCTAAGGTCAAGTCATATCACATTTATTTTAGGGAGCTATGTTCATCTCAGAGCTGTTTGCAGAACAACAAAGAGAACAGCAGATACAACTGGTGACATTCTGCAAAACAAATGTGCGAGTCTGCTCTGCTTTAGGAAACAAAGTAGGTTAGACTTCTGTTGAAGAACTGATGTTTTGGGTAATAAGAAAATATCTTGTTATGTGATAAAGCCATAGCTTGAGCTGTTGAGTCAACATACAATCCTTGCAACATGATTGAATACACAACATCAAATATGTGTATAAAATAGAGGTATATAGCAAATAACTCCCCGCCAAAGCAAAGGCTTGTGGATTTTCACATTTTATGGAAGAAACAAGTTAAGATGTGTAAAATGTTTTATCTCACACTTCAATCAGAGAAGAAAAGAACGTATCAGTTATGGCTCATTTAATATTGTGGCCATGAAACGAAGTTTAAATCAAAGAGCTCCAGCGGATTTCAGAGGCAAGTTATGCATTCAAAATACAGGAGCACAAAAAACGGTAAACCTTGACAATGCCTCACAGTCACTCAGCACTGGATATTTAATTCAAGCAGCTATAAAATGTCAGTTATGTTAGTAGATAATAATGGAAGATGAGAAAATAGTATTTATACAGGAGCAGACATGATTACCCAAGCAATGAAATTATGTTAAATTGGTACTTAAATATTTGTGTTTTGTTTTATGCTTCAAAGACTTCAGAGAATTATGTTGATCAGAATACAAACATCTCAAAGGGGAAACACAAAGACAATAAGTATTACATAAATACTTCAAGTGAATTCATTAATTGGCAGCACTTTATTTCAACCCTCTGATTTTACATGAATAACCACATATGTTTATATGATACTATAGTGCAGTTTAGAAGAAAAACTAATAAAAACAATATTTCCATTATTATACCCTTTATAATATCACTGGTTCCACCCATGTTGTGTGAAAGTTCACCATGGAAACAGTTGACCCAATGATCTCATCACAAAGGTTATGTACTGAAGATAGTTGAAATGAAAAACTCTTTAAAACACTTCAATACAAAAATCATCTATTAAAAAACAAACAAACAAACACTGTATTGAGGAATTCATAATTTTCTTGGCAAACCAGCCCTACGTATAATTCAAGCGCTATGATTGGCCAGGAGTCCATGCTCTCCTGAGGCACTGTTATGATTTATTTTTGCTGTTTGTTGCTAAAGCAACTATATTCTGGTCTGATAAACAGACAAACATTTTAAGTGGTAAAAAAATAAATGAAAGATAAATATATATCAGTCAGTGTTGATATTTGTGGCGACTTCCAGAAAAAAAATCCAATGGAAGACTTTATCCCAATTGAGGATGATGATTTATTCATTTATAATTATTATTTTTTACAATATTTGACAATTCATATCTTCAAAATTCCCAGTAGACGCTTCAATTCTAATGAAAAGTTGCATTCTCTACAACCCTGATCTTATATTATGTTATTAAGCATGTATTACCTATTTATACACCTGTTACAGATCTGCATTGGGGGCAATTTGGGGTTTAATATCTTGCCCAAATATACTTCAACATGTAGGCTGCCATGATCAGGGATGAAACCACCTACGTAAAAATACATTGAATGAAAAATACATTATAGCATGTTATAATCTGTTATAACCATATACAAATCATTTACATAATGCTTATGAATGCTAAATAACCGGCATTTTAATTGACTAATGAAAGTACAATGAACTGAATAATAACCATAATTCATAAATCAGGCAACAAACCAGATGCAAATGCATCGAGTAAAAATAATAATAATAATAATAATAATAATAATAATAATAATAGTAATCATTTGGTATTAATGAGGTCTATCAGAATTATTATCCAAGCTTCTGTTATGATACTTTTTTTCCTTCAGAGAAGCTGTAGGCTTTGTGGAAATCCAATCCAAGCTGCATTTTAAGAAAGAAAGAAAGAAACAGACAGACAGGTAAACAAAAGAGAGAAAAAAAACAAGTGCACATGTCGTCGTATGCTGTTGACAGCAGGGGCGGGGGAGTAAATACAGAGGCCACCGCTACCTGCTACTTCCTCTAATAAATACCATTGTTTGTCTTCCTTTTACGCAATTAACAGATGTTTTGATCTGGGTGTTTTTACTTTCATCCGCCGTCAGTAATGAGACGCGAACCCCTCATACACCCTCCATCTCTGAACTCCAGAGACCACTTCTGACAGAGGAAAAGAGAAACATCACACCAACCGCACACGGGGAGAGAGAGAAGAAGAGAGGGGAAGTGACAGAGAAAGAAATAAAAAATAAATAGATAACATAGAGATGATAGGGCACCTCAACGGGGGGTAAAACCTTGGTTCTATATAAAACAAGACAGCTCTGTCATCTCTCCTGTGTAGTGCGGTGCTGTAGACGATGTTATTATTTATGCACAAAAAACACAACATCCTATTGGTGTCAGTGCTATAACGTGTTTAATATGTATTGGAGTGTTTCATGTGAACATAAAGGGTTGTAATGTGTGTGGTTAGTTTCACTGTCAGGCTGAAAGCAGGATTTTCTCTAAATGTAAAAAGTCTTTAATTTGTTTGTGCACGTATGTTAGTGGGAGAATAAATAAAAAAAAATAAAGGAGATCTTAACATCATCAAAACAAAAGGCACTTGGGGATTTGTCACATGTAAAAATATGCAGTGGTGGAAGAAGTATTCAGATTCCTTACTTAAGTAAATGTACCAATACCACACTGTGAAATTACTCCACTACAAGTAAAAGTCCTGCATTCAAAACTTACTTCAGTAAAAGTACAAAAATATCAGCATCAAAATGTACTGAAAGTATCAAAAGTAAAAGTAGTCATTATGCAGAATGGACCCACTCAGATTGTTAAATATATTCTCAATATATGATTTGATAATTATTATTGATGCATTTATATAAGCATTTTATTTTCTCAAGGTAGGGCTCATTTTAACTATTTAATATGCTTTTATGAGGTCTAATTTAGAAAATGTCACTTTAAACTTTAAACCGATCATGTTTTTCATGTTAAATCCCGATCTGAAAAGTAACTAAAGCTGCTGGCTATATGTAGTGGAGTAAAAAGTATAACATTTGCCTCTAAATGTAGTGGAGTAGAAGTATAAAGTTACATAAAATGGAAATACTCAAGTAAAGTACAAGTACCTCAAAATTTTACTTAAGTACAGTACTTGAGTAAATGTACTTAGTTACATTCCACCACTGAAAATATGTTCCCATATATATTTCTGTACATTGTAAATGATAAATCAACATGACATACAATCATGGATTTTTTTTTTTTTTAGACCACCCTTGTTTTCTTCATTGCTATTGTTCATTTTAAGTCCAGGTACTCCATTTCTTCATAATGATTTTGGTTATTACCAAGAAAACTGTGGACAATGGCTAGATATTGGCTCTTAAATTAAGCTCTTATGAGCTATGTTTGTTGTTATCATTATATATGTCCAAACAAATGTACTGGAGCTAAAAATCACGTCAAATTTAATACATAATTAATGGGCCTCATGTCTTAAATTGTGCATTATGTGCAGTTTAAGCACTTTTCAGGCATACATACAGTTTGTTCTTCGATAAGATCAAATTTAAGAGTGCCCTGGACCACCTGTAACTCAATGTGCGTTAAAAACTTTTTTTTTTGTGCTGTGAAATATTAACAATGATGATTAAAAAGTAATTTACTTTAAAAAGAAAAAAAAATAGATCTCATTATTTAGGCTTATTCATTTAACACTTAATAAAGTGATTAGATCCAGCCGGAATGAGAACAAAATTAGACCAGTATATGCCTCAGGGCACACGCACCTGGCCACACCTGTTATGTTCATTAGTCTGCATTTTTAACTTTTAATTTAGGTGATCAAGGCAATCCTCTACTGATATGGTTTGAAACATCACTTATCAACCCTCAGATGTAGCCAGAAGGTGGCCTATAGCAAAAAACTGATGCACACTCACTTAGTGATGGCTCGCTGTAGGTATACTGAAAGCCAATAGGTGGTGAGTATTTAAACAACTGTATAAAATAACCAAAGCCTGGGCTCTGCACAATTTTGCTACCCACCAACACCAGAAGATATGAGAGTGATGGTTTCATGGGACCTGACCAAAGAAACCTGACAGTGATCCATTTCACTTTTTTTTACCTGTGAGCAGACTTTGGGCCAGACAAGGACTCAGCCTTAGTGGCATGAGCTCTACCAGTGAGACACAGGTACAAACAAGCAGAACACTTTTGTTACTGTGATATCTACTTTGAGTCTAAAGTCAACACAAAAAATAATGGCATGGCATTTATCTGATAATTGTTTTGGATTTATTTTTTTAACGTTTCATATGTTTTTTGAAATTGTCTTTTTTTTTCTTTCAGTACAAGCAGCTTATGATCACCCATATTTACATTAAAACAGGAGTTTGACCAAGGAGACCCCTGCTTGTGTCCGTCCACAAATGTCAACTCTGACTTATTTTAATTTGGCCCGCAGTGTAATTTTATTTGGCCCGCGAGGCAATACCAAATTATTATATTATTATTGTACTATAAAAGCTGACCCGCCGGTATTATACGGTGCATTTACCGCTAATACTACAAATCCCACAATGCCCTGCTGTTGTTTTGGTGCATCAATCAGGACAGGACCCAGAAAAGCGCTCCTCTGTGACAGTCGTCATAGCAACCTCAAGCTAGAGCCGTCAATAATAAGTTATGTTGTCATATTCTACTTCACATATGTAACTATGTCACATCCTTACTGGTAATCCCCACTGGGAGCGAGACATGAGTGGCGCGTATACCTTCTATTTTGCAATCCCAACTGGACGCATTTTATGTTGCGTATAGTGAAGCAGTTCCTGCATAGACAGCAGGGGAGACAGATAGAGGGGAGAGTGTTATGAAACAGGAACACAGACTGGCAGAGTTGATCAATAAACATCGATGCGAGACGCGTGTCTCGTGCATCCAGTGAGGATTGACACATTGAAATGATAGAATCCTATTAGATCTGGCAGATGCACATAAAAAACGCATCCAGTGGGGATTGCCAGTTAGAAGTTATTTTCACCCAAACAGTGATCTTTTCCTAAACCTAACCAAGTATTTTTGTTACCTAAACCTAACCAAACTGTCACTGTTTCACAACCACGTGTTTGAAACTATAACTGTTTGTCTATGTAGGAGAATTTACTGATCTTCTGCCACCGGTAGTGGTGCGAATTTACAAAAGCTATTGTGAGTGGTATTAGATCAGACCTGGGCATTGGGCGGCCCGCGGGCCACATCCGGCCCGTTGGCTGTCCCTGTCCGCCCGTGTGAGATTACCAAGAAATTAGAAATCAATATAACCGCAGTGCTTTTATTTTGAAAAAAATAGCAAACATTATCATTAGCACTAGAGCTAACAAGCACTTTTACTATAGTTAAGACAACAAATATAGCCACTAATATGTATGACAGAATAAAATAAACTCTAACAAACCTTTTGTCCTGTCAGTCAGCCACTATAGAAGCCTTTTTCATACTTTATATCAACTTTATATGAATTACGACGCACTAGTTATTATTTACCGTTCGTTTTTTCATTTAACTGTTCTACCGGTTATTTCCTGTCACTACCTTTCAAAGTTAAAGCACCCGTTTTACACTGGACGACACCTTTTCAAAATAAAAGCATCACAACATTGTAAAACACCTTGAAAATGTACAAACATTAAAAACAAGCTATATCATACAAAGACACAAATAGGAACCTTGCTAAAGGTCATTTACAGTTGTGTTTAAAATAAATGGAAAAGTGATATAGTGATTGGAGTATTTACTACTTTATACTGCTATATTTGATTTTCTCCACATTAACAGTCTCATCATAACGTGTTCCTATCAGTAGCAGCTCAAAACTAGATCATTTACTATATTTTATAAAGCGATTACATTAATATTGAGCAGAATTTAGTTCTGAGTTTTGGTCCGGCCCCTGCTACCTTTGTGGTATTGGTCATGTGGCCCCTTGGGAAAATTAATTGCCCACCCCTGTATTAGAGGGTATAAACAGACAACCTATGTGGTTCTACAGCTTAAAGGACCTCATGTGTCATGTATGTGTTGTTTAGTAGTCCATATACACAAGTGAGCAAAATAGGCTCAGATATAGATAAGACTTAACAATTGAATATGCCTGTTTGCATAACCACCAGCTTTGTACAAAGAAATAACACAGGAACAAAACACTGGGATGTTCAGTAACACTGTTTTTCTATTAACAACTAAATTAGAGAGACAAATAGCAGCAATTTGATAATGCATCAACAAAAAAAATACCCTAATGTTCTATCATACTCTACATCAACAAAAAACTATATTTGAATAACCTTCCTCCTCATGAAAATCACTAGCAACAGCATAATTACTATATTATATATGACCAAATTGTTCTGCATTGTACGGAATATTTTTCTCACTGATGATGCCAATGAGGGAAAGCGAGGCGTTTCAAAAGTATGGAGTCATTAAATGTCATTATTAGACATTTTCCTTTTGAAATATCATGTTTACACAAAAGTAAACGCTCCATCCATCAAACACTAACTAGCAGAAAATAACACAAAGGAGAGAATGATAAATCAGCATTGCGTTAATATGTGTGCTACTTATTCATCAGTGGAAGAACCCCAATTATCCAAAGCTTGCATGAAACCTCACTCATGTTTGTGCCCATTAAAGCAGTCAGAGCGTGGCAGTGTCTGTTTTCAAAAGAATTTTTTTTGCGTGTGGTTGCTTAATGAAATTGTGTGTGTGTGTGTGTGTGTGTGTGTGTGTGTGTAATGTAATGACCTCCTACACTGACAAAGTGCCTCTGAGCTTCGCTGCAGGCAACCCTGCATTCTGACATCTTTCACAAACTCTCTCACTCTCACCCTGTAAGATGTGCTACTGACACTTCATTTTCATTGGCTCATGAAGGCATTTTAATGTCATTGTAGTTTCAAACTTCATCACAGAGCAGCTGATTTACAGATGTTTGCATTAAAGATGAGAGACACATAATCTCCAGTCAGGGGTCTTAAATTATTTTCAATTATATTTTCCAATTACTGACACCACAAAGAATGAATTTCTGCTGGTCAGAGCAAAGTGCAGGTGCAGCTCTGCATACAGCCTGGCATCTAAAGTTCAACTTGCTTGAACTGTGGTGCAGCAAGTAATAATGTGCATCTAATAGAAATAAGAGATTAGACAGCTAGAAATAAAACTACTTTTGACTTTTCCTCATTTTAATGAGGATTTTTTTTTGTATTTTAATACATTTTTGTAGCAAAGAAACCTCCCAAGGCCTCCTGAAAGAATGTTTCTCACCATATTTATTACCCTTTAAATGCATGGGCAAACATTGCTTTACTTTGAATGTTCTTTAGAGACCCACTTCCTTAGATTCCCTTTTATTCTTCTTTTTTTTTTTTTTTTACTTGTGTGAATTTCTTTGTATGCATATTTAATGAGTATTGTTGGAGGGAGCCCAAGATTTCACCCTTGCAACATATACCTGAAATGTTTAGGAACTATTTTTGCATGATGTCATGTGTGAATGTGTGCAGGGATATTCAGGGATATCTGTAGCACCACCTCATAAGCTACCGATGCTAATGGTCAATGCCCCTTATTCGGGCACACACATAGTGGCTTTTTGAAATAAACTGATATGTTCATAGGAAGTGGTTAAGTTTCGGCACCAAACATGATTAAGGTTAGGAAAAGGAGCAGGAGCTGGGTTAAAAATCGTTTCAGCCATACTGCCCTACAAAGCAAAAAGGCAGTAACTGCATTTTTGGTCAAAAATTAGTTATTATCATTTTCATGACTTCAAGGCATCCTTTGTTATGTGACAAAACATCTTATCTCAAATGTGTGTCGTTTTGGAGAAAAATTTGGAGAAAATGTCTGGATTACAGGATAACTTTAAAGTCATTTTTCTCAGTTCTGCACTCTGCTTAGTTACTGCCTTTTTGCTTTGTAGGGCAACATAGGTACTCCAAAAACAGCATTAACTGTTATTCTTGTTTCACACAAGACATCAGCTCAGTCCAAGTTGGGGGTTTGTTGACCCATCTAACACCCCTCCCCCTGACTAAACAGACTTTTGCACTCTTTATAGTACATATGGTTATTCAAAGTGCCACGGTTGGTTTACATTGGAACATTGGTATCTGATGAGTTGGAATAGAGGCCGGATTGTGTGAAAAGAATAAAATAAAACAACAATCCACAGACCCTTTACCAGATTTGAGGAAAAACATGAGCTCAATAATTGTGAAAACATAAAATGTTGAGTTATACTTGCGTATGCCACTGACAATTATGACAGTGACTGTCTTACATGAATGTATAAGACAAAGATTAGCACATCTTACTATGTCTGGCTGTATACTAAAGAAGAACATATATATTAATAACCTCCTTGGAAATATAATGAGAATATTGTGAATTCATAAAATACATTCAGATCTATACTGCATGTGAGTGACTTTTGTCCTTGACTTTCACCTGCAGCGAGGCTCAGTGGGATCAATTTGTCTTGGGATTGTTACTTTATAAAATACAGTGACAGCTATAATGAACACAAAGTGATCCGGTGTGTACGAGCAACAAAAGAGCATTCAGGTGGCATTTTCATACATTCCCCTATTGTACCGTAAACTCTGTATAATGTTGTTTACTGATACTGTTCTTCCCACATAATGAAATTCAAGAATAATGGATGATCGATCCCAAGCCACTGTATTCAAAGTAGAGGAAGAAAACCATTGAGAGACTGATGAGTTCACACATTTTCAATGGAGATCTTAACATCTTAAATTTCAGAGCCAGTTTTGCCAGCAGACTGGATCCAGTAACAGTGTGTTCTATTTGGAACCCAGTTAAAAGCTGTTTGAGATCTCTTTGTAAAAAGAGCCAATTGATTGAAATGGGATGACACTTGGATGCTGGATGCAAATCTGTCTTCACACAAGGTTAAAGTCTCTGCTGATCTGAGAGACAAAGCATGTTGATGTTGTGCTGCAGAAAGCAACGTATAGAAGAAGCACATGATGGTTTTCTGCATGAACCTCTTATCATCTACACCAAAGTCAAAGCCATTTAAAATGCTAAAGGTATGATGTTTTCCCCTGAGCTTTAGCCAGCATGGCACTATGATTGATGATGCATCATGCCCAGACATCCCTCAAAGAAACAGCTAATAAATCTGCCTAAACCCTTTTGCAACATGTTTGCTGTGCATTTGAATTGGTAGCAACTGAATGCCTCCCTAACTACATGTCTTACTTACAGCTTTTCTCTCAGCATCTTTTATTGAGTAAAGGGCACAGATTGCGTGTATTTTTCATGTATTATTTCCATGACAGTTTTAATCATAAGTACATGTTCACCTCCTGCTTTTTTGTATCGATGTGTGCAAGGCATTGTGAGTGGTGGCTGCCGCATAGCAGCAGCAGCAGCAGCCCAGTATGTTAACGGATGAAGCAAAATGAAGGTGACTGGTAATGGTTATTGTTTTGTCCCTCTATGCCATTTAATCTCCTTTCAGAGAGCTTCATTAGGCGCTGGAAGAGCAAACGGCTTGTAGATAAAACTTGATCTGTAAGCCAGGGACACTCAGGACAAGCCAATATTCATTCACCTGCTGGCCCAAATGGCATGAGCACCATTCCAATTTTCTGTCATATGAGCACTCTGTCACAGATCAGAGCGTTTTTACTCGATTTTGTATCAGGGCATTATTTTTTCCTCCCAAAATTTGAGCAAGGTTGGATTTAAAAATCATCAGTATACAGCAAATATTACCGCCGCCGAGGGGGTTATGTTTTTGTTTGGTTTGTTGATTCGTCTGTTTGCCGGCAGAAACACAGAAAACTATCCTAGCTGATTTTCATTAAAATCTGTGAAAGGGTGTGGCAAGGGCCAAGGAAGAACCCATTAAACTTTGGAGCAGATCCAAATAACGTGTCAGATACAAGTTTTTTTTATTTCATTAACATTGTGAGACAGGGCATTTGGCCCAGGTGGAGGTCTGCCCTCTCTGAGTGCTTTTGTAGTTACAGAACATGACGCTAAAAGTATGTCATAAAAAATATATTACATTAATCCAGAAAAAAGTGTTTGTAGCTAAATGCTAATATTAGCTGTTGTCTTTACAGCAATACATCCAATAGACAAAAGAATTTTCACTCTGAACTACAAAACTCAACCCCATGGTGTCGCTAGAAGAACAGCTATCCTGTGGGGAACTTGAATGTATGTATCAAATTTCATTACAATTCATAGTTCTCGCTTGCCCTCAAATGTCAACCTCCGCTCTCGAGTGTGTTAAACCAAATGTCAGTGTTAGTTGCGTTACTTAACTTACCTGCCTAGCGTAGCTACGTAACATCCACATCACACTTCACATCATGTATGTAACTACTCCACTGTAGCTGTTTCCAATTATTTGACTTTTTCAACTATCCTTTGCTAAACCTATATGTACCTTTTTCCTAAACTTCAGCAAATAATTTTGTTACCTATCAAACTGTGACTGTTTCCCAATGTTGACAACGTATTTAAAACTGCAACTGTTACATTTAGGTATAAAGAGCAGATGTTAAATGTTCCTGTGGGTCAAATTTGAGGGTAGGAACAAACATTATTATTATTAATAATAATAATAATAATAATAATAATAATAATAAATGTTATTTGTAATGCACTTTACATTACAGGAAATCTCAAAGTGCTACAGGTAAAAGCATAACAGTCTAATAATAAAAAGGGGGAAAAAAACAGCTAAAAACAGAAAACATACATACATAGTATTCGTACCCCTTGGATGTTTAACCCTTTTGTTGCTTTTACACACGAAATCATGGTCAATATAATTTGGCCTTTTTAAAAAGAATTTGCTAACATTCTGTGATCCTATGGTTGTTAGGGACAAGGGATATCTGTCGTAATTTTTACAGTAATCAAAATTTTTTTTAAAGATATTTCACTCTGAACCCTAAATGTCATAGTAAAATAATGGAGGTGCTGGAGGAAAAGTCAAGGGAAAGTTACTATGGTGTATCATCTGGAGACCACAGATGTCTAATTTTGTTCCAATCCATCAGCGTATGTCGACACATTTCACAGGATAGGTGAAAACTTTGACCTGTTGGTGGTAAAAAAAAGTGCAGTAATTAGGATTAATTTTTTGGGGACCCTGAATGTCTATACAAAATTCCATGGCAATACATTGAGATACTTTAGCCTAAAATAAAGTCGTGTAACAGGCCGACATTGTCATCTAAAGAGCCATGCTGCTAGGATGGCTAAAAAGAAGCTATAAACTAAAACGCTAATGCCCTGCCATCCAGACTCAAACCCAAAACTGCATGGGAAGCCGAGTTGGCTACTTTAAATCCAATCTCTCCTTGTATTAAAGCCAGGAATGGCACTCAGAATGTAAATGAAACATGCCAATCTCCCCATCCCTTTAGATCTACCATCCACAGCAATACAAGGAAGGTAGAAAGTACTTTGGCTGTGATTTGTTTCATGTGAGGCACCAGGGAAGTGTGGAAATGTTCAGTTGTTATTAGGAAGGACACGGAGGAGGTGGAGGAGGAGGAGGCGGAAGAGGAGGCGGAGATGGCTGCGGCTATGGGAATGGCGTGAGCATATCAGGCCGAGCAGATTGTGTGGTCTGAGTGGCTATTAAAAGTGACAGGATGGAGGCCTTGGAGTTGGTGAGCCGCCTGATTACACCTCTCCTCCCCAGTCCCCCTATTGACTGTGGTTAGGATGTAGCTTTCCATTTCCTGCCGAAATAAATTAAAAGTCAGAAGTAATTTGCCTGATGGGGGGATGCAGGTGTTTTCTCTTCTTTCTTTTTTTTATGCTTCAAAGTTTCTGAATAAAAATTCTCCTAGCCTGGAAATCAATTGAACCCTTGGCTCTTTGATAAGGAAAGGGCTTATTTTCAGCCTGTGACAGTTTTGTGGCAGGGAGGCAAAAAAGGTAGGGATTTGATTAAAGGGGAGATAGTGAGAGATTGAGGTCTTGTTCTTGCCATAGGAAAGATCAAGGCACGTAATCATGTCTGCTACAATGGCGGCTCTACCGCCATGCTCTTGCTGCCTCATTGTCTGTCTCTTTCTCTCTCTCTCTCTGTCTCTCTCTCTCTCACACACAAACACACCTCTTGATTTCTTTTCTCACACACATGCACAACCCCACACACATACTGACGTTTCTTCATGTGCACTTTGTAGTGACATCTGATAAGTAAGGAATGAAGGAGGGGGAATGCTTTATTTTCAGTCGTGTTCTGTCCAAGATCCCCGTCGAACGTGCTCAGATCCCCGTTTGCTACACATTCTCTGAGACTCTCTCTACCTGTCAGACAAGTGGCGGACATGCAGCACCTACACAACCTCTCCAGCAATATCCTGTTGCTGTTCACAAAACTTGCTTTTACAACCCTCTAAAGCACGCAGCGCCGCCTACGCAGTGAGAATTTTGGGAGTTTTTGGATACATGCCTTGAGAGCGCCAAAGCAAGGGCAGGGTGTGAGTACTCCCAAAGCTGTTAAACTGGTGAACTGCAAAGCTTTCAACAGCTAGCTGCATGACAGTGACGGCTGTATGTGGGTAGACTACTGCCATCGGGATAAATACTGCATGATGCTACACTGGGGTAAACAATGACAAAGAATATTGTGAGATAAGTGCTGTGAAAATGTATCAAAAGAAAACTTGTGTTCCAGAGCGTTTTGACTAAAATTAGTTTAATTACTTGACAGATGAGACAATCAGAATCCTAAAACAGGTCATCCCTTTGAGGGAGGCCTCGCATGCGCCACTTTGACCACATCTGCGTGTCCACAAAGGCTAAAAAGCGTTGCTTTCCCGCTTGTTGCTTGTGCTCATGCTGCTGTCGAGAGCAAGGAGAACCCCTTGAAGATCAAACAGGCTTTCATGTTTCTTTTATTCTAAATGGCAGTGTTCGTACAACACCAGGAATCTGAGGCCTTCCCCTGCTCGCGGCTCAGGGGGAGCTTCCACGTAACCCAACCTCCCCCGACTATGCTCTCCCGCGCTGCTCTGGGACACCGAACCCCCCGTCCCGAGAGCCCGAGAGGGGATGCACGGAGGTGTCCGGTGTGGGCGGAAGGAAAGAGAGGGTCGAGAGCGCACGGGTTCCCTCTCCCGCTCTTTGAGTGGCACAAATAAAATTCACATCAGGTGCAGCGTGATCAAAAAGCAGATGACTCAGTGTCGGGCCGTGTTTAGACGCTTGGCTTTACAACTTCAAATGGCACACAGCTGCAGATCGCACCAACCTCCTTTGCACTCCCACATCCCCCCTTCAGAAACACACACACACGCATACACAAGCACAGATAAGGACACACACAGCTCTCTCTGGTGAGCCCATCTGGGAGTGAAAAGAGGCCTCGCTTGAAGTGCTTCCCAGTCGAGGTGACTACATAAATAGATGGAGGAAGGAGGAGGGGGATGGGGGGGGGTGTTCAGAAGATGGAGGAGAGAACGCATTTGGGCACTTTCACCTTCGTTAATTTTAGATGTTGTTTATTCCCCTCCTTTAAGCTTTCCCAGAAGAGAGCTTATTGCCTCAGTACATATTTCCATTTTTCACCAGTGGCTGCTGCAGAATAATTTCTTCTGACTGTGATTCTGGATCCGGTGATCAGAGTTTGTTCACTTGGAAAACAGCAGAAAAGCGCTCTGTGTTCACTCACAAAACATGCTTTATTTACCAACACAAAGGCATCCACATACTGTTTTGATACTAAGGAAAAAAATTCAAAATCATTTAGAGCAGTGATTCTCAAAGTAGCACTCTGTCAGGGGGTCCAGAATAAAATGTAAAATATGCTATTTGTTTTTAATCTAACATTAACATCACTAGCAATAGACAAGGGTATAAAAATTTGCTACGTCAAATTATTCCTAGTGACATACTTGACGGGGTTCCTGGTTTATTAATTGCACCGACCACTACTGTTGTGCGGTTTGATCAGGATTGATGTGCTATTACTTTTCTCTACAGAATACTAATTTTACAATTTTATTTATACAAAAACTGCCCAAAATTTTGCATTGAAATGAATGGGACGGCCGAAAAAAAATGAGCGAAAAAGAACAATAATTGGAGATTTTTAAACGTCTACTTCTCCAGCATAATTTCACCTAGAGACTCCATTTAAACTTGAAACAGTAGACACAAGTCTTGTGTATCGGTGTATTAATCTACATTTCGATAGGTCATATAGTTTTTTATCAATCCCTGTTCAATGACCATGATCATTTTTGGAGAATTTCTGAGATTATAATGGGTGTGTATTGCACGGAATGTTTGTTTCGCAGTGTGTGACATCATCGCCAGAGTCTTGAGGGAAAGGAAAAATTGTCAAAAAATAAATTTGAAAACTGTGCTCCAGGCCGCAAATTCCACTCTAGAAATAATTTATACATAGAAACGTAGGAAAATTTGTCTTCTCACTCACAATCCTCTGGTAAAGCTGTCAGAGTTTGGGCTTAGGACACACAGATGCGCCACCAACACGCACCAACAGCCTCATTGGCTCCCATATTAAAAATGCTTTCAGAAAAAAAGGTAGATGTCACAGGGAGATGTAACAGTTTTTTTAGATCGCTCTAACAAAGCTATTTTTTTATTTTTCCAAAAAAAAATAATGTGGCGTTCAGGAAGAACTCAGGACACTCAAAGTGAAGTCGGATCAATGATAGGTATTATGGTTTTGCCAAAAATGCTTTCTGTTCGAGGCCAGAAATTCCAGCCCGTCTACCTCTGGCTGCTGTCACTGTTCCAAACATTGGCAGTTGGTGGCAGTTAATTCTGTTGATTGCTCTGCTCTGATTGCCTTTGATCTTTGCTGTGACAAAGAGTTGACATTCCTCATGATGACTGACGGCAGAAAAGGCTTATATCGCCATGTCGGAGCCTTAACTTTTGCACCAGCACAGCAACCACAAAAACACCTCTTCAACTCAGCTGGAATAGGGTGATGGTGTCCTCTAGACTTGCTCCATTTCAATGAAAGAAGCTCCTTTCTTGAATAAACTCTTCTCTCCACAGAAGTATCCATCAAAAAATATGATAAAAAATACATAAAAACTTAACAAATGTTTGCAAAAACAGAGAGCTATCAAACTTTTGCTGCTCCTCCATGAAGCGCATTCCAGAACTTATATGATGAAGACCCACTTTTCAGATTAGTAGATTGTGTGTTCTCTTCTGTGGAAAGCATTCCACATTCCTTCAACCACTACTAAACATTAATATGGTAATTTTATTATGATTATTAAGTTAATTATTAGTCAGAGAGTGATTTAGGTGAATTGGATATCTTTTCTGTTTTATAGAGTAGTAAATCAAGTCATATCAATCATATGAGGCATACTTATTTCTGTATTAATAATTCTGATAGCCATCTAAACACACTTCTGAACCGTGAGTCCAACACAAGTGTTGCTCAGGTTCGAGGCATATAAAACTCTTACATATTTAATTTCCCCATATGAGGGATAGTACTATTGTTGCCCCTATTTAGCACTTATTTACGCTTAACCTACCTTAAATACCTTAAAACATGTGACATTATGGAGAATTTCACACTTTTTTGGTTTACAATGGCTAATTTTACTTATAATAATGATGATAAAGTAGTTAATATACTGTTCATGAGGATTATAAAAAGGTTAAGCTAAATGGTAAGTCATTAGACATTTAGAAAGACATGTAAATATTTTTAAAAAATACTTATTTAGTAAAAGACTCTTAGATGGAGTGTATTAAGAATAGGGTAGGTTAGTCATAAAGTATAGAGAGGTGTACTGACACCTTGTTAGTAATGGCACTGTAATCACTGTAATTGACTGGCTGTCAAATATGAAGTGCAAATCTTGAATGTAATTCATCGAAACACAAAAAGAAGCCTCTTTAATTTTAAGTGTGTAATTTTCTACCACAAAGGCTCTCATAATTAAAACAATAACAATGGCGAAGCACTGGCGTCATTACAGTCAGCTTATCCCGGTTAGAGCTCTCCTGACCCCTTGATTAAAACAGATAAAATCACAGGTAGAATCAAAGAACAGTGCTTCTCTGCCAGTGTGGCACCTTGGCAGGACGAAGTTTCTACCGGGAGCTGAATTATCAGCAGAGGTCACCTTTTCTCTAAAACAACTGGACTAAAATGAATGTTCTTACAATGCTATTTAGCAGGCGACCACAACGCTACAAGCAACAGAAATGGATCTTTTTTGAATTTTTTTTTTATTTCTCTTTGTTGTTTTTTTTTTCTTTCGTTCACATACAAAAATAAAGAAGGTACATGTTCATTTATGCTTGAAATCAACACGAAAGAGCAGAATGATAGTAGAAAAATAAAAGCAAAAATTAAAATAAAAACAAAAACAAAAAAACTAACAAAAACCTAGGTGGAGTCAAATCAAATATCAAAACAAAAGTAAGGTTTACAAATAAAAGAAAGAGATTTAAATATTAACAATACTACTTGGAGGATGTCGGGTTTTCTAAAATTTACATTTGTTAATTTTTCATGGGATTATATTTGGTATAATAGTCCATAAATGGCTGCCATATTGTGTAAAAGGTATTTATCTTACCTCTCAGGGTGAATTTTATTTTTTCTAACTGCAAATGTTTCATTATATCATTCATTAAAGCTTGATAGACTGGAGGATTTTTTTGTTTCCAGTTCAGCAGAATTATTCTTCTTGCTAACAGTATCACAAAACTTCTTGTTTTTCTGGTTGTTTGATAAAGAGAGCTCCATGGCAGCTGACCCAACCCCAAACAGTGCAAGAACTGGCTCTGGTTTGATATGTTTCTGGAAAATCTCAGCTAAACTTTGAAATATCTTAACCCAATAGCTTCATAAGCAGTGGCGGTTCTAGACCAGTTTTACTGTGGGGGCCAAGGAGGGGCCAGTGTTTAATCAGAGGGGCACATTAAAAAACGCCAACATGATATTTAACCATTCAAAACCGTTATTTTAGCTAAAAGTCTCATTTAAGTATATTTGGAAGAACTACGTTGATTGAAACAATGAGACTTACCAACATTAACAATTGTTTTTGTACGACAATGATATTTCTCATTTTTGTGCACAATTCCTTTTTTTATTTTGAAAGTGCAGTACAGTGAGAATTATCTTTTTATTTAGCTTGTATTGCACAATTAAACTATTATACAATGTTCACATTTTGGGTTCCTTTTGTGTACAATGAGATATTGTTTGAACAAAAAATTGGTAAGAATTGGTAAGAATCCATCGTTTATCGTTATAAATTGATCATTTTATTATTAATTTGACACAGGGGCCACAGCAGGGGCCAAGGGCTTCTTCACAGGGGCAGTGGCCCCTGGAGGCCCCTGTGTAGAACTGCCACTGTTCATAAGTACAAAACATATGTGCTAATGAGGCGGGTGCCTGTCCACAGTGATCACAGAGTGGGTTTACAGCAGGGAACATCCTCCAAAGTTCCAACTTGGATAAATGAAGCCTGTGTAAGATCTTGAATTGCACCAGTCCATGTCTGATACATAGAGATGATGAGTGCACACGGTCCTGAGCCTTAGTCCGTTGGTTTTCTGAGATTTCCACTGAAAGGTCCTCCTGCCAAGCTTCTTTTAAATGTTCAAGTGTGGCTGTGCAGTCCATTTGTGACAGAGTGTTATAAATCTTAGATATAGAGCCTTTCTTTGATGGATCCAGTAGGAGTACTGAGTTCATTATGTACTCGGGGGGCTGATCAGGGAAGGAAGGGAACTTTTCCTTAACCCATTGACGCCTAAAACGCCTGTTTTTACAGGCCTCCGGGCGATTTTAAAATAAGCCCCTAAAACCTGAAGTTTTTCTGGAAATTCAACAGAAGTGTCAACGCTTCTACTAAATCATAGATTTTTCAGCCTCTGTAGCAGATAGAAATGAAATTCAAAACGTATTTGAGAGCTTATACAAATACTACAAAACGACTACTTGTAATTGATGGAACGTTGAAAAGATCTTCTCTGTCAACAGATATTGTATGGATTGTATTCCTTTAAGGCAGCTATTCTCAACCTTGGGGTCGGGACCCCAATTGGGGTCGCGAGATGATTTCTGGGGGTCGCCAAATCATTTTGGAAGTCAGCTCTGTCTCCACTGTGTTAAAGAGTTCATTTGTTAATGTGTTTTAGTCTTTTTGGTAACTTAATGTCTTTTTTTGTCATATTGTGTCTTTTTGTGTCTTTTTTGGATCATTTTGAGGTCAATTTGTGTATTTTTTTAGTCATTTTGTTCCCTTTTTTTTGGTAATTTTCTGTCTTTTTTTAGTCATTTTCTGTCTTTTTGGTAATTTTGTTTCTTTTTTTGGTCATTTTGTGTCTTTTGGTCATTTTTTGTGTTTTCTGTTAGTTTTGTTTCCTTTTTTGATCATTTTGTGGTCAATTTGTGTCTTTTTTGGTCATTTTGTTTCTTTTTTTGGGTGATCTGAACTTTGCGTGTGAGATTGTGTTCAGTGAGCGGGGTTCGCGGACAACATGCATGTTAAATTGGGGGTCACGACTCAAAAAGGTTGAGAACTACTGCTTTAAGGTACCATTGATTAAATATATAATCTGACAGTGAAGGAGTGAATGTATGATTGTTACTCAGTGGAGCGTGTACTGAACATTCTTTCCAGTGAAAGTGTTTTCTTATCTGGGTCCAAATTTTTATTGAATGGGAAACAACTGGGTTTTAAGCCTAATTTTGAGAGTTGGCAGTGTCGAATATATCAGTGACATGGATAATTTTTTTGAGTGAAATTACAGGATTTCCATTCCCTCTCCAGCCACTTTATCAGTCAGCAAGGTGTACCTAATAATATGACAGGGGTTTTCTGCTGCTGTAGCCCATCTGCTTCAGGGTTGAACCTGTTGTGCATTCAGAGATGGTCTTCTGCATAGCTTGGTTATAAAGAGTTATTATTTCAGTTACTGTAGCCTTTCTATCGTCTCACACCAGTCTGGCCATTCTCCTCTGACCTCTGGCATCATCAACATTTTGGCTCACTGGATATTTTCTCTTTTTCGGACCATTCTCTGTAAACCCTAGAGATGGTTATGTGTGAAAATCCCAGTAGATAAACAGTTTGTAAATATTAGAGCAGCCCGTCTGGCACCAACAACCATGCCACGTTCAAAATCAAACTTCAGCAGCTCGTCTTCACCATGCCTACATATACAAATGCATTGAGTTGCTGTCATGTGATTGGCTGATTAGATATTTGCATTAAGGCGCAGGTGTAAATAATAAAGTGGCCAGTGAGTGTATATAGCATAGGTCTTGTTGTTGTGGAACTGTTAAATATTATATACAAACATGAATAAATAAAGTCTCTGGAAAGTAAGGCTTCCTACCGCTAGAAAAGTTGTTATTTCCATGACTTGGGAATTGAACCAAGTTTGTTGAAATTGAAGGAAAATCTTGTTTCTGGTTTTGTTTCATTCACCTAATGCTGTCCAGATGGGTGAAGCTGATTTCCCTGACTTTTTTGTGCAGGGACTCCACATTTGCATTTTGAATTATCATGCTCATTTCAACAGATTTCACAACACCAGAGCGAGACAGAAGCGGGAGAGAGACGGAGGAGTGGATAGATAGAGGGAGACGGGAAGGTGAGACAGGAGAGAGAGAGAGAGAGAGAGAGGGAGCAGTGTGCCAGAGGGAGTCTCTCTCTCCTCTTCAGCAGGAGCTGTCAGCCGGTGCCGTCAGAGTGGCTATAAACAAAAAGTGTTTTCTCCCTTAACAAGCTCAACAGGACCTTCAGTGGGGAGACGACACAGAAATGCTTACTCTCCAGGGGTGACAGCCACTGTCTGCCATCAATCAGTCAGACTCACTGTGCTACCCGCAGACAATGCCTCAACAAGGGCACAGCTCAGATTCATCACAGAGGGAAAGAAAACTAAACAACAGGCATGATGAAATATACACATCAGCCCTGCAAGTCATTTAATTTTAACGTGTGACGTGATAGGGTAGATTATGCGGGGGGAAAATACAATGACAACATCTAAAAATAAGTGCCATGTATAGTAAAGAGTATTTATCTTTTGTATGGCATTAGAATTACAAATATCGATGATAGCGACCCACTGTCAGCGAGCATGCGCCGGGGCCTCGCTCACAAACTGTATGCATGCACCTACACACAGTCTCACTTAGACATTATATCCTTTGAAGCACTGTCAGTGTTTCGAAACTATGCTCTCTGTCACAGAAATCATTTGAAACACTTCTTTCAGAATGTCACAGCCCTGTTTGGGCTTTGATCAGAGCCAACAATGTCAATTTTGGGAGGAACTGCTGTGTAGTAATGCATGATGAAACTGTCAGAAAGTTGTTTCAGCTCGCTCCCCTGTGCATCTTAAAATAATCATTTGGTTGCTGCCTCCACATATGTCACAATTTTTTGTCTATTCGCAAGGATTTCCTTGATGGTTTACAGGCATTAGCTGACAGGAAACAAAATGGGTTACATTTGTATGATAAGATATGCTATATTACTGCAGGTAATTTACACGTGTAACTGATGTTTGCTTCCTCTGATAAATGCTTGATCTGATGAGTGTCAAGATACCTTCCACTCAGGCGGTAAAACTCAAGAAAGCGTGCTGGAGACTAGTCAGATTGTGATTGTATGCTATATGGTGAATTTTACAACCAATGAAAAAAACGCCAAGCTCCAAGCCTGTATGAGCACAAAGGAGATCCAGTTAAAGTCACTTGTGTGGTTTGTTTATAATGCTATAAAAATTTTAGTCACTGATGGTGTGTCTTGATTTACCCACACAAGTTTGACAAAGGGACCATATTGGCATCATTTGTATTTATCCGGTTACTAGCACAAAATGAGCAGCCAATAACACTTCTTGACTCCATTTTTTTCCAAGCACTATTGCTCCTTTGTAGCTGTTGTGGAAGTCTCAGACATAACATGATAACATGTTAATCAGTACGCGGTCTACACCAAGTACTGTAGTGGTTAGCACTCTCGCCTCACAGCAAGAGGGTCGCCGGTTCGCCTCCCACCTGCGGATCTTCTGTGTGGAGTTTCCCCCGTGTCAGCGTTGGTTCTCTCCAGGTACTCTGGCTTCCTCCCACAGTCCAAAAACATGCATAGCTTTAATTGGTGACTCTAAATTGCCCCTAGGTGTGAATTGTCGAACCTGGTCTCACAGGAATCTGTGAAATAGCCACGGATTCGCTTAACTCAAAATCCGTGGAATAGCCACAGAATCACTCAAATTTCCGTGAAACTGACACGGATTTCGCTACAATGCAAGTTAATGACAGTCATATCCCTTGGCTATTGGTTTGTTCCAAGTCATGTGACTTTCAAGGTCCCGGCGGTCAGAACAAAAAACATGGCGGACAGTTCTCTCATTTTTAGTGAAAAAAATCAATATTTTGACTTAGTTTCTGCATAAAAATGGATTTTGATCACATTTCTAGCAAGAAATATATGTTTTATTTTCTAAATATTCACTCAGTGAATGTACATAGTCACTTTGTGTGTTGGAATAGCCACGGGTTATGACTGTCATTAACTTGCATTGTAGCGAAATCCGTGTCAGTTTCACGGAAATTTGAGTGATTCCGTGGCTATTCCACGGATTTTGAGTTAAGCAAATCCGTGGCTATTTCACGGATTTCTGTGAGACCATGTTGGAATTGTCTGTCTGTCTGCGATACCACACCTCTCGCCCACAATGTCAGCTGGGATAGGCTCCAGCCCCCCGCGACCCGGGTCGGATGAGGGATTCACACATAAAACTTTTTTCACCCACAAATACATATCTGATCTGTATCTGCAGACCTTTGAGCAAATCTTCTTTATGCACCCACACATTGGAAATTATTTGTGCAACTCTTTTGAATTTGCTCACAAAAGAAGTACAGCTATACATCTCCTTGGGGATTGGATTATTCCATCTATTTGTTCAGATATTACTTGTACATTGAAAACATGAATGACATTTGATCAAAACATTTTTTACACATTCACAGATATGATCATAAGATTAATTTAACCCTATCTAACTTTCATAAAATGAAACAAGGCCATAGTAATCTATGCTCTTTGTTAAAGATGAAGCTAAAACTTGACTATGTTTTCCTTCTTTCACCGTGGTAACCCATACAGCTCCTTGTCCTTTGTCATTTTTCATTAAGGCAGTAGTTTTGGGTTCAGTCTTGCTATGTGAAGTCAAGCAAGTGATGTTATGCCACTAAAGGCCGAGCACAGGAAGGAAGAAATGTTCTACAAGCCATTTCTAACCAAAGAGAAGAAAGAAAGAAAGAGACCTTCAAGAAAGGACCAAGTCACACTGTGAATCCACTCACTCTGATTCATCTGCGACTGGCCTTGGTACCCTGCAGAAAAATAATGCCGAAGGACTGCACCTTAGATTTGGCATCACACCAGTCAAATCCTATCACAATCAAACATCTTTTTGTTCAGGAAAACACACACCTGCACACCTCAATGCAGAAGAGAACAGGGATTACTGGAAATGAGCAGGGCTTCTAATTTGCATTGGCAAACTAATAGTATTTCTGGCCAAGGGAGCCAGCAGTTAGGACACCAAAGCAGTTTTTAACTTCAAAATAAAACGACCCAAAAGCCCACTCACTTACTAAACCAAGACTGTTCTATTTAGTTTTAAACAGCAGCAACCTCTCGTGGATATCTTGTTGTGACTAAATCTGCTTGAGTGAAGTACCTTCAACTTGTTCAGTGTTTGCAATCAGTATCTCTTATAGGTGTTGTCAGGTTTGCAGGATTAGAAGAGAGTTTTTGGATGACAGCAAGTCTGGCTGCAGTAAATAATAAAGTAATAAGTAATAACAAAGTGTGTCTGGCTGCAGTGTATCTCAACACTTTATGACCCTCCTTCGCTGTGCTATTGTTATAACAGCTTAACATTATAGCTAAATGCTAGATACCCTTCACAAAGCCCTGCACCTTTGTTGATAGCTGTTGAATTTACCATTGTGCCTTCACACCAGAAATATGATTTAATTTTGGGAAAGCAATTCCAGACAGAAGGACCTTATAGATATTTGAAGCATATACCTAGAATGTCAAACTAACTTAGCAGCAAAAACAAAGTAAAAAGCTAAAGATCGAAGCTAAAACCTGCGGATCACGATGTAAAAATAAACAACCACATCACCTGGTGATTGTTCATGGCACTACACCATAGAAGAACCATTACTGTGAAGCATGGTAGGTCTTAATTCACTGTTGACACCAGTAATAAGCAAAAGCAGTATATATACTATATATGTACACTACTGGTCAAAAGTTTTAGAACACACCAACTTTTCCAGAATTTAATTGAAAATTATGCAGTTTAATGTCTCAGTGTACTCTGAAATTAATGCACATTTGCAACATTTAAAATTCTTGAACATGATTCTTGAGCATGATAGTGTTTTGAAAGTAAAAAAAGATTCAAAATCACATTTTATGTTGGACTAAAGGACTAAAAAAAGACACAAAATGACAAAAAAAGACTCAAAATGACAAAAAAAGACACCAAAAGACACAAAATGACTAAAAAAAGACTCAAAATGACCAAAAAAAAGACACAAAATGACTTACAAAGACATGAAAATAATTCAAAAATGGACAAAATAGCCCAAGACTCCATAGAGTTAAGTTGTTAACCCATTTCTTGTTCCCTGAAAAAGGCCTACTTGTATAATTCTGAAATGTACATTATTTTTCAGTTTTGGTTAAGCTTACCTTTTTTTATTTACCTCTGGCAGTTCACCACTTACCTTTGTACCCTTTCAAGCTGTTCATTTGACTTGAACTGCTTGAATTTCAATAAAAAACTGGAAAAATTGGGGTGTTCTAAAACTTTTGACCGGTAGTGTATATACATTGAGTACAGCCTCAGCAGTTAGCATAGCACAGATGTGGTGCTGTACTCTGCGTTATGTTACCATATTTCTCATTTCAACCTTTCCGGATAATGATGATCACTATAACTCATGTCTTACGCATAGTGTTAAATCATGGCTATAGTTCAAAATCCACAGAACCAGCCAAAAAAATAAAGAAATTATGAATCTATTGCTTATGAATCTACGGAGCAGAGCCATATGTTTGTCAGGCCCTTGCCAATGCTGTGCCATGATTGGCCAGTCTGCGTTTGAGTGAAATTTATTATTATTATTTCAAGTTTGCCTATTCACTTCCACTAGTGGACCTTTTATTTCTTCACCAAAACTCAAAATAAAACAGAAAAATTGAGAGCCAAGTGTCTGCATCATTATCTGCCCATAATTCCCCTCACATCTTCCTTGCCAGAGGATTGCCCATCTGAGTCTATAGATCCAATCGCTGAATGTGTCCTGCATTAGATTCCTATGAGCTTCTGTACATGGAAAATAATCCTTGGAGCAGCTGACGAGGCAGTATATCTAAACACAGGACAGCACCATGAGCCAACATAATTTAACAACACATTAATCTCTTCACTAATGCAGTCAATAGCATATTAAGCGGGCTACAAAAGCAAAATTAATGAGAAGTAATGCGAAGCCAGTCGGCAGTGAAATCCTGAGCAGTCAGCAGGACTGGTCGTGCCAACTCATTTCTCAGCTGTGTCTCTTGTTCTCGCAGAGGGATATGCCCTTGGGTGAAGAGGTGCTCAGATTCCACAGATGTCATCCACAAATGCCATATTTCAAAAGGCCAGGGAAGTGATCTTCAGCCTCACTTAAAATACAATTCCCATTGTGATACTAGCAAGGCGGTGAGATGACTAACCTGAGCCTCAAGTCTCCAAAGAGGGACTTGTCGTGTGGAAGTGTGTATTGAAGCTCCATGAAATTATCTGCAGATTCATGAGCAAGAACAACCACTGATATTATACACAGCAAATTGAGAAGAGTTGAATTCTTGGTGTTAAACTGGACATACACTAGTAGAGTTAATTATACTCTGGATAGAGTTAATCCATTATAATTTACTCTCACTCGATAAATAGTTGTTGTCAGAACCGAGTGTAAAAAGGAAGCGTCACTAAATCAAACCTGTAAGTGTAAATGTTTAAATATTAACTCCGAACTACTTACTCTAAACTCTGATCCTGTATTTCATAGCTCTATTCCTGTACATAGAAGTAAAAAAAACCTAATACTGGTTGGTGTTCAGCAGTGTTAAATTTTAAGTCCAAAAAGAGTCAAATTTACACTAACTCAGTGTAAAGGTACCAACACTCGAAAAAGTGTTAAATTAACACTCTGTGGACCCATATAGACACTTTAGAAGTGTTAAGATCAACTCTTACAGTGTTAATTTGGGTATGCTGATATTACTGTGTAGCTGCTCTTTATAGTTATCACCCTTAAGATTCAAGTTTTGATTTCAAATTACACATATATTTACTACTGGGGGCAGAATATGCACTTTGAGCAGTTACTCAGTCAGCAACGCACAGCAAACAATGACAAAACTCCACCACTACCAATGCAAACCACAAGAGATGGAACCAAGTCTCTCTTTTTTTTTTTTTTTTTTTGCAATTCAAGAGTTCATCTCAAGTCTTTTGACTCAAGTCCCAAGTCAAGTTCCAACTCAAGCCATAAACTTAAATGTTTGGTCTTTAACAAGTTGCAATGCACTTTTCACCAGATGTAAAGGCATTTTAACAACAATAATAATGCTATTTGAAATTTGTATTCATTTTGTTCTTCGTAATTTTATTCTGCAACCTGGTTAGATTTTATTTCATTTGCATTGAAAAAAAATATCGGTAACACTTTACAATAACCATAATTTATAAATGGTAAACAGATAGTTTATTAATGTTTAATCGTCATTTCTAAACCGAATATAGGCCATTTTGAATGGTAAATACATAATTTATTAATGTTTAACTAACTTCATCATTTATAAATGACAAATAAATGGTATATTGTACGTTTGTAGTTACTTTACCATTAACAAACAATTGCATTATAATTCATAATTTATTAATAGTTTTCATTGCACTCATTTTTAACATTGTTAACACCATAATCAATATGTTAATGATTTTGAAATGATTCATATACCTTTAAGAAATTGGTTGAAAACATTTAAAAATTAAATATGTATAGCACTTTGTAAATGGTTAATAATTGGTAAATTATAATAATCATGTTATAAACATCACTTAGTTGGTTATTGTAAAGTGTTACCAAAATATCTCTGTCTGTTGATCTTGTGGAACACAAAAACGATTGTAGATATAGTGTTATGCTCATTCAAAAGAGAAAATGGTGAATCTTCAGGATGTCACTTTTGTTTTCAGTAGCCAACTAGCACTTACCACATGCAAATGGGTTTTTTATGGTATGGGGCTCACTATGTCTGGTATGTTATATTTACTCTATGTGTAATGCTTACTATAGTCTCTGAGTATTGAATGAGAGCATCACTGGGTGACAACAATGAAAGCTCTTGATCATTATACTGTAAAAGCACTGGACTTTCAGTTTGGTTTATATCAACAACACAGCAGTAGAGAGTAACCATTATTCTGAATATATGGAGAAATGCCAACGTGGACCATGATTCACTCAAAGTGTCTCCTTCAAGAAGTATCCTTGAGCAAAATACTGAAAGGACACACTTACATTCTTAAATGGCAAAACTATGTGATTATTATGTTTTATAAGAGTGATTTTTATCTTGTACATAAAGTGCTGTAATCAGTCTTCTGCCAAGAAAAAGTGAGAGCTGAACCTTTTAAAAGAAAATATGAAATCTGTTCAGACTCCTAGATGGTTTATCTAGACTGAATAGACCATTTGTCATTACCACCCATAACCACTCAAATAAGCGTTAATCAAAATTACCCATACCAGTTTTGGTGAATTTAGGCTACATAACCAATGGCAAAAAAAAAAAAATCAATAAGATAGTGTAGTAGTTATGAAGGTGACGTGAGCCACGGAAGTTACGTAAAAAATGGAAGTTATGTAAAAAAAAAAAGGAACTTACTTTGTTTACTTTTGTTTTTACGTGGGACACAAACCCTGTTCTCCTTGGTGAAAGACCGCTGTTTACAATTTAAACTCAATCATTACTACTACAAGATGGTGGTGGAAGACTAAAAAATACATTTACTACCTCTCTGAGTGAGAAAAATGAACCAAAGATCAAGTCAAAAATTCCTTTTAGTTTTCTTTATTTTCAGATATCAAATACACTCGCTAAATACAGCGGAGAAGACCTTATTGGTCCAATATCAAAGGCTGCTTCTAAAAGGGGTCCCGTCCTGATCTCAGCCCATTGGTCTCTTCCCTTTCTACTGGTGTGCCTGGTCCTTATAAAATGCAAAACGCAAGCTGTTAACCTTTTATCCTTTGTTCTAACCTTAAACTTACTTGTTTATTTTCTACATTCCAACATCTTAATGGCTGCCTAATCTTAAACTTCCTTCCTTCTATTTTAAACCACCCTGAGAACTGGCTTGGTATAGGAACCCACATTTGGTCTCTCATGCTATGACACAAACAATCAATCTTAATCCCAACATATAAAAATATTAGGTTACGCTTTATAATAAGGTCCTTAATAACCATTAATTAACAAGTAATAAGGCATTGTTGTCGCTTTAGATCTGGTAGTTGCAAAAAGCATAGTTCATTTATAGTTAACTTATAATAGATGAGCAATAAAGTATATTTTAATATCAATAAGCAAACAAAATAAGAATAATAAAGGCATGGCAAAGACATAATGGGTGGGTCATGGGTGTTTGTAATGCTATTATGAACAATTATAAGATACTCATGAGGCTTTTATTAATGTTCTTAAGCGTTTGCAAACTGTTAACAAGTTTCTTATTAGTGCTTATAAATCTCTTATAGCCTGCTATTAGCTGTATTATAATGCCATTATTAACACTTATATAAGCTTATAAACACACAATAATGTTAATAAGCATCTTGTAAGGACCTACAAGGGCCTTATTACTTGTTAATTAATGGTTATTACAAGGACCTTAATATAAAGCATTACCAAATATTAATCTGATCAGATACTACATATTAAATGAGTCATATTTTGCTGCCTGTACAAATGCCCTATATTGTCGTTTTTGAGGGAAGACCAGTCTCATTATAGTTACTAGTTGCTGACTTTTTATAGCCTTCAGCACCTTGTTGATGTTTACGTCCGACAGCCCATTTTGTCTTACATTGGAAAAGAAAATATGTTCCATATTGGATATCCAATTGTCATTATTGTTATGGCATTTTGTGTTAGATTTATTATCATAACTGAGGAAAAAGTTTTTGATACCAATTCACAGCATGAATTTTTCCATGGTGTTCCTTAATGGCCTGGTGTCTTAATGTGGTGATTTGGTGGAATTTCTTTTACCATTATTTATCCATTCTTTAGTCAAAACAAAAACCAAAGAAAAACATCAACAAAACATTAGCACCAAATTTGTATAACAAATGGTTCCAACCCAAAAACTTAAGAGACATAATTTAGCATCTAAACTTTCAAAGTCTGAAAATGTGCCTAACCAGAACATAGTGTCTTATTACAGATTTATGACTAGAAAACCTTGACACACAGGGCTGAGCTGCATCTCAAATTAATCTTCAGGTTTCCACTTCTATGTGGCATATGCTGTTGACCTGCTATCTCCCCCTAAAGACCCCCTGTACCCCCCTTAAAAAAGACAAAGTTGGATCTTTAGTGGGTCTCTAAGGTATAATTAAGGCCATTTAGGACAGTAAATCATGTTTTATGTCTTGTATCCAAGGGCAAAACACTGATGTCTCTACCAGCAGGATGTCTGTACATCAGCTGCTGTAATATAGTGGTGGTGTCTGTTTGTATAACAGTCCTCCTTTCTGTTTTACATCTGGAGCACACGTGTTCATCTGGTGTATTGTGTGTTTCAAAAGACCTACATTCTTTTCTGCTTCAGTACTTGTTGATCAAACAATTTTCAAAAATGGCTCTTTATAGGGGCAACACCTGTGGTTTTTCATTTAGAATTTTTATATTTTCCCATCCAGTTAGAACAGGAATTAGAAAGCTGTTGGTGTTTGGATTTGTCATTATTGTGTTGAGCAAAAGCAGGTGAAAGATAAAGTGTTTAAGCTCAGGCCTCCTTTGATGTCCTGATGACATTTTCATCTGTCATTAACGAAATGGGAAAATAAAGTTTTATCTTGTCCAATTTTAGCTTAAAAACTAAGGGTTACAATACCAGGACCCTAAAATGAAAGCAGCTAAATTAAATTCTGCTATCATTTATTTGATTATTTAGTTTACTTTTCCAACCTTGACAAATCAATATGACAAACAATAACCTGCGCACTTGGTGGCAGTGAAAAAAATCTGTAAACACTGCCAATTTTAAAACTAATATGGAGAGGGTGTTAGCAAAAAGATGCATAGTCACACATCAAGCAGTTAAGGAGTGTCTGTCATTTTCATCCATCCACCTGCCCATGTTAATCCAATATTCACTCTCATTTTAAGTCCATTTTTGGTATATTCAAACTTCTGAGAGAAATAAGTGCCTCTTTAGCTGTAAAATAGTCCGCCATCACCAGCTAGCTTGTTGCTAACGTTGTTAGCCTGCTGTTTTTGCGCATAATAATAAATGATTTCAACGGTCAAGTGAATAAACTATAAACACACACAAAAATGCCACTAACCATTAACATACATTTATAGCTGAGACCTTAACCTTTCATTTGGTGCTAGTTAGAATGTTATTACATAGATATTATGCAGAAATATGGAAGAGAGTGCAAACTGTGTCAATCTCACGGTCTCCCCTACATAACTCGCATAGGCCAAATGTTCCACACCTGTTCTATTGTCGCACTGACTCAAGCAGTGGCCATGAAATGTGTATAGAAAAGTGCAGGAAGGCTCTAGGCCAGCTTGTTGCTATCTCTCCTTTTTTTCTTCTTCGTCTTCTGAAATGCACAAGTTGGTTGCAGCAGGTTGTGTAAAAACCCGAACAATTTGCTAGTGAATCGGGAAATTTTTTGTTTTTTGCGAATGAGGATACCCACTTGGTCAATTTTTAATTGATATTTTTAAGGATATCTGGTTACTGTAACCAATGCATTCTGCCTCTTCTGCTCTCCACATGGACTGTTTAAAGCCCACTCAAATGATGAGTCAACACTACTTTGACTAAAAACCAGAACGCCTTCAATACCAAAATGTTATTCTCAAAATGTTCCCATTTTCCACGATTCTGCAATGTTTTTATAGAAATGATGTGATGCAATGCTAATTGAAAGATAGTTTCCCCTTTTTGCTGTTATTTATATGTTACATGAATGAAATCCTGAAGGAGTTTGGCTATATGTATGAATGTATGTACATGTATGTGTGCGTGTGTGTATGGCTGGAGGTTTTTATTCTCTTCATCAGAAGAAATATACATCACACTGTGAGCCCAGCAGCAAACGAGCCTGCAGTGCAAACAATGTGTTTACATTGAAGATAGAATAAGCCACCGGAATAATACAGGCTAACTGTGATATATACCCCAATTAAGCATTCTAGAAATTTACATAACAGAAAAAAACAACAACTTCAATTAGCACATGAGCAATGACTGCTGGCATTTGATTTCAGGGGGGGAAATACACGGGACAATAAACATAATTTACAAGATGTTTAATTTTGTGTTTCGAAAATTGAATCCACCGGCAGTGTGAAATATGCAGCATGTTTGTGGGAAGAAGGGGTGGTCGTGATTGATTGGAGGAAACTAATCTATGTTTGTTTGCGCTGCACAAGCAACACACCCCAACCTTTAACTCTTGGATAGCAAAAACCAACAGAAGCAAATGGCTGTAGTAGGGAGAGGCGCACAGGAAGAGTTCTTGTGTGTAATTTTGTTGCCGTTCAACCTAATCAAGTCTACCTCTGTCGTACACAGATCCCCATGGAAATATAGAGATTCATCATCTTTTATACTCCACGGTTCACCGTCCCTGAGTACGAGGAAATAATTTCAATTTCTCCTCTTGATGAGCTTCTACTCATGGGCAATTATTTCAACACAATAGATGGTACCTTGGTGAACAATCCTGCTGCCGCTGTCCACAATATGAGAGACACAGACGGGGAGAAAAAGAAGGGAGGAAAGAGAGCTTATGAACCTCCCACTACCATCAGAGCCAGAGACTGTGGGGTCAGGGAGCCGCAGCTTTGACTAATTTGTGTTTTTTAAAACATGACAGCATGCAATTTGTAATGACAATACATAAACCTATATTGATTGGGTTATGCCATTTCTGATGACAAGATAGCAATAAGGCAATTTAATGATTAACACAAAAACCATAGCTCATCTACAAAAGCTATATATAAAAAGAACAGTGCAATATTATAAACAAAACAACCAACAGCCAGTGACACACAGCTGTTGGTTGTTTTGTTTTTATTTTTTATTTTATTTTTTCTTCTTTTTTTGCTGGGACAGTTTGATTGTATACATTATATGTAGATTGTAATTCAATGATTGTAAATATTGCTTATAGTTTTTCTTTTCTTTTAAATATAATAATTTATTGTAAATATTGCTTTCCTTATCTTGTTATCTTTTTTGTGATGCTTGCTTTGGCAATATATACATTGTTACGTCATGCCAATAAAGCCAATTGAATTGAATTGAATATTATATAGAGAGATAAAGCAATGCCTGAAATAGCATTACCAGACTATTTCAACTGGACATTTTTAGATGTCAAGGCTTTGTGGTATTAAGCAACTGACATTAACATTTCAATCCTCAATATCCATCCGAGAAGCTTCATCAGTGTGACTGTGTGGTTCAGTGTCCCCGTGGTTTGTAAAATCCATATTTTCGAGACATATGCTTATGTGGGAGTCGTTAGAGTCCTGGGACAAGGTGTGAATTGGTGTCAAACTGCAGGGGTAAAGATGTTCTGACAGCACTGTGGGTAGTGGACAATTGATGTTACAGTCATCCTGTTCAGGGATTCTTGTTCCAGCACGACATAAATAAGGTCCTTCAAATCATTAGTGTTCTCTGCCCATGCAAGTCTGTCCTCAAAGGTGTGACTTTGGGGTGGCCTAAGGGTTTAACACACTGCCTTTGTGAGTGCTGTGTCCCTGGTTTGAGTGTGGCTGGAGACAATGGGACCTTTCTCTCCATTTTGCTTGTGTGCAGTGTAGGCTAGGGTGTCCCATTTCTTATGGCACATACGGAAATGTAATATATGATATAATGAACCTGGTCTCACAGGAATCCGTGAAATAGCCACGGACTCACTTAACTCAAAATCTGTGGAATAGCCACGGAATCACTAAAATTTCCGTGAAACTGACACGGATTTCGCTACAATGCAAGTTAATGACAGTCATATCCCGTGGCTATTCCATGGATTTTTTTTCCTATTGGTGTGTTCCAAGTCACGTGACTTCACGCGGTCAGAACAAAAAACATGGCGGACAGTTCTCTCATTTTTAGTGAAAAAATCAATATTTTGACTTAGTTTCTGCATAAAAATGGATTTTGATCACATTTCTAGCGAGAAATATATGTTTTATTTTCTAAATATTCACTCAGTGAATGTACATAATCACTTTGTATGTTGGAATAGCCACGGGATATGACTGTCATTAACTTGCATTGTAGCAAAATCCGTGTCAGTTTCACGGAAATTTGAGTGATTCCGTGGCTATTCCACGGATTTTGAGTTAATCGAATCCGTGGCTATTTCACAGATTCCTGTGAGACCATGTTGGATATAATATATGATGTACAGTGTTTGCATATACACAGTCATATTGCCATATGTATTGATATATTATAATCATATATACATCCTTTGGATATATGAACATGTAGGTCTATAACATATATAAACACCCAAAGCAAGATTTAATTTGTACATGTATTAAAAATATGAATACATTTTTTATATGGTATTTTAACCATATATTTAATTTATATATGCACGTTAATGAAAACAAGTGTTTCCTAAATGCTTGCATTTTTAAAAAAAATTGTGAACATAAACTTCTTTCTTTTATGTTTAAAAATAAAATATGAACCTAAGTTGACAGGCTTTGGGATTAAAGTTCATAACATAGCCCCATGTCTGCAATGAAAGCATGTATTACTAATATCTACATTATTTTTTTATGGTATGAAGTCATTAATGTTAGTTGTGAGTGGCAGCCCTACACTGCACACTTATAGATTGTTGAAATATACAATATCTGTTCTTGCATAAGAATGTAGCCTACATTACCAACCCACCCAAGGTCTTCTGACATTGTGATGATTGTTATTCCATCTCCTGTGTCTATCCTCCACTAACTGCTCCGACCTCATTGTTGATCTGAACAGAGCCATGTCAAGATATACCTACAAGCCTTGGAAGCGTGCCTGAGGTGTTTGTGCACCTCATCCATGGACTCTGATCTGGTTAGTGCAATATGTGCATTCTGTGCCGTACTACTAATCTCATGTTCTAGCTTGTGGAAGACATTACACAACTGACATAGATTAGTGCTTGTGAGATTTTTTGGTGGACTTCAATGTTTAGACTGTGAACTCTTGAGTCCAAAAAGGACATTTGTTTTGACTGGCACATCTTCAATGAGTGAACCATCTGCTGTTGAAATGTCCATCAGAGTTGGAAATTAAGAATTTCATTTTCATTTTAAACCAGGCGGCAACCTCCGGGTCTGAGCCGGGAGGCAAACGAGGAAGTGCCTTAAGCCTGCACTCTACCCAAAATACCAGCAGGGGGTTCTGAGTGTGACTGCAAAAACATTTCTGTCCATTCATTTCAATACAAAATGAGAACTTGATTCATTACATCAGAACACACGCTAGTAAAAAATCTTCAAGACAATTTGATGTTAATAGTTCAAATAATGGCCCCATTAAGAAGAAAATAGAAGATAAAGAATCGTATGATTTGGGGCGTGACTACCTTTGATTGACAGGTCACTAACAAGGCCAGCCATCATCAGGAGGGAAGCATAGCAATGCGTATCCACGGCAACGTGTCAATAAAGTTATATATAACGTTATATAGATAGAAAAGAGGACATTTACCGATTTGGTCTCATAACTTTGACCTTTTCACTGTATTTTCACTTAATGACAGTTTATTTGAATGTTTTGTTCAGCGTTTGGTTGGACTAATAGACATTCCAAGGAGTCTTGACTTTTGTTTTTGTTGATTGCTAGCCAAAATGAACATCCCAGTTAATGTAACAGTTAATGCTAACATGAATTAACAGCGACTTCACTCAGGCTGAGGTGTAGAGAGGCGTGTTGTCAGTGTCGTCGGATCCCTCTCGCTCCTCCACAGTCGAAATATGGTCTGCTCCCCGTATCAGAAACAAGATGGCGACGCAAGATGGTGATGACGGGCCACAAACCAATGGGTGACGTCATGGTGACTACATCCTTTCTTTATACAGTATATGTTCTAAACTAACAAAAACACCAGAATTTTTAGTTTAAGGGTCCAAATGTCCCCCTTACTCCTACAAACTGGTTGTTTAATGTGTACCTTGTGTAAAATAGCAGTCTCCTTTAAATATACATATAAGTAACACTCACTAGACACAGAATGACAGAATTTAAAGGGTTTTTTATTATTATTATATTGTTATATGCTCCATATTACCTTTTAAACCTGCTATGTGCTTTTCCCACCCCCCCAATGCTTGGGTCAAAGTGGCACTCTGTCACTGTGACTGCACATCGCTGGATTCAATCTATCAACCTTAGATGACTGAGCAGAAAGTGACACTAGACTATCAACTTTTACCAGGATTGACAATCTCCCCCCAAAAAACTGAGAGAAAGCTGCAGTGATCACATAAAAATTCATAGCGGCTTTAAATGGTGGAAAAATTCATATAATTTGCATTGTAGCTTGGCTGGATACGGGGCAAAGGCATTTGACCTGAATGTGATTGTGCATTGGGCAGAAATAAGATACAAATTCTTGCACAGTCTGAGACTGGGTTATAAATTCCCAGCGGTGAGTAGATCTTCCACCGCACAGGTCAGGCAGAAGTGATCGGAGTTTTTAAAGGATGTAATCCTCAGCAACTGGCTCAAGAACATTTAAGTCACTTTGCTGTAATCAAGATGCCTGTCAACCCCCCACAGATATCTTATGGTAATGTTATGCTATGGGGCATTGAAAATCCTACTAATTGCCTCATGAGTATGTGTACTGTATAGTAATTAAAGACGAAACAGCAGCTGTGTCACATTTCACATTATTACGTGTATTTTTGAGTGTCCTACTCTACTACACTACAGCTGTCACACATCTCATACATCAAGCACCAGAGTATGAGCTTCACAGCCTCGGAGCAAAAGCATCATTTTATACTTCAGGACTTCCCGACTGTCTCGCGTGTCCGGACTCCAGGTGTGATTCTATAAAAGTCGCTTTTTTGATTTACAGGGCCATTACCGACCGATCCGGAAACACTGGTTCGGTGTCAAAAGAGCATATCATTATTCTGTTGTATGACAAAGCAGTTTGCCAAAGGGGACTGTAATTACATCGTTGTCTTCTTTTCAGTTGACTCCCGGCAAGGGAATTATTGGTAATCATCCATGTAATGCGGTGCCACTCAGTTTTTGACAGCTGAGTGAAACCACAGCGCTGTGGTTTTGTCCTTTAGATGTAAAATCAGAGCTAAAAACCCCATCTGTTCCCTAGGCTCAGCATGTTGTTTCTTATGTGTGTTTTCTCACCGGCATCTATGGTGCTGGGAAGACAATAAGGCTTCACTCTGTACATACAAATTTCTACCATATGAGCCAAAAAAATACAAAATAAAAACCTATTTTTATAATTCAGAATATTCCCTTGAAAGTGTGTCATTATGCCTGATCAAACACATTAATTTAATCACACACAACAACAACAATAACCTCCATCTCCAAAAGGACATCATTACTATTTAACGCATTCCATCTCAGCTCTTAACCCGCCTCACCTTCTTCATGCTGAAGATGCCCTGTCCGCATGAGTAGCCGGCTGTCTTTGTGCTGCCATTTAATAAGCATTCTTTAACCTCAAGGGACGAAGGCTTCTACCGACTCTCGCAGTGCTAGACAGGAACGCTGTGACACCAAAAAACCAGACCTCTTATCTGTCGTCTTCTCTCCCTGCAATTGTCAGCAAAAAAAAAAGAAAAACAAACTCCACTGAAGCTTCCGTCTCCAAACTGGTGGTGCTGTCAGCTCCTATTTAGAATCTGTGTTTATTCCGTGCTTGGGCTTTTTATTTATTTAACAGAAAAATATGCATTGGGGTGTTGACTCGCAGGAAGACATGTCAAGACACACAGTGGAACCAGCAGTGTCAGGGCAGTTAACACTTCAGTAGACAGCGCTAGAGTACTCACACACTGATTGTGTTGTGTGTCAATGTCAACAACAAATGCAGAGGAATGCCACTCTTTTTAAAGCCATGAAGTGCATACCTTGCATGTACCTGAAATCTATATTGTGAGAAGCAGCTGTGGGGTGCCATTAAAGCAGTTTCACGGTCAGCTATAACATGAACAGCTCCAATAATCCCTCAGCTTATTTCTCAGTACTAGAAGCCTTCAGATAGGCGGGAAAAAAAGGGCATTTTGGCCGAGTATTGTTTGACTTTGAGCGGATCAAGCCTTCGGCAGAGGAGAGAGTGAGTCAGATTAATAAATAAGAATGCATAAAGGGTGAGCAGTGCTCGCGGGTCTCCCTTGGATATTGCTGAGGAGTCTGCACACCTGCCCAGACTGTCAAGCACCAGTAGGCTTTAGTGATTTGGTTTAAGGTAAATTTAGCACAGGCCACTGGGGATTTTACATCCAATTCTCTTTTTCATAATACAATAGACTTTGGTGTGAAGGGGCAAGCCAAATAAATCATCTACAGGTGGCCAGAGGGGTCCTCACTCACAGACTTTGTCAAATTAAATAGTTTGGGCTCTTTAAAACCAGGAAGGAAACTGGAAAAAAAAGAAATGAAATGTAAAAACAGAAAATTTGTTTTTGAGTACAAACTTTAAACAGTGATTTCCGAAAGATGATTCTTGAAGCTTTAGCTGCTTTTAACCCCAGTTGTTGATGCTCTTGGTTAAAAGAAAAATACTTAAGAAATAGCAATTTGGTGTGCTTTAAACACATTGTTGAACAAAGAGCACAATCCTGTGGGCTCAGAAAATAACGAAAATGGTTCATGAATATTCAGGAAGCTTTATTAGGCCACTTTTAAACCAAGGCTGGTAATTCATGTTACATGCATTCCACCAAAAATGACATACATTTATTGTTGTTTATACTAAAATAAACCCACACCCAACACACATTGGAGACAGTCTTGTTATTTTACGTGTGTGTAGAATATGGGTGGCGGTAAAAAGGATGAAGTGTTGTCAAGAGTGTAAATGCTGAGCTTCATTGTACTGGTTTTCATAATTCATGAGTGGATTGAACAAAATGTGGATGTGTTTTGATTTGTCCATGTATCATTTTTAGTTTCATTATAATCTTTATTTTGTTTGTCAAAAAGGATGCTATTTTGCGAGACCAAATGGATCAATCCATCAGCATCTATGCTGTTGTGTCCTGTCCTGTTGATTGCTTGAGCAAAGTCATTTTTTATTGGTTTTTGATTTTGCAGTGAAGTGGTAATCACAATATTCACGTAATTCCTATGATAATGGTGCATGTTTCTAATGTTTCTAATTTCTAAATACCACCTTTTGTTACCTACATTATTCTGTCCTGGCTAATACGTGAGCTGTATTTGTAGACAGATAGCTAACAAGAAAGACCCAGTAGGCGTGATTCCAGGTTGAGAGCGATTTACTGAAATCTTCTGAGACTTTTTTGTGAAACTGCAACACAATGAAAATACACAAAATGTTACAATTGAAATGAAATATATCCAACAACACTGGTCACACTTTTCTTCTTTCCTTTCAGGTTATAAACCAGGTAAGTACAACACAATATTACATAAGGCATACACACATCTTTTTACAGTGTGCTCTTACAGGTAAGTAACAGCGTAAACACAGTAAATGGTGATAATGATTCACACATAAACATAACATATAACATGAACGAGGCCTGACAATGAATTGAATCCGCCTATGTTAATAGCTACGAACCCGTTAGCATTTGCATTGTAAGCACTATTTTACCAACTAAACATAAAAGGTTGTAACTTTTTTTTTTCTTTATATATTTTTTTATTGGAAATTAGCATTCATAAGCATCAGTACAAGACATAACTTATTCCACAGCTGTTTTCCACATTTTTGTTTTTTAAAGGATACATTAGAACAAAGAACCACAAAAGAAAAATAAATACAAAACAAAACAAAAAACATAGTATTATAATAATATATAGGGAGGCAAAAAAGGAGAGAAACAGAAACATTAACAATTATGCTAATAATACGAATACATAAATAAACACAGGATGCCAAGTATGCTCATTAAAAAAATAAAAAATAAAAAAAGATTGTTAAAAAAAAAGGTTGTAACTTTAATAAACTTTTAACAACTCGATCAATATGTTTCTACTGCATCACAATTTCGTGACAGAAACTGAGAATCATGTGACTGTGATGGTTGCCTCAGTAAAAAGGACGAGTGGTTAACCCATGAAGAGTGTCGCTGTGACAACAGAGCACAAGGACACAGAGGTTTGTACTGTTAGTGACTCCCTCCTCCAGGACTAATGTGAACATTCACAGTTTGCTGGAAGGGTCTCCAAACTCATCCATTTAGGCAGCTGCCAGTGAAGAGAAGATTTAATATCCCAGACGCAGAGGCACAATTCACACTGCAGGCATTGACTCACTGCTTATATCTGATACTTTTGAATGACTCTTCATATCATATTATAGGATGTGACTTTGGGTTTTGACTGACTTCAGGCATCTCCACAACTGTAAACCTGGCTATATTTCTTTTCTTCATTAATGTTTGAGTTTTAAAGCTTCTATTTTTTTTTTCAGTTCAGGTCCCGAAATAATAAACTGTTATTTATTAACAGTAAATGCATTTTAAAAAGCGAGGACTAGAAATGCAAGATCAATCTACTAAAACGCAAATAATAAACAAAAAAGAAAGAGTTTCAAATAAAAAAAAAAGTTCTGTTGTTTGTTTATTCATTTACTCATTCATGTCTTCATTGTCATTATCATTCATTATTGTTTTTTTTAATAATAATGGTTGTAGCATTAGCATTCATATAATTTTTACTTTTCATTGTTTTTCTCCTATGCTATCCCTTTTTAGTAGTTGTTATTTATTATTATTATTATTATAATATACATGTTCACACACATTCACCAACATCATCAAATCAGTGTAACACACCACAGCTTACATGACCCTGTGATAAAACCTTGCTAACAAACCTTGTGTTCACTGTTTTTCTCTTCCTTATTGTGTTCTTCTGTCAGTGTTCTTGCTTTTGTTTTGTTATGAAATATAATTAAAAAAGGAAAATTGTGTGTTCTCCTGGAACCCCATCGATCAAAGTAAGGAGACTGTTGAGAGAATAAAAATCTGGGCCTTTAATTGTCATCGGTGCTAAAGCAGGTTGAGTCTAACTCACAGCATTATGACTGTGATCTCATATTAATTGTCAACCTGGGTCATTATATCATAATTGCATCATAAATTATTGATTGCTTGAAACTAATCTACTCATTTGCCTGAATGTGATTGTCCGGTACAGTCCTATAGGGCCAATAAATTCTCCAAACATGACCCTTAAACAACCGATGCATGTCTTCTTAATAATGAGCTGCCTATTCTGGCCATTGACTGTATAAAGATCCTGGCACATAAGAAAGAAATTGCTCAATATAGTCCGGCGGCTTAGGACCAGATTTAAGAATAAAGGGGACACGTCGGACAAAAGCACCAACATTTTTCCACATGCTCTCTATCACCATAGGTTTAAATTTTTGGTAGGAGCCACTTCATCAAGATTGTGGATTGGAGATGGCACCCATATAAAGTCTATGAGAACCAATATATCTTCCAATCCACTTAAAAGGTCAATCTTGGTGTCAAAACATGCATTTTCTGGGTCAAGGAATCATTTAAAGCTATTGAGAATATCACTAGAGATCTGACATGAGATGAAAGCGTTCCCTTGATTTTTTTTTGAGCAGTGTACATTGCAGCTAATCTGCTCTCTCCCGTGAACATAGATTCATTTTCAGCTCAGGATTCCTTGCTGCAGCAATTGAAGACCTACCAGTCTTGGTGAAAATGAACATATCTATTTGAACAAATAATCATCTAGTGATATTCTCAATAGCTTTAAATGATTCCTTGACTCAGAAAATGTATATTTTGACACCAAGATTGACTTTCTAATTTGCTTGGAAGATATAGAGTTTCTCATAGACTTTATATGGCTGCCATCTCCGATCCACAATCTTGATGAAGTGGCTCCTACCAAAAATTGAAACCTATGGTGATAGAGAGCATGTGGAAAAAATTTGGTGCTTTTGTCCGACGTGTCCCCTTTATTTGGCTAAGCCGCCTGACTAATAGTAAAAACACAATATATTGGAGGAAAGCTTCCAGGTCAGAAATATGTAGAGTTTTCATTTAGATTGATTTAGGCCAGATTCTCCCCTCCCAATAATCAACTCTGGTCTGGGTCCTGGGTAGGTACCAATGTTCAGCCAAGATTATCTAGTAATGTGAGGGATGTCTGATCCAATGTTAAACCCTTCTTACCTGTACACAGACGTATTGGGGTCACCTTGATAAACATCAAACAATTCCTATATTAAGGATTTAATATCTGTATTATTATATCAGTATTTTCAGAGTGGAAACAGAAAAGCCAATGAAAGGGACAAGCCAGAGCAGCTGACAGTATTTCCATGCAACGGTTATTATTCAAGCACTTGAAGCTAATGTTAGCAGCTAGCACATTACTGTTGACAGATACTGACAGTTTAAATCTCACCTACAGTTCTAGCTGAAAAATAGACACTGTGTTAAACATTCATTCATTCATTCATTACCATTAACTGATTCCTCAAATGTGTCTTTTCATGCAGACTCATTTATTCTTCTGCTTGTTTTTTTTTCTCACTGTAAAGCATTATTACAGCACGTTGCTGCACCACATCAGTTGCTGTTTGTCTGCTGCTTCCCATGAGGTAAAGTGAGCCAGTGCATTGCTCCCTCTGGCAGGATAATCTTAATAATATCCTGTAGTGTGTAAAGCGGCATTATTTTCTAATCTTACAGTGTGTGCATGTTTCAGATTAAAGAGAAGACTATCCTTATGTAAAAATTTATCTCAAAATCCGTTTGGATGTAAAACTCCTGTAGCCTGACACCTCTTGCTAACTGGACGTGATGCATATTAGTGAAAAAGAGAACATCAGATTGTTTTAGTTTTTCCCAGTAAAGATGGCCTAACCTCAAGTACGTGTCATAAAAAAACTTTCATCCTGACTCAAATTTAGTGAAGTTTCGTACACCTTCTTCATCTCCAACCTATTTTCATGAGTCAAGACAGATGCTGGAACTGTCCTCCAACTATATAGAAACAAAACTGACTGAAGTGCTAACCTAGCTGAACTTCAGAGGTACACAAAACAGTGAAAGGCATGGTTGACAGGCTTTCTCAGGGATTGCAGAATATCACAACAGCGACATGAAAGGAATTACATTCCCTGCTCAGGCTGAGACATCACTTGAAGTTAATCTGGACAATTATTTGCACTCTATCCGCCAGACCTCACTTGCTGGCTGTATACTGAGAAGAGCTGTGAGCCCATCCTTACTGGGAATCCTCAGTGAGACATGAATACTGCGTATACGTTCTATTGTGCAATCCTCACTGACTCAGTTTTCCGTTGTGTTAAGTGAAGTGTAATCTGCATAGACAGCTGTTATAAATCACACAAATATCCCGCTTTATGTGTGTTTTGAACGTATTTATTGCATGTTAATTGATTAATCAAGGCTCCCGGTCTGTCTGTGAGCTTCTCCTCACTTATTAAGGTGTAGGGTTGCCAACTCCCCGAAAAATAAATAAGGGACACCTGATTGGCAGGGCCGGCCGACCCGATTGCTTTCACCCATCCTAGCGTGATTACATTTTTTAGCCCCTTTTTTGTGAGTGAAAATATTTTTTAACAATTTGACCCGAACCTCAATTGAATTAGGTGCATATTTTTGTGTGACATGAATACATGGAAAACAAATTATTATCCAGCAATTCACTTTTATACAAAATAACAATTAGGCCCTGTTCTTCGAGGATGTAGTAGAGTTTGCTGATAACAATTTGATTTACCCCTTTTGTTGGCTTTTGAAATGCAGCATGTATGCAATTGAATGGCCATTTTGGAAGATTATGGCATTCCATAATTCCTAACTGGTTCAGTAAAAATGCATGAAATTCATGTCATGAACACATGGGGACCTGGTCTTCAAGAATGCACTGGAGATGTTGCTGATAACAATTTGATGTACTTATTTTATTGGAGCAGCATGAATACAATTGATTGGCTATTTTGGAGTCATGCAGCTGACAAACAGGCTACTGTAAAATGCAATGTAATTGGGCACTAAAATTTAAAGTGCAGATGGTGTGACCACAGTACTGGAAGCATGTTGTTTCAGATCAGTCAGTCCACCATGGGCTATGGAAAAAGAGCTCCGGCACACCGTGCAGTTATTCATTTTTTTTGTTATTCATTTTTCATTGCCATTTACTGACTATTTTTGACGATTCCGTTTTTCAAGGGACGGTTGTCAACCCTACAGGTAGCAGTCAGCAGCAGAAACAGTTAAAAAACAGCTAACTGCAGTGGCTGGCTAAGCCTTCACTAGCAGAAATTTACTGATTTACTTTGTTTTCATGCCGGCTTCAACAATGTTTGTATGTATGTATTGATTGATTATTTCCCGGCCCACTGTAGGCCCAACTGCAGGGAATGTGCATGTTGTGGAATAGGGACACAGACAGACTGGGAGTGTTGATCAATCAATGCAGCTGTCATTGCAAAAAACACCTCACTAAATGCCACAAAAGTAGACTTGATGCATAAAAAAATGGAATAGTATTTGATCTGTGAGACATGCAAGCAACAGATGTCAAAAGAGCTCCTAAAAACGTGTCCAGTGAGGAATAATCTTTACGCAGGTAATTATAGAATGGGTCCATGGGATCTTGATGCCACTTGTGCGCAGAGGAGACAGAAAGTGCTTTATATAGCTGTGATCTGTTGACAACACTGATTCCAAAAAAAGTTGGGGCAGTCTTTATAATAAAAACATATGAAATGATCTGCAAATTGACCTACATCCAATAGAAAATAGTACAGAGACCAGATATCTAATGCTCAAACCTGGAAACTTTTTAGTTTTTTGTAAATATCAACTCACATTCTGAATTAAATGCATTCTGTACCTATTCATGTTGTACACAGTGGCCCAACTTATTTGGAATGGGGGTTGTAAATGATAGCACTCATATCCACACTTACCAGCAGTAGCGTATTTCTTATAATTAGCACATCTGTGTTTTGTAAATTTTTCATCTTAACTGTTTAAGGGGAGGTTTATTCATTGCACATATCAGTCAGTCTGTCTGCTATTTATTTGACCAATGGTTAGTCTGATGTGGGAGAGAGAGAGACAGAGAGAGAGAGAGAGAGAAAGAGAGAGAGGTGCTGGCAGTGGGCAGCTGGAGGCACGTACACTCGTTAGCCCTGCTCGCTCTCCCTTTCAAATGGGGCCTTAATGATTTATAGATGTTTGCTTTAAAAAGTCATTGGCATTAATCCCATGGCTCATTAACCATTTAATTAAAATTAAATTCTGTGTTAGGACTAAAGCAGATTGAGAGTATTTCCTCCTGGTGGGAGGCTGTTGAATCACCTCATTTTCGGAAACACTTCATGTGAGGGGGATGTGTACAACACAGCTGACATGTAGCAACAACCGCTAGCTAAGTCTGAGCAGGACTGGCAGCTCAGATACCGGTTACCACCTCCAATATATTCTTTATATTTTTCCACAATATGCCTGACATGACTTCATATGGCTTTTGACCTGGAATAAGGATAAAATTCAGCAAGCACAACCACATTGAATATGTTTTGGAAAGAGTTACAAAGTTGTTGTCTGTTTATCCTCATCATTAGCGCCATAAGTGCAAATAAGCTTCAAGTGGACAGCTGGTGAGTCATGACCTGCAATAGTGTCTTTTTCACCTGCTAGGAATTACTTCTATAAACATGAGTGTGAACTGTGACACTACACGCACCATCATACTGGCTCATATTTATTTTTCCCAGGCCTGAATTTCTGATTCAAAAAAAAAAAAAAAAATCTCCCTGTGTAGTTTGTCAGTGTTTCAGATTGCACCACTGTGCAACACTGTTGTATAACAATACACCTGTCTTATCAGGTGAAATCACAGTCGGGTCGCATCCCCAGTCGCTGAGGTTTTAGATTTGCCCAAAATAATTTCTGCTGACAGTGTGGTCACCGGTGGAAATGTTCTCAGCAAGGTGACGAATTTAACAGGCATAAAGTGTACTGACCTAAAGCATATCCAAGAGGGCATTAGAGTATGCAGTTCACTTGCAAACTTATATAATAGTTTGACATTTTGGGAAATATGCTTATTCACTTTCTTGGAGAGGAGGATGAGAAGAGCTACCCCCAGCAGCCGGTTAACATAGCTGAGCCCACTGAAAGCTCAGGAAAAACAGCTCGCCTGGTCTGACATGACAAAATCCACATACCAGCATCTCTTAAGTTCACTAATGAATACATCATATCTTCCTCATATCCCAAGAGCCATATTTCCAACCAGCAGAAAATCAGAAAAGTGACTGAGCCCATTTAAAGAGGAAATATTAGGCTCTTTTACAGCTTTTTCAAAGCCAAGTCTGTTGTGATTGGTCAGTATGTATTTTTTTTTTCTGCATCTGTGTCCTCAGCATCCCTGCACCATCGCTGTAGCCAGAGAATATCTGTAATAGCACTGCATCATTTATCTTTATTGATTTTGAACATAATACATATTTTAACACATAACATATATTAAACATGGGGTGGTTTTCTCTTTCAAGTCTCCCACAAAACACATCTTCCCTTCCTCTTACTCACCTTACCATCCATGAACAGCAATTATATTTTACAAATTGATAAGATAGTATTTCAATAAATTAAATGACTTATATATCTTATGAATATATCTCTGCTTGTATTTTATGAACTCTCAGATGGATCGCTATGGATAAAAAGGTCTGCTAGATGAAATTGCAACATTGATTAATGCAATTTAATGGCACTTTTGACCTATAGAGGGAGACTGGTCACCCCTCAATAATGTTATTTATATTTTTTACATAATGTACGTAACTTCCATGGCTCGTAACTACTTTATCCCATAAGAACCCATGGTGACACCCGTGTAACAAACACGTTAAATCTTCTATTTTTTGTTACTAGACTAAGTTTAAACCCATTTAACAATTCTAATCCGTTAATAGGGTTTCCAGTATTGCATTTAACTTGTTTTGACCATATTTCCTGAACAAATGAAAGTCACAATTTTGATAAACAAAAAGACACATGGTTATTTGTATTGATTTATTATCGATTAATTATTATTATGCTACTTAAAAACAAATCTAAAAAATAATTTGTTGTTAAACAGAACTAATAATGTCACCATTTTGATAGATCTTGTGGAGATGCAGTGAAAAAGGCAAATTTGTGTCTTGTTTTTTTAAATTTTAAAATACGAAATATTATAAACATAAATATTATGAACATAAATACTATAAGCGCCCAATGTAATGTTTACGTCACATCACAGATCTTTGACATTTAGGGATAGTGTTTTTGAAAACACATCAGAAATGGTGGTATATCCCCCATAACTTTCCTTTAAGGATAACTGGCTCTGGGTTCTTATGGGTTATTTACTGTTTAACCAGTCTTTTAGAACGCCTAACCAGGACGTTTTTTGTTTGAAGCCTAAATACACAGAAACTGCAGCGTTTTCAAATACTGCAAACCATAAGCGTAATGTAGAATACTCTGTGGTATCGTGAGCCGCAAAACACAAGTTTTGACAAAAAATTATATTTGTCGTTATGGATGGTATTGACAAGGTAGGAGATCTTGTTGATATAGGCAATTGCATAATTCAAATCACAACCATCTAATGACATGTTTAATTCAGTTACTGAATACAAGCTGTGTGTATTTCTCTGCGGATTGAGCTTTTTGTTATATGGACTTAGAATTATAACAAAAAAGATGAAAAATCTTATACAAGATTGTTGATGTTGTTATACAACATGGGACCTTTAAGGAAAAAGTGCAAATATTTTCTTTGTATACATAAAATATGTTAACTGAGCTTTAGCCAACAAAGTAATCTTAACAAAACTATTAATTTCAAACCTTTACAAAAAGTAATACTGTGTTATAAACAATAATGTTTATAGAACAATAACCTTGGATTTATTGTGATGTCTGAGTCATCTCTTTCAGTTTCTCCTACCACCAACAGTAACACAGCAACAAGTCATATCAGAGAGCTTTACTGCAATGGTGATACAGTATAATTAAGAGGCAACACTCCATCACCGGCCCTGGTATCTGTGTAGTACCTTAAATTGCTTTCTAAATGGGTCTATGTTACCGAATATGTGGTTTTCTCTGCGTGTTTCAACAAAGTGAAATGAACTTGGTGGGAGGATGGAAGTAAAAAAGCAAAGATTGATCGGTGTGCTCATTGGAGTAATTCAACCCCAGTCATTTTCCTCTGCAGGTTTTTATAGCATTTAAAATAGCAACGCCGTAATGGCCACCCCCACCCTACACACACACACACACACACAGAAGCGTGCACACAGAAGTACACATACGCAAGCACTTTGCAGGACAAGATGTGGTCTAAAAGTGCTGGGAAATGAAAGAGGGTCGAAGGGATTAATTCATGTCTCCAGAAATACTCCTTTGTAAGTGTATTTGTTTGCCACCTATGTAAGCTGAGAAATGATGGTCCATTTTGGTTATCTGATCATGTCCTCCACATATCTACTCATTTAGAAGAAAATCAGACATTTTCTTCGTGTGCTGTACTGTATGTTGCATGTATAGTTCGGCTGACCTTCTCACTGCCTGAGACGTGAAGCCTATAACTCTTATCGCTGGTAACCACTTGAGATATTGTGCAGAGCACGGGCCGATTTACAGGCTTACTCATTCAGTCTATAAACTAAGTCATCCAAAGTGTAGCATGCAGTAGCCATAGCAGATTGCTTAGAAAAATCAAATGACTTGATGACCACGTTGCTCTCTTTCTCACGGTGTTTTCGTCATAAACAACAACATATTTTTTTATTTTATTTTTTTTATTTATTTAATTAGTTATTTTATTTATTCTTGTTTATTTGTTTTCTCTCGTTAGCGCTTCTTGCTTTGTTTGCCTATTTATTTTCATTGTGTGATACATATAAATGAGCCATGTTATATATTTTTATATATATGTCGTAGCATCTGCCCCTCATTCACATACACACACGCACGCACACACACACACACACACACACACACACACACATACACCTGTGATACCTCTGTGCAAATCGTTTATCATTCATGTTTTTCTTTGTTGTTGTTCGCGCTGTATGTCTACCGTCTCTACTTGTGGTCCACATGGTGTAGTGTATTTGTCTCTCATGTCACCTGTTTGTTACGTCATTTCACCAATAATAATAAAAAATAATAAAAAAAATAAATAAACAACAGCACAGTAAAGAGGTGTTTCACTTCCAAACCAGTACTGTAAAGCAAAAAGTCTGTTTTTGTGCAACCATTGGGCAATAATTGATTCTATGTACATTTTAATACGCAATTTAAAGAGGAGGACTCCAGTGATTTAGTCCTGCAAAGTTGGGCGACTTACTTAAACTAACTTAAAGTATCGAAGCGCCTAAAACACTGTACCCTATATTTCCCAAATGAGTAGTCTACAAGGCCAAACCAAAATAACACTAATTATTACACTGACATTATGGTTGTTTTTCAACTTGAATGCTCCCTCCAGAGCCACAGAAGACACTATACGATCCACATTAACCGCCTTTTTTATTCTTCTTTCATTTCTGCTTCCGCATACATATCTGCTGTGTAAAGTGCATTACATGGCCTGTGTTCAAATTAGAAACCATGAGGGGAAAAAATACTTATTTCATAATTTTGGTTTCATGATAATGCCCCCTAACCTTTTATTTATTTGTAGGAATACTGTTAGTTCTCCAGTTAGATATAAGAATTTTTCTTCACTCAATCAAATCATTTCAGGTTAATCTTGTCAATTCCATCGGTGTACACAGGCTCATCATAGGCTGCCAGTCAATACAGCACATGTGCTACAGACTTGCATTAGCTTTCCTGCAAACATCTTTTTTATTTATAGGAACTTAAAAACATGATAATACATCTTTTCTGCTCATTGGCATGCTACATAAACAATGTTTAAAAGTGTACAGTGTCATTTTCTGTTTCACAAGCTATTGAGTCATTTAGCTACTCAGAACAATAATCAGGTTTAAAACTTAACAGAATATGTGATTTGATAAGCGTAGATGCTGATATGTTTTTTCCTGCTTGTCCTTGGTTTCATTACATTCCCATGTGTTCCTGCCTGGACTCAGCCTGCCGGCTCCTGTCAATCAAACACAGACAATCCTCTTACTCAACTTTTATTCAAAAACAAAAACATACCTTTTAATTTATTTGACAGCAAACATTTAATGATTTATTGTGATATTAGTTGAACTTTAAAGGATTGTTTTAAACTTAATTATATATATATATATATATATATATATATATATATATATATATATATACAGTACAGGCCAAAAGTTTGGACACACCTTCTCATTCAATGCATTTCCTTTATTTTCATGACTATTTACACTGTAGATTCATCAAAACTATTAATGAACACATGTGGAATTATGTACTTAACAAAAAAGTGTGAAATAACTGAAAACATGTCTTGTATTTTAGATTCCTCAAAGTAGCCAGCCTTTGCTTACTAGAATATAAGACATGTTTTCAGTTGAATGAGAAGGTGTGTCCAAACTTTTGGCCTGTACTGTATATATATATATATATATATATATATATATGTATATATATATATATATAGATATATATATGTGTGTGTATATATATATATATATATATATATATTCATTCATTCATTACCATTAACCGCTTATCCGCAATCGGGTCGCAGGGGGCTGGAGCCTATTTTAATTTTTTTTAAATCTATATTTTCTTACTTCTGGGTGCAGCGCGTCATTGCAAGTAATACGCGGCCATTATAGTCAATGGATGAACCTCCATCGGCTCCATAGTGCTCCGTTTCAGACGCGTCTTGGCGCTTGGCCACGCGGGAATTACGCAAGTGTTCTATTTTTGACGCTCAAAACGAGTATCATGCGTCACACTCTTTATCATGCACTATAACTGGTTGGATTAGTAGCAATCTGAAGCACCGGCAGCCATGAGTAAAACACACTCCCCTGTTTTCATCCCTCGTTGGACCAATCATGTGCTATTTGCGAGTTCTAAATATTTGCCTTTGTTTGACATGAAGGTAAAGCTTTCTGAATAATGTAGATGAGAGACACATTAGCATAAGGAAATGACTAACGTGGCTGCAGGTTAATGCTGGGGATGCTGGTGTGTGATGTAACACATAGCCTCGATGGATGTTGATGTATGCAAATACGGCTCCAAAAGTAAACGCTGGAAAATGGCCGCCTCACCTTGTTGTTTGGGCAGACAGTAACAGAGCTGCCAGTGGGTTATGACTTTTCCCACTAATGTCTTTGCTAAAGTCTGGCTTGCGGCCAGTGGGAAGAGGCAAACTGGCAGACGGCACCACATCAATATCCCAACTAGCCACCAGAGCCCGACTCAAACGATCGGGGACTTTAAAGGTAGCAGCTGGTGAGTTGATATGGGGCTTCCCGCGTTCTGCCGAGGGGCTTTAGATTCATTTAAATGATAGAGATTACTTTTAAGCGCTACACACATTAATTGATGTTGAGAGCTGGGAGATATGGAAGCTAGAGGATATAGGCTACCAGAGATGAACATGAATGGCTTTATCTGGTCCCTTTGTTTTCTGTGACTAAACAGACACATATTATGTCCACTCACACACACAAAGAACCGTCTCAAGGACATTTTGTTCCACCTATCTGGTGTGGTATTAATGTAGATCCTCAAGAAGTGCTCCAGTGTTTGTTATTCTTTCAAAGAGATGATATTATTTTCTGAGCTCTTCATCTCTGGAGCGTCTGAAAGACCTTTTTTGACACAGTGTGCTTTTGATAAAAGTATCAACACAGTGCATGACCCACCCCGCCCATTTGTATTGTGCTTTTGGTAAAACTCCCTCCTCCCCCACCTCTTTCCTTTCACTGTCTGCTTCTCGCAGCCCTCATTGTAATTCTTTCCCCCACTTGGTTTCCATCTTTCCTCACTTAGTGGCCCAAGAGGTGCTGCTAGCTCCCTGAGGAGCCTTCTGGCGCACGGTCAGAGGCCCTTTGAGCTGCCAAGTCAACTGAGGCCGTTGGTCCCCCTACTGTGTGTTCCTGCACGGAGGCTGCTGGGATGCTGGCGCAGGCCCATTGATTTACTGCCTTTGGCTAGGACACTCTCCAAGGAGCTCCCATTCTGGCTTGGATATCATTTATTTGGGACACATTTGGCAATGCAGGCATCTTGGCCCTCTTTGAAATGCATCGTCCAGAGACAAAATAAATGAACGGTATCAAAGACATGTCAACCATGATGCTTTTTTCATGAAGGATGGGAGGAAGGGACAGCACACTAAAGCAATTGTGTCCCGGCACAGCACAGCACCCTGCTCAGAACAGACAAAGCACCAAGGCACAACAAAGCCTGACATGAATAAGACTGTTCCAGCCGTGACTGCATATGTAATGTGCGTGTCAAAGTCATCCGATAGAGTTATGTCTGACATTTCGTAATTTGTCGACCGCCACTATATGAACACGTATTTTTATTTTGCCTCTGATCAGACAGATTTGAAAAGCATCACATTCTGTCAAAAATAAGTGGTAAGACGTGGTTGTGTGACAGTTCAATGTTTGTTACTTCACACTTTGTCTACTGGGCACTGAACGACAGCCCAGGCATCCTGAGATGTCTTTCTGTTCCACTGTTTTCTAGGTAAAATTTCTGTGCTGATACTTATAGACAGGGGAGAAGTGAAAGCTGTAGTTGAGTGGCAGCATTTTGTTTTGCATTTGTCTCCAAACAGATGCATAGCTGTCATTCAAGGTCCCATTGAAGATTGCTATCAAATGTAATCGCTTCAAAGCTTATTCCCATGGATGCCCGCTTACAGATACAGCTTTTTCAGGTGTCTGTCAAAAAGATGTTGCAGAGGGGCATGCAGCAAAAGCTTCAAATATATGAATTTAAATATAGAAGGGGCACAGACATTATGATTCACATCAGGCTCTCCTAAAGCAACACAATACATGTTGTGTCATTGTGTTTTCAGCCTATGCTCCATCATTAAAGACTATTATTTGTTTTTGGGAAGACAGGAGAGAATTGACTCTGTTGTAAGTATATCAGATTTAAGCTGTTAATATGTTTAAATGTATTTAATGTTTATTAAAATCATGTCCAACCCTGATGCATGAATGCAATAGCTCCTTTCTTTATTTCCCATATATTCCACTGAAAACTGTGTAAAAGCAATAAGGTTTCACCTCAGTCAACTTTACTGATTTAATCATTAAATATACATTTATTCTAAATTGGATAACAGCAACACATTTCAAAAAAGTTTGGACAGGGCAACAAAAGACTGGGAAAGAAGCGGAATGCAAAAAAAAAATTTCTTCGGACAAACAAGTTAATTGGTCGTCTCCGGCCTGCGGCTATTCTGTGTGGAGTTTGCATGTTCTCCCCGTGTCAGCGTGGGTTCTCACTAGGTACTCCGGCTTCATCCAAAAACATGCACTAAGGTTTAATTGGTGACTCTAAATTGCCCGTAGGTGTGAATGAGAGCGTGATTGTCTGTCTCTATGTGTCAGCCCTGTGATAGTCTGGCGACCTGTCCAGGGTGTGAGCTGGGATCGGCTCCAGCCCCCAACAACCTGAGTGTGGATAAGTTCCTAAGCGAGGTTATAATAGTTTTGGATTTTTCTTTAGTTTTAATTTTAATTTCGTTGTGAATTTTTGTCTTCAAATTCAGTTAGTTTTAGTTCGTTTTTACAGTGAGTTTTCTAGTTTTAGTTTAGTTTTTTTTTTGGAAAATGCTTAGTTTTAGTTTAGTTTTTATTAGTTTTAGTGTTAGTTTTAGTTTTTTTGTAATGGGCTATGTTTTGGATGCCAGATTGAAAGAGGTCATAATAATTTTTGCCTTTATTTCCTTTGGTTTATCCATCTCAGCCCCAATAAGGTTATTAACTCTTACAGTTCCGGGTGTTTTGAATTTTGGTTCCAGTGTAGACATCCCATTCTCAGTAAACATATTTACCATGTGTTGCATGTTCAAATAGAAACACTGAATTATGAATGAAAAAAGTTGACAAAGACGAAAACTAAGGACATTTTCACTCTAATTTTAGTTAGTTTTAGTTAATTTTGTAACCATACAATACAGTTTAAGTTAGTTATCGTTTTTTTAAAAACTCTAGTTTTCATTTTTATTTCAGTTAACGAAAATGTTTTTTCAATTCTAGTTTTCGTTATTTCGTTAGTTTTAGTTAACTATAATAACCTTGTTCCTAAGGATAATTAATGAATGATAGTATCATGTTTAGTATGTCTCTCGACACACACATGCACGGCATTAAAGCAATTCACCATCTACATATTTCTGAGCCCAATAAATGAATTATCAATCTATTCAGACATGATTTGCAGAAAATCAAGGTTGTATAAATTCATCAATTGTTTGTATAGCTACCCCAATCATGCATTTGTTCTCTATTTTTCAGCTCTCATCAGAGGGGCATGGCTGGGCGTTTTAAATTTTGTTCAGCAAATTGTCTCTGAGAAATCAATTAAATGTGACCCCAGCGTTCGCCTCTGTAATATTTGGAATCAATCAGCTCATGGCTTTGTATGGATTTGCAATAGTACACCCTTCAGTCCTCTTAAGAGCAATCACAGCCTTTCAATCACACTCTGTAGTCACCTCGGGCTACAAACATGTCGGCTCGGAGATGTTGCCATTTAAAAACCATCACGTTATTCTTTCATTGAAGTGCTGCAGGAAGAGAAAATTGTTTTAAGAGCATGAACAGCATATCAAAACACTGTTGGCAAAACTGAGAGATGTGAAATACCTGATAACTGAGGAAAGTGACATGGCTATTCTTTTTTAAATCTATAAAAGAAAAGTTGAAAAACAGCACGTGTGCTAACTTAAAGTGGATGCATCACCTTGCTATTCTTCTCATTAATTTCCTCAGCTGATATCATGTCTGTCATTAATTTTTCTACAATAAAGCCGCAAGGTTAGACATGCTGCTGAGAACAGCTGTATTGTACTGTCACAATACCTGCACCATTCACTTAAACAGGTAAATGGCTGTAAATTACTGTATTTTCCTTATACTTTGACCCTGCTACAGCTTGTTTTATATGCATCACACACTGAAAAGGCATTCACGCTCTCTGTAGAATTGCTATCGACCCTCTGTGTTAGAAATAATTATTTCTATTTCCTGCTAGTATCAAACATATGTGGTGTAAGTATCACAAACATAAGACATAAAGAAATTGCATGAGATGCTTTGATCAAATCAAACCATAACAAACTATACAAAGCTTCATGATTATAGCCGTAGAAACCACTTTACAGTAATAGCACTGCACTGCTGCACAACAGAATGGTTTAAAAAAAGCCACACTGTGTTTCTAAACAGAAAAAAACATGCTGATGATTTGGAGTAATAATGTTTATCACATTTAACACCTTCATTTAATGTGTTGACTTGCTAACGTTTGCTAACGAGCACACAACATAAAGTACAGCTGACAGAAGCTTTGCAGCTTTCCAGGGGATTTCAGGTCTTGTGCATTGCCACTTTCCATGTTTTACCACCTGTTTTATGGCACAGGGCAGTGCACAAGAGCCTGAAAATTGTTCCCAATGTTCTAATGCTGTATTTATCTCTGATAGGAAAAAAAATATCCTAAAAAGTTGTCCAGGAGGAAATGTGTAGGTATTGATTTAATGATTGGTATGAATTTCAAACTGCTCTATGCCTAAAATCAGGTAATGTGCCTGTAAGGCCTACCTACCTCTACCTGTGTGAGACAGCTGCCTCACTGAACCGTTATGGCTCACATGGTCCGGTGTCCACACACACAGTGTTGCTGCTGCTCGTTAACCCTTTGATGCACAACATGGGTCAAAAATGACCCGCATTTATTTCCCATGTTATTTATTGCTTGCTGTGTGTTTCTGTGCTCTATCTTTTGATATCAGTATTATCAAAGTATTCTTTAAATATCTTGTTTTTGATAAACACAGATCATTATTTTCATTTTGCTTCTCATAATTCATGAAGAAAAAAAGTTTTTGTATTATTACATAGCTAACTACTTGGCGAAGTAGCTTGCTAAGCTAACTACTTAGCCAAGAAGTTAGCTAAGTAGTTAGCTTAGCAAGCTACTTAGCTAAAAAATGGATATGGCTCATTTTTGACCCATGTTGTGTATAAGAAGAGTAGTGACAGATAAAGGGATTCTATTCAAAACAAATAAAGGAAAACATAAAAATTAGGATGTATGATGATCAAAAACAAACTAATTGAGGAAAACCTGGAATACTGAATGATGAATTATTGCAACGATATCGAACATAAAAACTCTGTCGGGTCACTTTAGACCCATGTTGTGCATCAAAGGGTTAAAGACAGAATGCTGCTGGTGTTAAGTCATTATGACTATTAAAGCATCATTTTCATTGTCATTTTTTACTGAGAACTGCATGTGTTACATGAGAAAATATGCTATACTTAAAATCTCAAGGTCTGCCACTGCCCATGCTGCACTGTATACGAGCCGCGCCAGTCTAGTGACCGGGCAGTCCTCTGGTCGCCATGGATATCTGCACCACATTCCATGAAATCCTGGTTGAGATATTTTAGTCAGGATGACAGTGGTGGACAGAATGTTTATCATATTTGTAAATCATATCCAGTATCACTTGAAATAAGGTCATGACTGTAATCCAAAGGGTTCAACAACGTTATTTTGGTTGTGACATTTCCAGGGGTGCTTGTTCAGAGCTTAAAAACATCAATGACAGAGCAAGGACATTTTAGTTTTGAATAGAGGCTTACTTTTTGGTTCCAGGCATGATTTGGGGGTTAACGTTATCTTACAATAGCATGTCCTCTCAATGAGAGTGTGTGTGTGTGTGTGTGTGGTGGCACTGGGGAAATGCATATGTATAAGTAGATAGGGCAAATCCTAGGGGTTGACTATGGTAAACAAGTCATTGGCGGCTCAGGGCAACTCTTCCCCTCCAGAGGACTCAGGCAGCTGTGGCACTAACGGAAGCATCCACGCCAAGACTCCTGATGCTCTAGTCAAAGATGACACGTTGATGCTTCACACCACATATCATTGTCACATAATGTGTCCCTGCTGGTGACAGGCTGATGACCACAGTTACCCTGCAACCCTTAAGTTAGCTCAGAGCAGCCGGCAGGGCTGCTCCGGCGGCCGCAGTGGTTATAACAGTGGACAGTGAGGTGTGTGTTTTAAGTGGAGTCACTGCTACTCTCTTCTGACATATGCTGTTGTTGATTTAGTGTGAAAACTTACGAAACAAGCTCAGCTACACGGGTTACATCAGCTCCTGATATTGCATGAGAAGGTGAACACGGGTGGGAAAAAAAGGTTGTTGTTTGTGGTGAGAGCACAGCTTCAAGACTGTTTCACTGCTCATAGATATAACCAAGCCATTACAAGCTGTAACTGGCAAATGTCTTGAATCTTATAGTCCGGCGGCTTAGGACCAGATTTGGGATGAAAGGGGACATGTCGGACAAAAGCACCAAATTTTTTCCACATGCTCTCTATAACTATAGGTTTAAATTTTTGGTAGGAGCCACTTCATCAAGATTGCAGATCGGAGATGGCAGCCATATAAAATCTATGAGAAACCAGTATATCTTCTAAGCCACTAAGAAGGTCAATCTTTGTGTCAAAATATACATTTTCTGGGTCAAAGAATAATTTAAAGCTACTGAGAATATCACTAGATGATCAAATAGATATGTTCATTTTGGCCATGTATTTACATAATTATTAGATTCCAAACATTTTCAGCTCAGGATTCTCTGCTGCAGCACTTGAAGCAAGTTGCCTACCAGTCTGGGTGAAAATGAACATTTCTATTTGATCAAATAATCATCTAGTGATATTCTCAACAGCTTTAAATGATTCCTGGACCCAGAAAATGTAGATTTTGACACCAAAATTGACCTTCTGTGTGGCTTGGAAGATGTATTGGTTCTCATAGACTTTATATGGGTGCCATCTCGGATCGGCCATCTTGATGAAGTGGCTCCTACCAAAAATTGAAACCTATGGTGATAGAGAGCACGTGGAAAAAATTTGGTGCTTTTGTCCAGCGTGTCCCCTTTATTTAGCTAAGCCGCCTGACTATTATGAAAAACAGGCTCAATGAAGGCCAAATGAAGCTTCATGAACCATTTTCTTTATTATCTGAGCCCACTAGATGGCGCTCTTCCTTTAACAATAGTTGGAAGCATACTGAATTGCCATTCTTTAAGCCTTGTTCTCTAAACGAACCATGCCATCTAGTGGGGTCAACAAAAACAACTAATGTTTCCTGAAGTTTCATTTCACGAATAAATAAATAATATAAATAAATAAAGAAAACCACTGAATGTAACATTAAAGCCAGTAAATCCATGGTTCAGCCGGCCCACGTACCCGCCTTTGATGCAGGCGGATCGCCCAGGACACAATTAGACATTGGAAAAATTGCCCGGCACCACAAGCTGCTGGCTGTAGCTTCACATTTACCAAACAGACAAGAGAGTGGCATTTGTCTTTTCATCTAACTCTCAGCAAGATCAAAACTCATATTTCCCAAAATGTCATATTATCCTTTGGAAATAAAACTATATCAGTATGCTACAACACAGGGCTCTACTGGAAAGATATCCATCAAATAGTACAAAACAAAACACCACTGCAAGAACAGATGAGGCACCAGAGGGGTGGGGTGGTGGTTGAACATTAATTAGATTGTGAGACATATTACAAATTATTCAGATAAACAAACGGTAATATGAGAAAGCAGAACTATCTCTGCCCACAGAAGTTTGTCATGTCTTTGGCAACCTGAATGCTGAATTTCAGCTCGATCCCAGGTGTTCAGCGCTGAATGGATTATTGCCTGGTTTGAGGTCAGATATGATGCCTTATTAGCTCATGAAAGAGCAGGACAGAGTGCCAGGCCATTGTTCTCCATACTGAGATGAAAGGCTAGCTGGCTAATGAACATCTGCCAGCCAGCATAAGGACCGCAGCAGACACACAAAACCTTGAATTGACCATTGCTGCGAGCAGCTGCTCTGATCAGAAAGATTTTGATGTAAATTTAGACTGAGGGTCCACCATGGAGCAGCTGTAATAGCCAGGGACTAAGATTAGGGGGAAGGCAAACTGCACTCCTCTTATATGTGTCTGAAATGCCAAAGTTCATCAGCCTAACCTCTATCAGGCTGCAGAGCAGAGTTCCCCTGTCCTGTCTGCTGAATTCAGGATAATAAAATAAGGATGATGTAGATTTCAAAGATATACGTTCACCGCCACCTTTTCAGGATATGAGAAATTCTATCTGATTTTACCCTTTTGAGTTTGTACAATTCTCAATGGAACATCTGTGACTTGTTTAGATCTTTGAGACATTTCCATTTTTCAAACAAAGGGAAGGGAGCCATGTTGGGTAAAATCGGGTGGATACGATTCCTGCCGAATATCACACAGTTTATGGCTTGATGTCTGTGAGAATTAATGAAAAATTATTGTACAGTTTCAAAAATGGTGAGGGTTCAAGGTTTTTTTCTATGTCGAAAAATAACAAATATTACTTTTCTTTTTTGTTTTTTTTTCCCACAGAATGAATGAAAAATGAATGTACAGTTTCAAAAATGTCAAGGGTTCAGGGGTATTTTCAGTGTTGAAAAGATCAAATATCAGCTATCCATTTGTGGTTATTTTCCATTGAGAACAGCAAATTCAGTGCTTCTATGTAGGTGAGTTCATGCCTTTTTCCAGAGTTCATAGAATATTAAACCTTTAATACCCGTCTTTAAAAACCATAGGCACAGGCTAAAACTTGAGAACAGAAAGCTGGTTAAAATGCATAAAATAGATTCTTCCAGCAAATTAATTTTGTCTACTTCTGAATATTATCCTTAGTTTCTTTTTTTCAGACAAGGGAAAGTAGGAGATGTTTTTTTACCTGACAACTTCAGTCTTCTTCAGAAGTGTCAGCTGATCGCTGTGACGTATCTTTTGTGGAGTTCCTCATGGGGCGTGGTCAACCTGTCAACTGGCAGGTCTGTCAGGTTGACCACGCCCCCCGCCGCCCGCCGGTCCTTGCAGTAGAGCGTCCCAGGTGTGTGAGAGCATGTATGTTCCTTCATCCTGGTTTATGGTTGTGTTCCCCCGTCTTCTGATCTCTATTGCCTCCTTGATGAATCTTTTGTGTTTAGTGCTTTCTGATGTGATGATCTTTGTGTCCCAGTCCATGATGTGATTCTGTCGCTTGCAGTGGTCCAATATTGCTTATTTGAGGTGTTCCTGTTCTGCTTTGTGTTTTTCTGTTCTTGTCTTGACACCTCTGAAGAAGACTGAAGTTGTCAGTCGAATGTCAGGTAAAAAAAACATCTCCTACTTTCCCTTGTCTGAACAAAAGAAACAAAGGATAATAAAATAGATTCATATGCTTCGAAAACAGCTGTTACAGGCTCCACAATTGGCTCCTTTACAGTCGCTAGCTGTGCTATGATTTCGATTCTGGACAGCAGTTACACTAGAAAAAGCGATAACGGGAATTGTATCTGTGTTTCCGCTACCTAAATTTAAACCTAATCTTATCTTAATCACGAAGAGGGCGTAAGCTCTGTGTGTGAGCATTGATACCTATTTACAGAGGGATCAGCATTAACAGTTCAGTGTTCAACAAAAGCTAGTGATGTTCAAATTAAAACTAACTAGTTGGTATTCTTTACACCACTACATCGTGCTCTTGGTTTAAGAAAATGGTTCAAGGAATGGAAATTTAGTGTGCTTTTTAACTCTTTCTTGAGCAGAATCACCATCTATTGGGCTCGGAAAATAAAGACATTTGTTCGTGAAGCTTCATTTGGCCATCACTACCAAGACACCAGCTCGTTCAATCAATTGTATAGTATACAGTCAGTCGTTTATTTAGTTTGGAAGCAGTGACAATAATTAGAGGCTGATTTAGTTCAGTTTTAAATGGTCAATTATGAACATTAACTACTTTTTTAATCTGTGTGAGCTGAACTTTGAGGTAGCTCTTTTGAAGTTTCACAACATCGTGGGTGAGACAAAGAAGCTGATTGAGAAAATAAGTTTTCAGGTTCTTTAAAAAGTGTTTCCTTCTCACAGTGGTTATGACAAAAAGAATAAAGCTGAAAAACAAAACCTGAAAAACTCTTTTCTGTCATGTTAAGTACAACTGGTTAGGGACATCATTAAGTTATCCTCCACATGACTCTGAAGTAATTTACATAATGCAATAACTCTGAACCCTAAAGTGCAATTACATTGCTCATACCACCATGCACTAGGAAATGATTCCCCTAACTACAGTGTCAGAACGCATCATGAAACATATCAGAGTAGGATCTGAATGCGGCAAAGGCTACAGTGCAGTGTTAATTAGGTTACTGATACTTTCCACTGCACAATTACTCTGTCAGAGTGGCTCATCTTTCATTTTCTCTGGTCACCTCCTTCCCTAATTTGTGGCTTATCCCGGTAAATTCTGTCTGCTGAGCACACTTCTGAAAGCAGCAAGGTAAGAGATTCACACCTTGCCATTTGGTTCACCACCATATTTAAAGCAGCATAAGGTAGAATGTGTTTGTAATGCAATCCACTGACATATTGCTGTTGCTAATATAAACAGCTGCATGTGCATTTACAAACCAACTTTCAGAAAAGTTCTGAATGTTCTCTTTGTAACATATTGAAAACTGTACAAAGATCATATGTAATATACATATAATATACATTCAATTCTGAATGTTTTGTACATCAGAACTTTTTTGGAATAGGGCTTTCATTATGAATACATACATACTTATGATTTAAAACTACAAGTCAACAACTCTGCTAACACAACCAAACATCAAACAAGTGCAGCAACCAACATGGTCTCAAAGGAATCCGTGAAATAGCCACGGATTTGCTTAACTCAAAATCCGTGGAATAGCCACGGAGTCACTCAAATTTCTGTGAAACTGACACAGATTTCGCTACAATGCAAGTTAATGACAGTCATATCCCGTGGCTATTCCAACATACAAAGTGATTATGTACATTCACTGAGTGAATATTTAGAAAATAAAACATATATTTCTTGCTAGAAATGTGATCAAAATCCATTTTTATGCAGAAACTAAGTCAAAATATTGATTTTTTTCAATAAAAATGAGAGAACTGTCCGCCATGTTTTTTGTTCTGACCGCCGGGACCTTAAAAGTCACGTGACTTGGAACAAACCAATAGGAAAAAATATTAACTTGCATTGTAGCAAAATCCGTGTCAGTTTCACGGAAATTTGAGTGATTCTGTGGCTATTCCACGGATTTTGAGCTTAGCAAATCCGTGGCTGTTTCACGGATTCCTGTGAGACCAGGTTCGCAGCAACACATGACATAGCAAGCCAGCTAATATTAATAACCAGTCCAACATCAAGAAGATCAGCTCAGGTTCTGTTTTGCAGCCTTTTACACAGTTTTTACTCAGATATTTACTCTAGTCCGGCCATTTTGTCAGTCACTGTCTCCTTTTCTGCTGTAATGTCCCCTTTGGGTTTTTTTTTTTTTTACCTCTGCCATGATGTCAGTAGAGGCTGCTGAACCAGGGTCTGTTGCCTGCAACCCGAGTTCTGGTTCTGGCATGATGCTGGCAATGCTCCCTGCCAGCATTATCCCCCGCCCCGGGTCTGGAAACCTCCTCCTCACAGTGGTGCAAAGCTCCTGTTCTGCAGGTGAAAAAACAACATTCCCACAATGATCCAAGCAGTCCTGGCATCACAACTAACTGACAGCAGCTAGTGTTAACAGCAGTTACCAGTTAGCTTTACTTTAACAGCAAGTAGAGCTTTCTGACCATCAGAAAACTCAAAAAATCACCAAGAGTTGAAGCAGAGCAACAAGGAACCTGGTCTCACAGGAATCCGTGAAATAGCCACGGATTCGCTTAACTTAAAATCCGTGGAATAGCCACGGAATCACTCAAATTTCCGTGAAACTGACACGGATTTCGCTACAATGCAAGTTAATGACAGTCATATCCCGTGGCTATTGGTTTGTTCCAAGTCACGTGACTTTCAAGGTCCCGGCGGTCAGAACAAAAAAAATGGCGGACAGTTCTCTCATTTTTAGTGAAAAAATCAATATTTTGACTTAGTTTCTGCATAAAAATGGATTTTGATTACATTCCTAGCAAGAAATATATGTTTTATTTTCTAAATATTCACTCAGTGAATGTACATAATCACTTTGTATGTTGGAATAGCCACGGGATATGACTGTCATTAACTTGCATTGTAGCGAAATCCGTGTCAGTTTCACGGAAATTTGAGTGATTCCATGGCTATTCCACGGATTTTGAGTTAAGCAAATCCGTGGCTATTTCACGGATTCCTGTGAGACCATGTTGGCAACAAGACACCACCAAAATCAGTGACAGAACTGTTGGTGTGTTAGTCCCACAGAGTCACGTCCTGTGTGAAATTTGTACCAGCCAACCAAATAGTACAGGAGCAGACATTTGGGAACAGGGTGAAAATGACAGAGGCACCATTCACTCTATTATAAGCTAGCAACATAATGATGTTTTTACCTAATTATCTGTGTTAAACCAGATTCATTCAGACAGTCAAAAAAAAGTGAGATACATAAGCAGTCTGCAGTGGTCGGTGAAAAGGCAGATGGAGGCTTCAGGGGCAGCTCTTACAAGCTGGTATAAACAGTGCTAGAGAGCATCAGAGCTCTTGCTTCTCGGACATATGTAAATAGAGGCTTACCCCGGAAGATAGTGGAGGACTTTGAGGTAATTGTGTAGAGATCCTTTGCTCACCATTGAAGGGGGCTGATGCATTTTGGGAGAAACCTAAGGGATTAAAGAGACCCCAGGCAGAATCGCTGGGTCACACAGCCTGAACCATCCAAGCCTGAAGCGAAGGCAATTCAAGGTGGTGCAGCAGTTCAGTGTGTGTACATGTGGGTGAGTGCATGTGCATGCATACATGTAAGTGTATCCCTTTGAGGGAGTGCATGAGGCAGGGGGTAATTGGTATTAGCAGTGAGGAAGCTTGCCTCAGACAGTGAGGTTATCACCTGCACTCTGAGCTAATCTCCCTGCATTTCAGGAGGAGCTCTCTCCGGCCTTGCCAAAGCACCACAGACCAGAGCCCACTACTAGTCCATTAACTGAGGCCAGCTCTGCTAAGCCAGAACTGGCCTGTGGGAGAAAGCCAGACTGTTACATGAAAGAGGAGAGTAACTTGGCTCACCATACAAATATATGGTGTACGTCAGTGCTCTAGTGTACTCCAACAAATGGATACAAGTGTAGAGCATATGTTTTATTTGTGAGAGTTTGAAGCTATGTATCCACCTTTCTTTTGATGGTTTGTATGGTAACTTCACAAAAGTCAACTGAACATTTGCAGTGCACAAATTGGCAGAACCGTTTTTGGTAACTTCAGCGGATATCCAAAATAAAAATATTTCGAGAAAAAAGTTGCAAATTTACTAGATTAAAGTGGCAAATCTACAAGAAAAAAAGTCGCAGATTTAAGAGATTTAAAGTGGCAAATCTGCATGGAAAAAAGTCACAGATTTACGAGAAAGAAGTGGGAAGAACTTTTTTCTTCAGATTCACCACTTTAAATCTCGTAAATCTGCAACTTTTTTTGCACAAATTTGCCACTTTAAATCTCGTAAATTTGCGACTTTTTTTGCACAAATTTGCCACTTTAAATCTCGTAAATCTGCGACTTTTTTCGCACAGATTTGCCACTTTAAATCTCTTAAATCTTCAACTTTTTTTCTTGTAGATTTGCCACTTTAATCTAGTGAACTTGCAACTTTTTTCTCAACCCCATTTTGATATCCACTGAAGTTACCAAATATAGTTCTTCGACTGATAAAGGGTTAAAGGTGAGGTCAGTAAAATTCAGAACTGGAATATAACAGTAAACAAATATTTGCTTAGTAAAAATGTGTCTAGTGGCGCGTGAGCAGATGATGAGTCCCTTCCTTTGAAACTGTTGACCCTTCCTGTGTTCCTGCCCAATGGCTAGCTAATCTCTGCTACTTGCACAGGTGACTACCAGGGTATGAGTCGGACTTGGGCCAGGTACTGTGGGTTGGGGCTACAAATTTAATTGTTTAGAGCACCGACTGGACAAAATATAAATGGTGCCTATGTGTACTATAGATGCACTGCAAAAAAACATGACTTTTATGACTTAATAAAATTTTAAGTTGGACAATTAAACTAAATACTTTAAGTTTTGTTTTTGAGTTTGCTCAACTCTGAATTCCTCTGGCACGATTGCAAAGCCGCTATGAAATGTCAGCTTATGTTGTGACCACAATTTTGAGTTAGCATTGATACGCTAATGGCTACTCTTGTAGCTGTAACAAGCAGCGCCGCTAGCATCAGTTAGCCGCTAGCTTTCGCTAATGACCAAATTTCAGAAGAAATAAGAGTTAGCAGAACTATTGTCCCTTGTTTTGAACCCCAACTTAAAGATATAAGTAACAACAACTCACCAACTTGTTTTTGAGCAGACAACTGGCTTCCTTTGTTGTGCTAACTTACATTATTGCCCTAAATGTCAATAATTTATATTTCCAAGTTTTACCAAATGATATCACTGTTTTAGGCCAAAAAAATACAAGTTGGCTTTTTTGCAGTGTGCAAATCAAGAGATCACAAATAAATGTTTAAAGAATAAGCCTCAAGTATTTCTTTAACATAATACTCTAGGTTTTAGCCAATGTTCCTCAAATAGGAGTATATAGTACATTTTTTGGGGACTATTTACAACAAGTTTTAAAGTGTGTTTAAGTGTTATACCCACTGTTTTTAAGCTCTTAAAGTAAGTGTTTGAAGCAGGAGGGTATGTGTGAGATTGACATAAAAGTAACCAGGGTAACGAAGGAACATGTCACCCAGTGTGCCAACAGTGCATCTTATTGATGTGTTTTTAAGTTTTTGAGCAACAGTAGAGCTCAGAGGAATTAACTATATCAAGCTACACAGTGGATTGATTCATTGTTGGATTCAGTATCTGTTGACTGTTAGAAAAAGTGTGAAATAAAGCCTGTCATGTGCTCTAAGTTAACTGGCACATGACAAACAGTGCCACGTCTGAGACAAATGCCAGGACATTGGTGGTCCTCCTCCTGTAACAGTGTTTATGGCAATTTGACAAAAACAGACAATTTTTGAAATGCCGGTGTTGTGTTATCCAGGTTAAGCTGTGTACATGACTCTTTGATAGCCTGTGATTAATGCTCCTGGTTGACATGACTAAACCAGCTGACAAAACATTCTTATCCACAGATAGAATCATCCGCCTGTGAGGATGAAATGTTTCGCCCACTAGCTTCCCACACTCTCTCAGTGAGCAGGAGAAGGTCATATCTAATACATGGAAAAGAAATGATGATCCCTGTAGTAATGTGTAGTGTTTTTTTCTTGGCATCAAAATGCACCCGAGACACCATGTACTGTAAGTCTGAATTTCTTCAGACAGTGAGAAGTTAAAGCTTTATGGTGTTTCAAGCCAAAGTAGTCAGTAGGGAGTCAAAGGAGTAGGTCAGAATAAAACATAAAAAGTTACAATGATTATGTTTAGTCCTTTAATCTGTTTTTTTTAAATAATTAGATGAAAAGGAGTATGTATGCCTTTCTTATGGAGATGCATGGATGATCAGTTACAAGAATGGTACAGTCACAATTTACAAAAATGTCGTCAAATCTATTCAAAACCATTCTTACTGTTTATTTCATATACTTTTCAGAGTGAAGGTCTACTGCCACACCAACAATAGAAAACCTGAGCAGAACACCCTGCATGCCCTTCTGGCCAGTCCTCAATGAGGACGGATTTCTGACTGAAATGCTGCAGGCTGGGTATTGTTCACCTGTTCTCCTGGTTCAGTGACATTCATCTAAATTTGGTATTTCAACAATACTATATGGGCACATGGTCTTGTAAATAAAACAGTTTGTGCCTTCAACAGGTTCCATAATTTGGGGCCAGTGCTCTTTGGAGGTAGGTACAGCTGCTAATGCTAATGTTGCGAAACATTAGACTGTGGTTCAAATCTGTTTAGTATTGATATAGGGAGCTAAATTGGTGCAAATCTAATCAATATCATAGGCCAAAAGCTACAATTTCTTGGTACAATTTACAACTCTAGGCTGCAAAGGGCTGAAGCTTTGACAGGATTGCTTTCATCTGGCTAACCATAATCTCAATAAACACATTGCTGCATGATAATGCAGAATATGTAGGCGACAAGTCAATATTTTGGTATTGGAATTGTCCTGGTTTCCATTTGTTATCTGTTTGTAGTCTGAGTAGTGTTTTCCAGTCATGTTTGAGCAGGCTTTGGTCACATGCAGGAGAGCAGAAGAGGGCTAACCATCCATTTATGAAGCTCTTGCAAAATGGTTGTGGTTAACCACTGACCATGAATTCTTAAGGTCAGGACAGGTAGTCAGGCAGTGAGTCTTGTGAGAGTTTTCACAAATCTAGGGTAGTCAGTTTGACACACCTGCAAAAGAGGCGAAATGCATTTGCTGAAATGTAATCCCTGAACCCATCATCTGACGATGTTTATCTGCATTCATATCTGGATATTTGCTGGCTCCACCAAAACACCAGCAATATTTTCCCTTCCACCCAGATGCTGCATAATCGTCAGACCGATAGTCAATAGGTTCTGAGATTGGAATAAGATATTTTTTATTCCTTTCTTCTTCTAAAATGCTAGAAAGTATTGTTCTGTTCCAGTACAATGTATGCCCATGAAGTGGTTTGTATGATTTGAGTGGTTGAAAACACCACTTGTCACACATGACAAGTGGTGTTTTCAACCATGCAGACACATAACCACAACATGATTGGTTAGTCTGGCGAAGCCAAGCTAGTCATTGGGTAGTATGAGCTTAAGCTTGAGTTATGCTAGTTGTGTTAGATTTATTCTCGTCTTTCAATTTGCGCAAACTCTCATCTGCCTGAGTCTGTGGCAGATCTACAAGAAAAAAAGTCGCAGATTTAAGAGATTTAAAGTGGCAAATCTGCGTGGAAAAAAGTCACAGATTTACGAGAAAGAAGTGGGAAAAAAAAATTTCTCGCAGATTCACCACTTTAAATCTCATAAATCTGCGACTTTTTCGCACAGATTTGCCACTTTAAATCTAGTAAATTTGAAACTTTTTTCTCGACCCCATTTTGATATCCACTGAAGTGAAAACACAACTTGTCACACATGACAAGTGGTGTTTTCAACCATGCAGACACATGACCACAACATGATTGGTTAGTCTGGCGAAGCCAAGCTAGTCATTGTGTAGTATGAGCTTAAGCTTGAGTTATGTTAGTTGTGTTAGATTGATTCTCGTGTTTCAATTTGCGCAAACTCTCATCTGCCTGAGTCTGCCACCAGCCGACCTGGTGGCCATGTCCCTGACAAGAACGCTTTTTAGTGCTGAAAAGTCCTTCTAAAATCAGAGAAGGACCCTACATTAATGTAAAGTGTGAAGCCTACACTCAAAAAAATAACTAATTGGATGAACTCAATTAAATTGTGGGCAGATTTTCCATCCAACAGATATATGTAAGCCAAACTCAAAACAAGTGCATTGATGCAATATAATGTATTTGAGTTGATGTAGCTCACTTTTTTACATTTGGTTGAACTCAAATTAAAAACATGTATGTATTGTATTTAAATTGACTTACCTCAATTCATTTATGTCAAGGAGAGATATAATAAATAAATTGTGTTCGTTCAACCTAAAAACATAGAATTGGAGAACTGAAAGTCATTCTTCTTGGGTTGAAAGGAAGGATAGGGGAGTAAATGAATACATTTTAGGTTACACTTCTTAAACTACTTTGGATTTGATTTTAATTGATATATTTTCATTAGACAAACAATACATTAATGTGTCCCATCTAAGAAGGGCTTGAATCATTTTTTTGAGTGTATATACCAGTGGAAATGTTTTTAATTATACATACAGTGTGTCTATAGGACTTTGCTTCTTTATTGTCGAGTTAAAAACATTTTTGAAAAACATATTATGAACGAATCAAATGTAATTAGTTACATAACTTTGATATAGTAACTAAAACATTTATAGTATTTATTATTTATTAACAGTGTAACTAGTAATATGTAACCTATTACATTACAGGTAACCTTCCCAACACTGGCTCTAGTGTAGGCTTGGTGCATCATGAAAAGTAACTGCCTTGGCACTATGAAACAAGGAAAAGCTCTGCTGATTGTCCCTTTTTTTATTTTTATTTTTTTTATAATTAAAGTATTTATTTAATTTTTCAACATATAATACAAACACTTACAAACAGCCAAGACAGACACCAAAAACAGAAAAACGAAAAAAAAAAATGAAAAAAAAAAAAACACCCCAGGCAGTCAAACCCAAAACAAGGACAACAACATATGCTTACTGTGACGAGTCCTTAATGTATTGAACGAAATAATCCCATACTAAATGGAAATTCCCTTTAACATTGTTTTTCCCGGCAATCATATATTCAAAAGATGCAGATGCTGATTGTCCCTTTGATGAAGAGGAATTGTTTGGAAAAGTGAGAAGGAAAAACTTGAAGAACGTGATGGTCGGTTGTTTAATAAGAACTAGTTTTTTACAATTTTTACAATTCGGACCTGGTTGCTAAACATTTGAGAAAGTGAAGGACAAAAGTACAGCACTTACGCTCAGTGGAGGCCGGATCGATACATGATAGAGAACTTTTCTAACAGCGACCTCTTTGTGTGTTATTTTGCGAGCGTGTGCAGTTTGTCCAGGTGTGTGGCCATGCGTGTGTGCGTGCATGCCTGTACGCCGCAAGTAATAAAGGCACGGCGGCTGTGTTGCAGCGAGGCTGAATGTGTGACAGCCACTCTCAGACCACAGGAGAGGAGAGGACGGCTGCTCAGAGCCTGAAATATTGAGCTCGAGTAGAGACATGTAAGCAGCTCGCCTCCAGCTCCTATAGTCATGACCCTTCTCTCAGCCCAAGGCAATTACAATGGATGAGAATCTGGAGCTCGGGAGCACAAAAAGCCTCCTGCAGAAACAACACAATAAAGAGTAATTTCCAATTCCACCTCTCCCCGCATGTATTGAAAACATATGAATGTATTCTCTTTGCACAATCTACTTATTAAACACAACAGTGGAGAGGAGGCAACGGTGGTAATAAGAATGCGCCAGGTTTTTTGCTGTGCTTGAGTGAGCAACACGAGCGCGCCACGGATAAATAACAGAGGAGGGAGATGACAAGGCTGCGCTGTACCTGGAGCAGCCGAGCCGGAGCCAGAGGGCTACAGGAGCAGCATTGTGTTGCAGTGTAACAGTAGCAGGAACCACCTCCCTGCTATCCAGCTCCACTCACCTGCTTTGATCACCAACCGGGGTGTCATTCATCACCCACAGCACTGCTGAAGGCTGAAGATGGTGTGTGTGTGTGTGTGTGTGTGTGTGTGTGTGTGTGTGTGTGTGTGTGTGCAAGAGAGAGTGTGTGCTGTTTCTGAATACCAGTATTGTCTCTCCATTTCGTTTCAACTTTATGTTTCTGAAGTCCATGCAGAATGTGAGACGAGAAAAAAGCCAGAGAAAGAATGAGGCAGGCACAGAGAGACAGAGGGAGATTTAATTTAAAGCAGGTTTTCATTTGGGGAAGATTGAAAATCTAATTTTGCCACCAAATCAATATTCTGATCCCTTGACCAATTATCATATGACTTTGACAAACATGAATCCCTTTCCCTTTTATTTGATTTCTGAGAAAATATTAGCATAGAAAACACATTCAGGAATTATGAATTCCTCTTAGTTGACTTGAGAACTGTGAATTGCACAATAGAGGTTGTGGATTGCACAGTCGAGGGTGTTTACGCCTGTCCATTTACATTTCACTGCTGCTAATAACAGATTACTAAATTCTGCATAAACACCGCCAGTGACCTGCTAATGATGTTGCTTCGAGCGGCGGTTCTTACTTCTGTGAGATCCTTGTTGCTTCCGGTTAGCTCTTTGATATCAGAGCTGAAATAAACCCAGGATGTTGTTGTTAACATTGTGAAATGCCTGTTGAATCTTGACAGTAATCAGGAACCTGGGGACAACAAAGTGAAGTTCTTTTGTTCTGGAACTTAAATTACTTGATAGGAGATTTGAAATGCAGCTCATTAGCATGGCTGCATGCTACACAAATATAACACTGATATGATACAAGGAGGCCTCTGCAGGCTGCAGTCAGCGAGACCACCCAGTCCACCCTCCTCTAAGCAGCCACAGGGGAGCTCAAGAGGCAGAGGGAAGCGAAATCTCAGAAGCAAGGTGGGAGTCTTCAGCTCAGCAAGGAAGTGCTGGTGGGGAGCAGGCAGGATCCCCCACGTCCGAGTCTCTATAATTTGAGATGCTCACTCACCAGGCAGCCTCCAGAAAAAGAACTGATCTTTGATTTGATTTTTCCCTATGATAAGTAGTTGAGGTTTTACTTTGAATCTGGCTGCTTGCTCTCTTCAGGCTGGTTAGCGCTGCTGCCATTCATACTATTTTTACAAGCTGTGGCCCAAGCCAAATGTATTCATGACTGACCAGCTGACAGGATGGGAATATTTTAAAATGTATAGCAACACAAAAGTTCCCAAGGCCAGTGATAACAAACCTGTTCTGCAATATGTTTTCACCTCTGAACAAATCAGTAAAAAATAAGAGAGCAATCTGTTATATTTAACCCTCGGTAGCCACTTGATGCCTCATTACATCAAAAATGCACTCTTTCTTTTTAGAGGCATAATCTATTTAATATTACCTACATGATGGGAAATAATTATGTGGAAAGTACATTTATTCACCAACTGCACTTCTATTTTAACATTTCTGCTTCTACTCTCCTGCATTTAATGGCAGATATAGTGACTAGTAGGGATGAGCAAGGACACTATTATCTGTTCACACAGCAAATGTATCTGTATCTGAATTAAAATGGGTGGAGTTTAAGTTAGAAGAAGGCATGTCTAAATTGTGGGTGGAGCATGACCAGATACTGTTTTGGGGGTTTTTTTGCATGAAATTGTTATGTCTTAATAAGTTTCTATGTTTCTTATGTATTTGAGAAATGTTTATGAAACAGTCATCATTGAGTTTTAGATTACACATTGACATCCTGTGTAAATACTGGGGTAGCTCTAATTAAGTTAGTGTTCAGATGCAGACTTACAATGAGGAATCGATAAAACACCTTAAAAACACATGTTTATGTTTGTTGTTTTTTTTACTTTTTTGCTAATTAATTATGTGCTTCTAAAAATCTCTGCATGAAAACTGATGTACGGATTAATGTATTTAATGAAGTGTCTAATTCATGAGATGTCAGCCACCAACCACGAAACCCCCAGGCCCCACTACATTGGAGAGAGTCATTATCTATATCCATATGCATATCTGGAGATATGATTCAGGAAGACAGGAGGCAGCTGATGTAAAAGCTCAGTGTGGTGTACAGACTGTTGAACAATGAAGCAAAGTGAATTCAGTGGTGAAAGCAGGAGAAAAGCAGAACGTTTTTAGGAAAAACTACCAAACATAACAACCTTTTGTAGGCTACTGGCAATGCTAAAATAACTAAATAGCAGCAAGAAGCTGCTGTTTGTGCTAGCACTAGTGTTAGCATTGCTAATAGTAGCCAACGTGAGCTACCTGTTGCCAGCCTAGGTTGCTCAAGTGATGCTGCTGCAACATGCAACAGCCCAACATTCCCTCATATGTTCCCTATCCACTGTAACTGAGGGATGGAAAGCAAAACAAACTCAACTGATGTAATAAAATATTAAAAAATAAACTAATACAAGGGAGAGGAGCAGGAGCACAAGAAAGAAGAGGGAAAAAAAACTTCTGCAGTTTGGGCAGCAGCAAGCAGGTCCAGTAAGGACACTCTATCAGAAAACCTGACAGAAAACTAAAGTAAATGATGACAACTACTACTACATGACAGATTTTCCATATGAATTAACTGTCAAGTCAGTCTTTTTATACAGAGATTACATTGTTTGTGAAATTAAGATTATACAGTAGCTGCATTTGTTTAATTTAATATGTTTTGCTTTACAGGTGCATTTCCAGATACCTGGGCATCCTTGCTGTGTGAAGCCTGTATGTTAAGTCTTTTTGTATTATTAGTTTATTTAAAAGGGGACAGTGCAATTTCATAAAACACATGATTACACATGGTTAAAAAAGCCAGAGTTAGCCAGAAGGCTAGTTTTCATCTGTAGTCCCCTGGCCATGATGTAAAAAAGCAAAGAATTACAAAACAAAAAACAAACAAACAAAAAAAAAACCATGTACAATATACAAAATACATATACAAACACTTACGATACAATTAAGAAAACAACATCACAAGATAACATTTTATCATAACATCAAAACAACACAATCTTTTAGTGTTGGCAGCTGTAGGTGTTGATAAACCACAATTTCAACTTTTTTGTGAAGGCCTTGTATGTTGTAAGCAGTTTAATCTCCTCAGGTACTGAGTTCCATACACTTGCACTCCTTACTGACCAGGCCGTTTTACTGAATAATAAATTAGGATTTAAAAAAGTGGAGAACAAAGGATCTGAAGAGCCCCATTCTTGTGTTTACCTGAGGCCCCAAAATTACATAATCTCGCCCTGGTCACGTTCTAACTTCTTCCCGCCTGCCAGAGCATCCAATGATCTGATGCCACTTAATCTGGTGTGTCAATGTCCACTGCAAATAAAATGGTGTGTTTGAACAGTAAACAAATAAAGTCAAGTAAAGCTGCAAAACCTCCGTTAGCACACATAAATGAGCTGTAAATGTATGCTTAAGATGCAAAGTCAATGCAAAACTACATTGGAAATGTGGCTGCTGAAGAAGAAAAGCTTTTGAAATTATTCCAGTGGACATGCGAACACCCAGGTAATGCAGCATGACTCATTTAAGTATAATGTCAAAACATAGATAATGGGTTAAAAAGAAATGGGGCTTAAGTGCAAGTTGCAACTAACTCATGGCTTTCTGTTTACATCAGCCAAAGCATAAAGGCAAGCATAAAAAAAAGTTCCACATGCCGAGTATCATTTTGTTATCTGGCTTTACTAAACTTAACAACTGCAATTACACTAAGCAGTCATACAATGTACTCTGTTAGTCAAACCAGGTTGTTCCAATTTAGTTATGAGCACTTAAATCGGGTCGACCTATTGCTAACCGTTACAAATGGAGAGCATAATATAATATTAGACAAACTCAGAGAAGTTAAACATGTAATCCAGGCTCAACATTGTTGCAGCTGCTAAATGGTGGCAATAAAATGCTGATTGTGTGAATGTGAATGTATAAATTAATAGGCTTATTATATTAAAAAATAAAAAAGTTAACAAAGGCAGGTACATCCAGATGAAGGTGCTGGACAGAAGAACATGTAAAAGATGGGAACAAATCTGGAAAAAATAGTCTGAAGAAGAGCTCAATACTCAAAACTTCACTCCATATACATGATACATTAAATGCATGTTCAAAAGAATTGATTGGTCAGTGTGCTTTCATCCACATTGATCTATGATTGCAAGCATAACCCATTTCGCAAAACAGGCGATCTACCCCAGTAAGAAGCGAAGCACCATTGTACGACAGAAAACTTGTTACCACAAATCCTGCTTCACAGTGCAGGCCTATGTAGTTCCAAAAACTCAAAACAGAACCAAATGCAATTAAGAAAAACTAAAACGATTTAAAACATGATTCTATTATCATTTTGTGTCAAAGAAGTTTAGTGTATAATGTTCTTTCAAACAGTTCTTTGCTTAAGGGAAAACCTTTTGAAAAACAAACAAAAAAAGGAAACTATTTAATATTGGGCTTTGTTTCCCCTGAGATCATATATAGAGTGACTGCCTGGGAAATTATTGTTTTTCTAAGTGGTGTAACATTTCCTGAAAACAAGATTTGACATGTCTGACGACTATATTATAAGACCTTGTTAATAAAGAGTGAAAACAGAGCAGAAACTGCCTACAGTTTAAAAGGTTACGCTATAGCACAGAAGCAATTATTTTGATACAATTATATTGTTATTGTAATTATAATTTCACAGAGTTCCATATTTGCTGTAAATCCATTGAGCATTTGTTTGACACTTCCTCTGTGACTATAGCATCTGAACAAAAAATGTCCCCGGTAATTAAGTTAACAAGGGAGCTTTTTGTTTTATTTTTGCCCAATATCCTGACTGTGCAAAGTGCCTTTGAAATCAAGGCAGGCACCACGCCAACAGATTTTGAAATAATCACTGACAAAATATGCAAAGACATACAATGTCACATTACAGGAGCAAGAAGAGAGGATAAGCAACTCTTAGACGGCAGCATTAGAGCGCCAGTGGAGACAAAGCGAATGGAGGAAAATACTGTACCCTCAGGTACATTGTTGCTTTGTTGCTCATTAAACTTGCATTGTTTGAAGTGTTTAGCTACTGAGCTTGTTGACACTGAGGTGCCGCGCGATGCATATGAGGCAAACAAGTTCTACTGCCAAGCAGGAGCTGAGAGCCTATACGGGCGCGGTAATGAGCCTGGAGAAAATGTAAAGCAGGGGAAGATGAAACAGACTGTGTGATCCATCAGCTGTTCAACCTCGTGGATTTCTAACAGCTCTTCTGAGCCGCAATGAAAAAGCTGATTGACGAGTGGAGCGAGTTGGGCGGGGGCACGGCGGGGGCTGAGGGAAGAGATGGGGTATCAGGTGGGGGAGAGCTTGGGGATTTTCACAAAGCATACGTCTGAAATATTCAATTTAGAACTGATCAACAGTTGCCTTTTTCAAGCTCAGATTGAATTATCCTATATGGCAACGCCATTATGTTGGGGATTATTACATGCTCTCCAGGAGATTTGGTTTATTCATCTTGCCTATTGTTGACAATGACTGGAGCACTCCCCAGAGAGCAGCCCAGAGAATTGATTTCTGACAATCCATGATTCACCTCCTCGAGTCCCCCACTCTTCTCTGACACTCCTGCAAATCAACTTAAAGGCAGAGGCTGACAGCTCCTCACATCACACTCCATATAAACAGCCATTATTTCTTCAGAAAGCTCTTTTTGTCTTGTACGGGGGCTTCAAAGCCGGCACATCCCTGTTAAGACAAGCCTCGGTTTAGAAGGCACACAGTGGGACGTTGATGCCGGGGAGATGCACACGACGTGGCAGAAGGAACGAGCCGGCAGACGCAGGTAACTTTCTTTAAAGCCAGATTAGTGAGAGAGCTTTCGCTGTTCGCTGTCTGCGGTGATGTCAGTGCAGGGGAATGACCTCTAACACAGAGCTGTCAAGGTCATACAGCCAGTTTGGGTATCAGTCACACAAATACTTAATATATATATTTATTTTTTTGATCAGTAAGAAGACTGAAGGTGGAGCCCGGGGATGATTAGCTTAGCTGAGCATAAAGACCGGGGGCAGGAGGAACAGCTCTGTGGAAAGGAAACAAGACAAGACTTGTTCCGAATGTTATCAGGTTTGTTAGGTTAAGGCACTAAAACTACAATTAGAAAATAAACAAGTATGTGGTAAGATTTAGGTAAAAACACTTGGTTTGGATTAAATACCTTTAAAAAGTGTGTCACGGGACAGGATCCCCAGGTCTCCTGGGAACCTGTCGCTCCTTATACAACATCACGTCCACCTTAGCACCTAATAACTAACACCACTAGAAGAAGACACCTAATAATAAACATTAATACAACACAGATGCATGTGAGTGGTTGTACAATATGAAAACTAACCTCCTTAAGCAGTGATGGACTTATTTCATCAAGACCTGTTGCAGAATTATTGAGATCAGCTATTATTTCCTGTACTTCAGTAGGTGGATCAAACTGCAATACAGAGGAATAATGAGCATGCAGATAGTCAAGTGGACTTCCAGCAGTTCTACCAGCTGGATTCGGCATAGCTTGTCCTATATCCAATATTAGATTTTATTCCTAGGTAGGTGAAGGCAGAACCCCCTACGCTGCTTTACCTTAGCCTACCTAGGGCTAAAAAATATCACCTCCCATCACGTGTTTTTGGGCCACTGATCGGCTGAAGGAGTTTTTCTGTCAAGGCAAGTATCCCGCCTACTGAAAGTGTTTGGAACAGGCGAAAGGTCAGACTATGAAACATGATAGAATGGTCTGACCAGGCTAAAGTCTAATTTATCACAAATTATAAATTATATATCCTTTATCAAATTGGTTAGCTTTAGTGTTATTGAGATATCCTGTGTTAATTAGTGAACTTCAAACATGTGGATACTCAAACAATATAATACACCTAGCAAGATTTATCAACACCGCTGTGAATAAGAACAAATGTAAGATCCTTATCTAGGTTGTGTTTTTCTCACTGTAAAGATGTGTGATAAACAAGCTCTGGCTCCAAGCAGATGCACTTAATCAATCACAAATTGAATTTGCGATGGTACAGATTCTTATTTAACGGTGTGGGGCCGATTCGACTGTGTCACAAGACATTCTGATGGATAAATGGCGTAAGAATGGGCCCCCCTCCAGTCAACGCCTCTATGTTTCTGACATGGCCATTCCACGTCACACTGCTTGAAAAATGAGCTCCGTAGAGGCATGCAGTCCTGCTATGAGATTGCACTTCATAAAGGGGAACAGCTCACAGGGGTGAAATTCCACTGTAGGGTTATGGATTTTCCAGTACATCACTGATAGATTGCACTAATATAACCTCAATAAAGAGTTTGAGAACAACTTTATGGATGTTTTCCCTCTTTTGTCATCTCATTTTTCTCTCTTTTGATGTGTGCTCCACTTGATTTGTCTGTTTTTTCTCTTACTTTGTCTGGCTGTCACTCACGGCGTGCGCAGTAACACACTCTGAACACATTAGTCATGGGATGTGAACCATGGAGTGTTTCATCCAAAGTTTCACAACTTGAACCTCAAGCAGCTCATTTTGTTTGTTTTTGCTTCAAGCAGCAGCAGCAAAATGTTTTGGAGACTGGCATGTGTACATTGCACATCAATTCCTAAACAGCACCACTTGGCAAAAAAGAAAATAAGGGTTCATTACAGCGTTTGTGTTGAATCAATACTCCAAGCCATGTCTGCAACTCAAGATCAGCCACAGTTCATTATAATTACCACATAATGTTTAACCCATTGAAGCCTGGAAAGCGTTTACGTCGTTTTGTAGTATTTGTATAAGCTCTCAAATACTTTTTGAATTTCATTTCTATCTGCTACAGAGGCTGAAAAATTTATTACTTAGTAGAAGAGTTCACTTTTTTCCCCAGAATTTTTCCAGAATTTCCAGAAAATTAGAGGCTTATTTTAAAATCGCCCAGCGGTTTTTCAGGCCTCAATGGGTTAATACAACATGGCTTGAAATGTATCTTACAGACATGTACAATTTCTGCTATTGTTTTAAGTATCCATGTTTTTGTATCATACAGTCACCCATACAGTTAGATTAGTTGTGTTTTCAGACACAATCCTCCGCTAATTGTGTTTTCAATTCATTGTGATATGTTTGGAAGAGATTGCTTCATAGTTGTGAGAAGATATACACTTTATCTGCCAAGAATAAATTTAATTGTCTCAATCATTTCATTGAAAGAGGTAAAAAAAAAAAAATCCCCAACTTTAGGAACAACAGTGTATTTGCAAAATGTTTAGAATAGTTCAATTACTTAGCAAACATAAAATGAAGCCCATCTGCCATGATTAATATTTTGTTTCACATGGTTCCTCCACATAAGAATATTTTTATAAACTAAATTTAACAACTATCATGGAAGTATTTATTTCTCCACCACCACCATTGCGCTAGGTTGACCAATGAAAGAGCAGTGTGCATCAATATGGTTACCTTGAGAGGGAAGATCTGAGAGATTCAGCCATGTTTTCATGTTTACTGAGTTTGTTGTAGCGTAATGCTGTAGATATGGAAAGCCTCACCCCACAAGTTGACAAGATTGGCTCCTGAGGTATGTGACTTGTAAAACCCAGAATCTGTGAGTTGAAACATGCTCAGCCATGGTGCTGATCTTTTATTTGGCTCATGTCTTGAGGCATAAAACAACACCATATGGACATGTAACAAGGTTAAAGACATAATGAAATGAATGAGAGATGGAAACCCTCTGAAACATACCATATCTGCAACACAGACATGCCAATGCCAAAGAAAAACTTTTGTTACTGAATTTGAAAAGTAGCAGATAGGCCTTGACAGATAGCCCAATGGAAATATTACGAAAATATACTTTTGTTGTTGCTATGATGCTTTGATAGGAATGTATTAGAGTATAACACCCTATAGTCAACTGCGGGAAATTGAATCCTGTCCAGCATCCTTTGAAAAGTGAGCCAGCAGCTGTGGACTTCACATCTGAGGTCCTGCTTGCTCAGTCACCAAGTGTTACCTGCTGAGCCCATCTCCAGGTTCCCTGACCACTCGCCACCAGTCTGAGTCTTCGCTGTGCCCTTTCTCAGCCCAGTCAGCAGGACCTTGCCCCCACAGCAGCCTCTTCCTGCAACACACAACCCTTCATCAGTCTCCCTGCTTTCTCTCTATCACGACCCTTCCCTGCCACCTGAGGGAACGATTCAGCCACCTATGACCCAATCCATCTTTTAATGATGTCCGGACACTCCAAGGCCCACCTGCGCCCTATAAAAGGCTCTCCTCACAGTTTGTATTCTCTCCTTGGTGCGTCTACACTAAAACTGATCCTGCAGGGTTTGTGTGTGGTGGACCAGATGCGTGTGTGTGTGTTTGCGAACATCCCCTGCAGCTTTTCCCCACATTCCTTCTCTTCTGAGACCTTGACCAGTTTTTGGTTTGTTTATGAGTGCATGTTGGGAGAGTCCGGAGGAGGCGAGCCATATGCCAGGAAAAACATATGGCACTGCTGGGATACAGACACCTGCCGTTGGACCGGTGAGAGCGCTTTCAGAATCATTACGAATTAAAGGAATTTAATGACTTCACAAACAATGCAAATTCATTTCCTGGGTGGTTCCTTTTACCCCCACATGAGTAACTTATCCCTTTTGCAATGCAACCTGGTGTGTCGTTGTTATAACTCTATGTGTGTGTGTGTGTGTGTGTGTGTGTGAGAGAGGTAATAATGAGGTGGGAAGAAACTCCTTCAAGAATCAGGGAGAGTTTGTGTGGAACAGAAATGTAATGATTGTACTGACAGGCCATTACAACATTTGCTAAACCCCGACCATGAACAGTGAATGTCCAATCCCAACTAGGCATGGAAGGCCTGTCAAGCTTCCCAGACCAAGCTACTTTAAGTTTACTAAATTAAATAATGATGAGTGGCCAATATGCCAAAGATATCATTGTAAACTGGTGTGACTCGCCAGGCAGTCTTTTCTTTATTTGTGGCTGTGTGATTTTTAGAGCTTTACACTTGGCCTCCGAGCATCCACAAGTAGTTTCAACCAGGACAGTCAAGGTGAAGGGACTCATTCACTCTAGCATCTCATATAAGTGCTTTTGCCACTCCCTCTTCATGAACAAATATCAGATCTTATAACATCTGATGTGTATGTGGGGATGGAAGGGGTGGGTTTTGTCATTTTTATTGTCTGTGTTTATCCTTATTTTTTGTAAAGCACTTTATGTTACATTTCTATGTATGAAAATCGCTATATAAATAAAGTTTGCTATTAACTATTAAAACCTGCTATGAACTGTATGCTAATAAAAGGAAGCTAGAAAAAGAGAAAAGAGGGGAGCATATCCAATCCATTCCTAAAGATAGTTTTGTATTTGCAGATAGAAGTTTGTGTTTGGTCAATTAATCATAATTACATAGTTTCAGAGGAGATGCGATTTAATCATATGGCACCTGTATATCATTTTTACTGAAGCTATACTGTTGTCTACTATGTCTATATGGAAGTAGCTTGTGTGAGGACGTGTTTCTATAGAAATAACCTTGTGCAGGATGACTTAAAAAGCATTCTACAAAGCAGGAGGGTAAAAGAATGACCATTCAATACTGCAATAAAGCAAATGCAAAATCTAATTTGCTCTTGTATAGGTTATAATTATGTGAGTAGATTTATCATTGACTCAACATGGGTTCTGTTCCCATCACAACGCCTCTTGCTTTTTCTCAAAGAAAGGACTCATCTATATGTCTTTACTGGTGAATTGCACTGATTTGTTTGGCCATGTCCCTGACTGGTGAAGGTTGTTTTGCTGGCTGTTCAAAAAGACAAGTTTGACAAAATGATGTGCATGAGAAGAAGCCCACCATCTCAAGGTCAAAAAGCGATGTTAGTGCAGACAAAGAGTAAAGGAAGCTGGACGTTCTAAACTGGGGAGAAGAGTGAAAAAATAAAAGTCTCATCAATACCTGTTCTCTTAGCTTATCTTTGCTGCTCCCTGAAAATTGAATCCTTTATTCCCAATGATATCAGTGAATTGCTATGTCACAAAAAGTTACTTTTACTATGTAGCTAGAAAGTTTGGTAATTAGCTAGTAAGACTTGAAAGAATGCTGACATGCCAATAGAGCTTTTACACATGCATTGCGACTTATGGAGACATGACCCAGAGGAGCTGTGCATGAGAATGTGAATGTCTGAATTAGTTGAACCGGACATAAAACAGACTTTATACTGCCAGCTAGCGAATGCTAAGTCTACTTGGGAAGTCAGCCTTTTGTTTTAATGCCCCCACGACCTGGAATGATCTTCAACTCACAGGATCAAAACGCCCATAACATTTTTTCAATTCCAAAGCTTGATTGCAGACTTCCCTGCAACTGTCTGCAACTGTTTTTAGCTTTGGTCATTTTAAACAGCGTTTTTACTTATTCATTTATCTTCTCTGAAATCTGTATTTTAAATGTGTATTTCTGTAATCTTTGTAAATGTACTTGTCGTCACTGTAAATGAGGGAAACCTCAGTGCCTTAAGAGTTTAAATAAAGTGTGGTATGTTATTTATTGTCCATTTGAGCCCATGTCTTAGTAGAGCAGATTGCTGTGTTGACAATTTACTGCCAGAGAGTGGGCATGTTGATGATGTTTCTATCTTGCAAGTGTTGCAAAAACCGAAAAAATACAAACATCTAAAGGTGAAGAAGAACATGAAGGCACCAACGAATCAGGAACTTCTGTCAGGAAGGGGTGACACAAAATCAACAGACAAATTACAGAAATGGTGAGAGACATGGTTATAAATGCCCAAATTATAGTGATGGCCAAGTGAAGCTTCATGAACCAGTGGTTGTTTTTGTTGACCCCACTAGACCATGCTCTTCATTTTAAATTAACTAGCCAACTTCACTGCAAATTTTAATGTTGTACTGTAGCTTTTTATGGATATGTTACATTAAACTGATGACTGGCATTCCAGTACTTTAGACACAACCATGGTCAGTTAGTCTTTGAGACTTCAATGTTACAACAACTGTTAGATGGACATTATAGACATTTGTGGTAACGAGGAGAATATTTCGACTTGCTTTTTTGATCCCCAATCTTAAATGCTGTGCACAAATCTATGGTCCCAACAGGATGAGTTATAATCAATTCGGTGTCTTAATTTTCTATGTAGAACCATCATCAAGGCATATTTTTAATGTGTCCAGTAATTTGGGTTTAGACCAAATACCTGCAAAACTAATGTCAACTGTTTACTCTGGATTTAGCAAATGCTAACACACTAAACTATGATGGTGAACATGGACATATGTTTATCATATGCACTGCAAAAACAGAAAAGTTGGGTGAAGTCAAAATTTTAAAGCAACAAACTTCGATAAAATTTTAAGTTGGACAATTTAACTAAATATTTTAAGTTTGGGTTTTGAGTCTGCTCAACTCTGAATTCAGATTTTTGTCAACTCAACTGTAATTTATAATTTTACATTGTAATAACTTTTAATCCTTACTTCTGCAATGTGCTGAATTGGCACGATTGTAATGCCGCTATGAGATGTCAATTTAGAGTTAGCATTGACACGCTAATGGCTACTCATGTAGCTGTAACAAGCAGCGCCGCTAGCATCAGTTAGCCGCTAGCATCAGTTAGCCGCTTTCACTAATGAATTTCACCGCTTTCCCGCATTTCACAACAAACAAATAAGAGTTAGCAGAACTATTGTCCCTTGTTTTGAACCCCAACTTAAACATATAAGTAACAACAACTCACCAACTTGTTTTTGAGCAGACAACTGGCTCGCTTTGTTCTGCTAACTAACATTATTGCCCTAAATGTCAATAATTTATATTTCCAAGTTTTACCAACTTAAATCACTGTTTTAGGCCAAAAAATACAAGTTGGCTTTTTTGCAGTGTGTTGGTGCATTAAAAAAATGTATGAAAATGTATTTAAATCTATTTTACGTTTCTTCAGCTAAACTGTGTTGATATGACCCCATAGATATGATCTTATCAGTGCCCCAGTCACTTATCACTGACTGGGTCACTTACTTGGTACCTAATGACAATTTGCTAAAAAAAAAAAAAAACTTTTTGTGCTAATTTGTTTTTCAAGGAAAGTTCAAACATCATTCGGCATAGATTGATTCCAATGTAAAATCCTTGTTGCATATCGTCTTTCTCATATGTGAGCATCATATTTATGCATGTCTCACAAACAGCAAGGGTGCAGCAGCAGGATGTGTCTGCTGACTTTACACCTGGCTCAGGCTAACATCAGTAATTATACCAGTAAGCCTTCACCAGTGGCAGCTCCCACTTGCTACAGTTGCTCCAGTTGTCCAAATCTGCTTGACAATGCAAAGCACAAGATAGTTAGTGTACTCGTGTTAGGAGATGTGTTGCAGAGATTTGCATTTAGTGCACACACTATGAGTGTGTACAGAGGGAGAGGGAGAGAGAGAGGTGGCAGGTTGTTGTGAAACAGAGGGGGAATCAGTATTTTGATTAAACATTCATGAAGGCTCAGGAGGAGCCACTTACTGTCAGGTGCTAATTAAATAAAGGTCAGCCACTCAAGTTTTGTTTATTGAAACAAGTTGTTTCCTAAACCATTGTGCAGGAGTTTGTCCTTGTGTTATTATGCTGAATGCCAGATGAAGAATTTGTACTGAAGCTGAGCAAATTGCCTCCAGTGAAGTTAGGTAGCATACTTACTAATAATAGTTTAATATTTGGGGAAATGCATTTATTTTTTTCTTGCCAAGGGATGTTATCAGCCCATTAAATGACTATTATCCCTTGTTATCAGCCTCAAACATATGGCTCGGAAGGTGTCACATCAGTATGTGCAGAAGTCATTATTATCTCAAGCAAGGGCTGGTCACAGTTCTGTTAGGTTTTACTTCAGTGCCATTAGGTTTAAACCATATGTGTAAGTTTTGGAAATTAAATGTATGTGATAAGGTTTTTTTATGTGATTTGAACCCTGGTCTCTTGGATTTGAGTCCTGTATGTAAAGAGCCACCCACCACCCAAACCTTTCCCTTGTTAGGACACTGTCACTCTTATTCCCTCCATCCTTTGTTTCAATTTTTTTGCTTTTTTGTTTTGTTTTTTATTTATTCATCTGTTAATATTTAAACTTGTTTTTTTTGTTATTGCTTGCATGTTCGAAATAAAGACAATCAATCAATCAATCAATCAATCAATCAATCAATCAATCAATCAATCAATCAATCAATCAATCAATCAATCCTTTGTTGCTGTAATAATAGTATAGTAGTATAATAGTATATGGCCTTGAGAGATGGACAGCTAACACTTCCTGTTTGAAAGTTAGATCAGAAGATCATTGCCAAAACTCACAGCTGCACATAAAATATAGCAGTACTGAATGCAGAATGTTGACTTACACTTAAAAAAAGTTTGGGGAAAAAGGGAGAAACAGCCTCCTCGGCTCTATCTAAAGGTGACAAAATCCACCGACCAGCACCTTTAGAGCTCACAATGCATTTCTGGGTCTCTTTTCAAATTCATCCCACAGACATGTGTCTCACTTTTTCCTCCCCTATGCTACTGCTCTTTCAACGCTGAACTTAAAAGACTATATGAATCGCAGTCTCTGCTGTGCTAATGGAATATAGATGCAAAGTATGCTAGTTTATACGTGATAAGGGATTTATTTGCTGATTGCCACCCACAAAACAGCAGTGCTACAGTAATACACAGAGCAATTATGTGTTATGTAATGAGTTAGTGTGGATGGAGTAGATTGTTAAAATAAATGAATAAAATATATATTTTTTAAAAACAGAGTGCGTGAATAATTCTGTTAGTTAGACTCACACATTTAGGTCAATAAATTATTTACTGAAGCTCTTAGTTGCTATATTACTTTATACCTATTAACAACTGAGGTTGTTTTTAAATGTGCTCTATAAATAAACTTTGACTTGACTTGACTTTATAGTTGTACTAAAAGTGGTAAATATGTGGTTGGTTCCAATCATTTAACCTTTAAATAGGTAACAGGAAGTTAGTCATAGTGACCAGCTATCCCCTATGTTGTGAATAATGTCCAGGCCCTGATGGTGCATTCACTCTCCGAAGTGCTCTTTTTTGAGTGTATCAAACTGATTCTTGATTAACAATTGTAATCAATCCCGGGCCTTTACCCCCTCAAGGCCACTCACAGCAGGAGCCAATCTAGAAGGCTGTGAATATTTTTGAGCACATTCCCCACATGCTGCCCGCTATCACGAACCCAAGGCACTTAGCACCAATCACATGAAGGGTCATGAATGCTGCATAGACATCAGCAAACTGACCCAGACTGAACCGAGTGAAGAAGTGGGCTGAACAAAAATCCGAGTCTTTCACCTCTCATGATCTTGATTTTGTCTCTCATATCCCCCCTCAAGTTTCTTGAACTTTAGAACAATCTTTTTCCACCCTTTGAAAGATAGTATCACATTCTGTATGTGCTTGTTCCTATTCTAAATTGATTTTAACACCAAGTGCAATATTAAAACCTAAGATGCCATGGCTGACGTTTGGCTGCATTACATTATGCACATTTCTCTGTAAAATATATGTGGTGAAATATTGAGATTTTTGGGAAGGATCTTCATGGATGGATTACTGAACGGGCCCACGGGGCACATGCCTTGAAAATATGAAAAATGACAACAAAGAGACTACACAGAGGCACATAACAAACCACAAAGAGACACAAATGATTACAAGGAGACACAAAATGAGCAAAAAAGACACAAAATGACCCCAAAACAACTCCAAAAAGATGCAAAGCAAACCACAAAGAAAATGACCATAAATAGACACAAGGCGTCCTAAAGACACAAAAGTATGTCAATGGGATAACAACTGATGATTAAGAGACACAAAACAAACCATGAAGACACAAATGACTACAGAAGGATGACCAAAAGAAACATAAAAAACACAAATGACCACAAAGAGACACAATACAATGGGAAAAAATACAAAAAATGATCAAAGACAAAACACAACTAAAACGAAAAACCCAGCAAAAATATGCATATTGAGTACAAAGAGATGGCAAACCACAAAAAAGCGGCAAATCCACCACAAAGACTGTGTCTTGCTCCTATGTAGAAGAGGTTGGGCCTTTTGCATTGTGCCCATTGTCTCATAATCGGCTCATGGTCTGTATGTCCGAAAAATGCACAACCACACAACATGACTTTCTGGGAATAGTCCCATCTGAGTCTGACAGAATTTAAGGGGACACAGCACCAATAACGACTTGATATCTCTTATTTAAATCATAGGCAAGGGTTTGCAGCTTCAAAGCATTTCATCTTACTGAATTGATGTGACAGGTGGTACTTTTGGGCTTGCAATAAATCAAAAGGCAAACAGCACAGTAAGCTAATTATTCCAGGGTTTTAGGGATTGTATGCTCAGAGCTGCAGACCCACGTACAGTCTTTCTGCATGCTCAAATATTTGCTTAGCGATCATGTTTGTTTGGATGTGTGGCCATTGATTTGCTGTGCAAACAAATTCCATGAGCAAGACCAAAATAGCACGTTCCACTTCACTGGCTGATTCACATTAAAGGAGGGGCTGAGGAAGAAGAAGTGTTGACAGAAAATAACACCATATCTCAAAAGCCCAACAATGGCAACGGGGGCTGAGGTAATGTTATGCGCTGTTGCCTTCCACAATGGCTTTCCCTGGTCATGCAGAGAGGAGGGGCTACCTTTAATGGCACTACTGATTAATATGGTAATGTGTAGAGTTCAGTGGCAGAGGTATTCATAACCACATTAACCCTTTTGGAAGCCCCGGGGAGGAAATAAGCTGTAAGCCCCTTACTGACCCCACTTTCTGCACACCTACAGGTGCCAATCCAATACAGCGCACACAGCACATGACAACTTAATTATAGTATGCCTAAAACCCCAGGAAAAAAATAAAATAATAAATACTATTCTTCGTTCAATTCCACCTGGCCCAAGGTTTGCTGTATGTCAATTACTGTCTGTTAATTTAATTAAACACTCATTTATTTTGGGATATGCACCATGCAATAACTTCACTAGGTTGAGATTTCACCAACTTAGATGGGGCCTCAAGGTAAGGTACTAAAGCTGGACCTGTCTCAGGACCCTTATCAATTACGCTGATATTGTGCCGTACATCTAATTAAATCAAGGACCAGCTGATCCACAGTGAATGATCTGGAATAGTCAGATAAAATATTCTCTCTCTTACTATTTAATTGTTTTCTTTCTTAGCCCTTAGTAATATGCGATCTTTATTTATGTGTTCTCAAAACACTCAACTCTAAGCAATTGTCCCACCACCATCTTCATTGTTTAATTTGGATGCAAATGCAGTCTATTTGACCATAAATGTGGACAAATGTGGGAAAATTTGTAGCTGAGGCCTGCTGACTGCCGCATTAGCCGCTATGCATACAAATTATGTTCTGGAAGAAGTCTCTGTCCCACAATCCCTCTCTCCCCTTCTCTCTCTCTCTCTCTCTCTCTCAATCTGTGTGTCTGTCTCTCACTCCCACCTTCCTGTCTTTCGCAGTAACTGTCGCATCACTCTTAACATTGCACTCACATTTTTCCGAGGCATCACCAGGAGGAAAAAGGTTGAAAATCACGTTAATAGTGGCGTCATGGCTGGGACAAAAGGCAACGGGGGTATATTTATTCATTTATTTTATAGCTTATTAAGAATGGGTCTCAAGGACTTGCCAACATTGTCTTCACAGGCATGCTCACACAGGCTTCGTGTGCCCTTGGCAGTAACCAAAGGTGTGCTTCTGTACAGTGTGTAACATTTTATATTGACAAGCTGTTTTGTGAGGGAATCCATTTTCATCTCTGACACTATAGCTTGTGGTACATTAATGTTTATGCATATACTTCATTATGCTCTTGTAATCAGTACAAAACATCTTTGCAGCTAATGTAACATTTTAAATGGCAGCCTCTTAGAAGTTTTACCTTTAGGCATGATGAGAATATGCCTGTTCTGTAATATCTGTCTGCCTATTTGTGGTTAATGGGTTCATAGGAATCAACTGGTTGCTAAACTGTTCTCCTGAACAGTAATTGTTCAATCATAGTGACAAGGGCTGCAAAGCTTTTGATTCTTCTCCATGTTTAAGTGGTGTGCATGGGGCTTTAGTGATCAATGGACTAAACAATGTCTGTGTTTGCCTGAGCTTTTGACGAGACTGGCCCAGCTTAGCAGTCAAGATTATTGTGATTATATGATTATTTGAGGTTAGGCACCGACTTTGAGTGGTTAAGGTCAGGAGAGGCCATTGGTCAGGGCAGAGCCGGCGCAAGGCATAAGCAAACTAAGCGACTGCTTAGGGCCCCGTGGCCACTAGGGGGCCCCCAAGAGCAATTAACAAAAAATATGTACATATTTTGTTTAATATTTTGCATGCATGAGTGACACTTTCTATATGATCAAAGATATATTATTGTACAAAAATACAATTTTATGTCAACAACGCCAAGATAAAGGAATGTTTTCACGTTTTACAAAAATAATAAACCAGATGACACTTTTACAGTAAAAATAATGCTTTACCATTTGGATTGTTGTGTAAATCAACCCCAAGTCACTCTATAGTTGAATGTGATACATTTTTAGATTAAAAAACACATGTGACACCCTGGACATCATTCATTCATTGGTATCATTTGTATCATTATTGTATTGGTATTATTTATGTAATTAACTGGGACACCCCCTTAAATGTGTGAAGACATATCAGGCTGACAATAGCATAATGTAAACAACACTGCCAGAGCTGCAATGAGTTTGTAGTAGGTGTGTGAATGATCAACAATCAATATTATTGGCAGAAATAGAAGGCCCCAAAATTGAATGTTGCTTAGGGCCCCATGGAGGCTTGGGCCGGCTCTGGGTCAGGGGATATGGCCGAGTCTATCCTCAGCTATAAAACCATGAAATTACAACTTCCAGGACCTTCACGTGATGGCACAGGCCCCAAAAGGACTTTTAGAAAAAGACATACAGGCGTCTATAAATCAGCAGATATGTTTTGTAGATCAGCTTTACAGGATGTAAAATTCAATAGCTCTTTTTTAAACCATTGTCCTAAAAGTTGTAAAATTCACTAATAGCCAAATCTTTTTGTCTCCATTCAAGTGAATGAGTCAGAGACCAAGAGGTTGGGAGGCCGGGCCAAAGAAAAAGATCTTGTAAATTTTATACACAGAGGTCAAACTTTTAAGAGCTTCATGCGCAGCTTTCATAGTAATGAACAGGGCACCGCCTCCTACACTATCCCAGTTGTTGTTATATATTTATGGACAGCATCTGAACAAATCAATTTCTGATACTCTGCGCCTGCACTGATGCCTGGACAATTCTAGGGCTTGAACTCTACGCAGGGTCAGTGTTGCCAAGAGAAACAGTGGGTTTATAATGTCATGTTGTAACCTAAGTCATTACTTCCCTGGTCAAAGAGCATTGTATTATTATCAGAGTGTAGGGTAACATTACAACCCTGTCTTGCCCTTTAATGGATGCTGGGAAGTTTATACAGTAACCACACTGACGTGCAGTTTCACATAAATTGGTCCTCATCCTAAAAGTCTATTCTCTCAAAATGTTAAAAGTGAAACATGTTTGAAAATACAAACAAAAAAGCATAAATCTAAGCTCTGTTTTGTTTGATCAAGTATTTGAGCTAAAGACAATCATCTTACATTTCAACTCTTATCATACTTATAATGTTAGGACCAACTAACTCTACACTGGTGTACAAGTTCTTTCTATTCCCTCTCATCAACAGGTGGGGATGTCTTTTTGTGTGGGATCTGTTAGCTTGACCCTCAGTTTTTTTAGCCCACTTTCATGTACTGTATGTAGCCATCAAGTGCATAGTATGGATTCAACAGGAAACATTAAAACTCAGGGGAAGACAGAGTTTTCACTCAACTAGCTGAACCATTTGGTTCTTCGGAATCTGATCCGGTGGCAGCACAATATTTGGGATAACTATCTTCTCACTGATAGTCTTGGTTACTTATGTAGGTCATATAGAGGCATCAGTATTAAATAAAAACTGTTACATAACCAGTTAAAACCTTTTGTAGTAAGTTTAAATAGGATCAGGCGAACAATATTCACGCCCAACAATAACAGGAAATGTTCAATGTGATGATGCTATTTTAAAATGGTAAAGAGAGTGCACTTATATAGTGCTTTTATCCAAAGCGCTTGGGGTTCAGTATTTTGCCAAAGGAAACTTCAACATGTAGGCTGCAATGGTCTGGGGTGAACTACCAACCATCCGATCAGTGTGCAGCTGTTCTACCAAAGTGAGCCACAGACGCTCCAATTTGAAAAAGGGACCATTCAAATAATGAAACTGTGTTGATCAGCTTCCCACAGGACGTCTAGAAAATGAATGCTCTACCCATAATAGTTTATATTATAAATCAATTTAAATGGGATCATGCAAACGATTATTTCCTGCAGACTTGACGATGCAATGCTCTTTAATAATTATGTCACTGCGCATGTACAACATGATGACTCAAAAGACAGAAACTTTGACTTTGTGCTGCAAAAGGGAATTAATCCTCCCTTTATGTTTCTTGTTTAGATCAGGTTAAACAAGACCATGGGCTCCATTCTGATAGACATAGATAAATAGCTGATAAAATCATGGTTACCATATTGCTATAAACAGTAGGTCTGCTTTTCTCTTTACACATCTGAAAGGAAGGATCGTTTAGATAAAAAATAACTGAACTTGAAGTCTTTTAGTCTTTGTCTAATGCATGAGTGGCAAAGGAGCTGCAGCAACAGTAACTAGGCTCAGGTGAAACATTAGGTTGTAAATAACAAATAGTTCTTATTATATCAACTCATGCATGGGAAAGTTTAAAATTCCAAAGCAGTCAACACTATTTAGAAGTATACTTCAACTGTGCAGAGTTATAAATAAATAAATCCAAGATGCACATCAGTTGGAGCAAATATAGACAATAATCCCCCGATGTTCGACATTCATTGAAAATTGCCTTTACAGCTCACCTTTATGTAGTCCTTAGAGCTAAAAAGATGTGAAACTATTTGACTTTCCCCCTCTTCAATGAACAAACACTTGTTTGATGGGAGGGATCAAGTGCGCCCTGTGGGTAGAAACATCTCTTCAGCATCCCTGTGAGATGTGAATGTTTGGCTTATGGCAGCAGCACCAGGAATGCACAGTTGCACCGTTCAAACGTCTCTCTGACTTTGACTGTTTAGCTTTTGTACATGTTAGGCTCATTCTTGGCATGTGTGCCTCGATATGTCCCCAGAGTGAATTATCGCACCTCACTTGTCTTAAGATGTGATGTGTGAAAATAAGTCAAGGCCAGCTAATTGATTTAGTTCCTGTCCCAGGGGTTCCTTATAATCCAATTATTAGAGTGCACTTAATGATTTTAATTTCGTTTCTGAAAAAGGAAAGTAAATATTATCCTTTATTTTCTAGTTAGAGAGCAAGTGATGGTGAAAAAATAGACCTTGCAGTGACACTGTGTGTGATAGTGGTTTTCTGTGCCTACAATGCCATCAGACAGATGTGACTACACTGTAAAAAAAAAACCCGTTGTTTTTACGGTAAAAAACTGGCAGCTGTGGTTGCCAGAACTTTACCGTAATAAATACGGTGCAACTTTTTTCTAATATTACGGTAAAAAGATATTGACACTGTTGATTTCACGTTTAAGATTGCATTTATTCCATTTTTTAACGTATAAATAAAAGGTTTTTCCATCAAAAGATTTGACATATAATTGACAAGAAAATACTTTATAAACGCTGCAGAAATTAAAGATTTTACCATTAAATATTACAGTATATTTATGTTAGATATATGGTGTTTAGTACATTTAACAGTGAGAAAAGTATTTTTACAAAAAAATAAATGCAAAAATTACAGTGATGCTTTTTGTTACAAACACGGTGCCAATGTATTTTACAGTAATAGAGTAATGTTTTTTAATTTTTTATTTAAAACCTGTAAAAATACTGTTCTGGCTGATATATACATTTACAGTATTTAATTGTTACTAAAACTGAATGAACCCATTTATCATTTTACGGTCTTTTACTGTCATGGTTTTATAGTTTTTCACCGTAAAATCTACAGACATTTTTTACAGTGTATGCCATTACAGGTGTTTCATAAAATCATTGCTGTGGCAAGAGCAGATCTTTGCCACATATGTCCAGTCATTTAGATTTTTTCTCCCCCAAGCAGTACAGTCAGGGCTCAGGTGTTAGACAGAGTTGCAATTCAACAAGACAATTACTGCACAAACCTGACCCATGCTCCGTGGGCCTGTAAATGAATTTCCACTATTATTTCACTCCTGGCAAGAAATTTTAATAACTGCCATATTGGCTTTTTTTTATTTAAAGGAATAGATTAGTTAAATGTCATGCAAAATGTAAGTTAATTAATAAACAGACACTCTGGATATTATGGATTTGTATTATTTAGCTTTGCTGTGTTTAACGTTGTGTTCCTTACAAATACCAGCCTGTGATTTCTTATTTGGCACCCTAAGCGTTGTAAGGAGGCATGTGATTGGCACAGTTTAATTTCTACTGGGAAGCAAGGGTGCCTGAAGAATGAGTGACAACGTTATAATGGAATTACGTTCACTGAGGCAAATGTCTGACATACGGTTTCCTCTAGGCTTTGACAATTTTGTAATATTACGCGCTTTTACGACTTAAGACTTTTTTTTTTTTTTTTAAACATTTGTTTATTGATTTTTCAGTGACATAACAAAATCAAGAGATGACATTACGAGAGTCAAAACAGTGTCAAGTGTAACAAGTAAAATAATAATAATAATAATAAAAATAATACATAAAATAAATATAAAACAATAAAATAAAATAAAATAAAATAAAATAAAATAAAATAAATAAAAATGGAAGCGAACAACAAAATACACAGAAGAAAACAAAACGACTTAAGACTTAACTATATATCTTCAGAGTAGTAATAATTACTGTACTGGACATACTGTCTCTGTTCTGGTTGGTAGCAGGTGAGGAAAAGAAAGAGTGAGGGCAGAGGAGCAAGGCCAGGTCAACCTGCCAGAGAGCCCCAGAGCTAAAATGGGCCACTGTACAGCTGTGTACAGTTTTTTTTCTATGTTGGAAAAGCCACCTGCTGCCACATTTGCATTGTAGTGATTGGATTAAATATAAATTAATTTTGAATTGTGAGAGAGTGAGAGGAGACATTCAGCAAACGGCTGGCAGTTTGGAGAAAGTTTGAGTAGCTGTAGGGAAACATTACAGCACTCTCTTCTGGTTTTAATCTATCAGGGTTGGTGCTAGTTGATTGATGTGTGTGTGTCTGCAGTAGAGGAGCTGCTTTAGGTGTTAGATGCCAGACTAGCAGGTGTGCAAGATACTGATTGTGCTAAGCTGCTAATGACATTGTTTTAGTCAAATCTGCAATCGTTACACTGTAAAAAAGGTTTGTAGAAATAACAATAAAACTTTGTCAAATACATCAGAAATAGGGCATAAAATGAAAAATTGTATATCACCGTATTAGACACTTTTAATTACCGTAAATCAAAGAATAGCGCAAAACTTTTACTTTTTTTTCTGTCATAAACTGGAAGAAACACACAGGTTTTAGGTAAAATATAACATCATCATGCAATATGTATGGAGAAATACCATGATGTGTGAATGAATGACACAATTACCCGAAAAATAACAGGATTATTCAGACTAAATTACAGTTTTTGCTGATATTTACATTTAAATTTAGAATAGAAAATCCACTCATTGTAATTTTTACGGTGAAGTTCTGGCAACCACAGCTATTTTACCGTAAATTAAACAGATTCTTTTTTACAGTGTAGGTTAGCGTGCGTGACTTGTAAAAAGGTGGAATGGGTTTAAGATGTAGATCCCATAGTGACGAGGAAAGGTGCCTCTGATGAAGGCTCCAATTTACTTTGGGCTACAACACATGAGGCCAAAAATCATAATCACAGTTACAAGGAAACACTATGCATTTATTGATTGAAAAAAAAAAAAGAGAAACAGTGGTTTTCTTGAATTTTATACACTGTTGCTTATAAAGCTGAAATAAAAATATATTTTTTTACCTCTTTCCATGTGATGATTGTGACAATGTGATTTATTCTTGACAGATAAAGTGTATATCTTCTCAAAACTTTATTAATCAATATCTTACAAAGTGATTACTGATGCATTAAAATAGGAATAAACAGATGACTGTGTCTAGAAAACAAAATGATTTCAACTGTATGGGCAACAGTGTATGCTAATATAATATAGTTCAACTGTAAAACAAATAGAAATAAATACAAAAAATTAGTTAATAATAAGAAAAATAAAATATATAATATGTATATAGAGATTTAAATACCTACTGAAAACATATTTAATATGTCGATATAATAAATGAAAAAAAATCTGTTGAAATATGTTTTAGTGCACTGCTTCAACCTACTGAAAACTAAACATGTATTCACCATTTTGGTTAGCTATATTTAACATATTCAGGAACCACTGGCTCAGACACATTTCACTTGTGTATCTAACACCCATAAGACCCATGTTGTGAGTGTGCACATATTAAGCCTGTCAGAAATACAGTTTTGCATTCAGCAACCATCACAAATTTCTGCTGCCTTTAAAGTGGGCGCAGTAAAAATCTGTATCAAACTTTCTGCACAAATCAATAGACCCAAAAGTTCAGAGAGCGCGGAGCTCCAAAAGAAAAAACCAAAACCAAGAGCTTTTCTCAAATCTTTACAACAAATAACTCTCACAACAGGGAGAGAGGAAAAACACTGACACAGAGAAAATCTGTCCCACTGCAATACATTCAGAGACACGGAAATGTAAAGTGCCACAGGGGAGGTTGTCCTTCTCTTTCCCGACACAGACTGTATAATATGAAACCGTGCACTTCTTATGTACTGTTATTGTTTAGGGCTCTTTTACATGCAACAGCGACTGTACTATAATTAGAGCGTAAAGCTTGTGTGTCTGAGAGATGTTTTCACGAGTTCTTTTGTTGCTCTTCATCTCTCTTAACTTTACTCAATCTATCAGGGCTTAAGAATTAATCAATGTATTTATAATGGCCTTCAAGCCCTGTGGCATTTCTCACGGCTATGCAACCAAATAGGATGCAAAGCTGTGATCCTCAAAGAATTTCCATCACAGGAATAATGCCATCCCAAGGCACCGCTGCAAACGATTGCCCCGAGCATTAGGCACAGATAATTTAAACACATAAGCAGGTTCTTAGCGCACCTTAATCAATGCCAACGGTGTCTTTTAGTTGGGAGGGAGGGGAAGGCAATAAAGAGATAACACTGGTATAACCTGGGGACTTGCTGCAGAAGAAATATGGAGCGCTGAAGCCCTCTGGGTAATGAGAAACAAAACTCCTGACAAAGACTTCTCCTCCTGGAGTTTCTGCACCACAGCAAAGTCACATAATGAGCAAGATCACACCGCATACATTTGATGAATTCTTATGAGGAGAAGCTTACTGGAGTGCCATTTGACTGTAAAAATAAACAGTGCAATAAAAGTTAACATTCACCAAATCAGTGTGTGTGGCGCATGTTGTTCAAAAAAAGAGCTATTTTGGAGCAGACATGTCAGCGCAAATATTGGCAATCCTCTCAAAATCCCATTGCACTGAAATGTTTTATGATATTGTCACAAATAAAAGACATAAAAAAGCAAACAATGCAGACAAGTGAAATTTCTTACTGGAGTGTGTAATAAAATAGGCCAGCAAGCATAATTCCAAAACTCTATCGAAAAAGTGAAATTCTTCAACGTAGCACTTTCTGCTGTAACCAGGCATCCACATCAACAGCCTGTTCCCCCATCTCCCATGAAACTGATATATGAAACCATTTCCCCAAAACCAAACATGCCCGAAAACATTATTAGTGCCATTTCCTCTTCCGTATTAAGGGGAGAAGTGCTGAAGGCAGATCGGAGAAAGCCTTTCCCGGTGATGAAGTGCCTTCCTCTTTAGGTCTCTCTCACATCACAGAGGAAATGTGTGAGATTTATCAGTGTTGGCCCTCTCAGGAGCTTTGTCTGTGGCGGAGCAGCTCTCCAAGGATGCTGTTGTGCTGCTCTTTCTCAGGGAGCAGGTGTACTTTCGCCACATAGGGGCTTTGAATTATATCTTTGATAGCATTGTCAAAAACACAAAATGAGAGATGGATAACCAGAGAACAGCAGACGTGTGTGTATAAATAGCATGCAGGAAGCTGCTTTTTCAAAAATAACAACAAAAGATGAATTGATATTATACCACTGACTCCATCTATGTACAGCTAACCTAATTTAAAGGCTTTTTGGTATGGTGCATACATTATAAATGTTTATGATTCTCCCTTGACCTTTGTGGCTCTTGTATTAGTAATGCTGCCCTTGCATGTACTGGACCAGATCGTGCACCACTTTTTGCATGATAAAGATGAGGTCACAGCCTTTACACACTGCAAGCAACGAGGCTTGCAAGTCATTTTATAGGACTACAGACAGAACTTCAGTTTGAGCTGTAAAGGCTTTGTGGGTATTTAGCAGCATGGTCTCACAGGAATCTGTGAAATAGACACGGATTTGCTTAACTCAAAATCCGTGGAATAGCCACGGAATCACTCAAATTTCCGTGAAACTGACACGGATTTCGCTACAATGCAAGTTAATGACAGTCATATCCCGTGGCTATTCCAACATACAAAGTGATTATGTACATTCACTGAGTGAATATTGAGAAAATAAAACATATATTTCTCGCTAGAAATGTGATCAAAATCCATTTTTATGCAGAAACTAAGTCAGAATATTGATTTTTTTTCACTAAAAATGAGAGAACTGTCCGCCATGTTTTTTGTTCTGACTGCCGGGACCTTGAAAGTCACGTGACTTTGAACACAAATAGCCAAGGGATATGACTGTCATTAACTTGCATTGTAGCGAAATCCGTGTCAGTTTCACAGAAATTTGAGTTATTCCGTGGGTATTCCACGGATTTTGAGTTAAGTGAATCCGTGGCTATTTCACGGATTCCTGTGAGACCAGGTTCGTATTTAGATGTCTTTTAGCCACTTCCACAGCTACTTTTAGCTAGAAATAGTGGAGGGCCCCATTCAGTAGTTTGAATTAATAATCAGCAATTAAGGTAAGTTTGCTTCTTCAGTATTAGTCTGGCTAAGACTGATTTATGTGAAACAGGCTAGTCTGATCACATTTTACAGTATTTTACTGCCTCCACCAAGGAGGTTTTGGTTTTCAGTGTAGTTTGTGTTTTTGTCTATCAGTGGTTTGTCCATTAAATGTGTATCCATTAAAAGTATCCAGTACATTTTGGAGCAGGTCTGAATTATGAGGCAGATTAGGGTGAACTGATTTTCACTTTCAGTAACATTACAAAAAGGCATCTGTGCTGCATTCAAGTAGTGTTGAAATAATTGGAAAAAATAATTACCACAGCATTACGCATTTAAAAGTCTTCTTTGTAGCCTCTATTTTGTTTCCACAGTGCAAACTAAAACACACAAAAGTCATAACAACTTCTAAGCACAGGAAAAGGAGCATCTGAGGAGCACATTAATGGTCTTGTTATTTGGCTCACTGTGTTTGTTTGTCTGTCTGTAAAATTACAGAAAACAAAACTATCCAAATATGTGTTTTTATTTTGTTTTTTTAGCATAACTGATGCATCTTGTGCATCACTTATGCAACATTTGTGTACCTGTGCTCCTGACTGCTGCTTCACCTGGTAATAATAAACAGTAAGGAGTCTGTTAGAAGCTGTTGTGCTGTTGCTGATTATATAAACACTCAAAGCCTGAAGAACCTTAGATCCCCACAGTCCTGTTAGGACTCAGGGCCTCCCAGGTGGCAGCCTGTGACACAAACCAGGCTCTCACTACACTGTAAAAAAAAAAACTGTTTCATTTACGGTTAAATACCGGCAGCTGTGGTTGCCAGAATTTCACCATAAAAAATACAGTGAGTTTGTTTTCTACTGTAAATTTAAATGTAAATATAAGCAAAAGTAAGAGCAAAAGCAAAAAAGAGTTTAAGGGTAATTGTGTCCTTGTGACATTACGGTATTTCTCATTTAATTTTCCATAAAAAAAAAACAGCTTTCTACAGTTTAGAATTTTTGTTCTATTCCTTGATTTACGGTAATTAAAATCGTCTACTACAGTGATAGTACATTTTTAATTTTACGCCCTTTTTCTGACGCAATTTGACAGTGGTGTACTGTAATTCCAAACATTTTTTACAGTGTACTGAGGCCTCCACAGATTGTCAGCTCCATTTCCTAAAAAAACACATCAAACATGTACACCAGCTATATATTTACCTTTACCATTTATGTAAAATCCTGTAAGGTGTTGTTAGCATTAATTGAAACTTACTGGAGTGAATCATCAACACATCTCTCGGGCAGATGTACCTTGTGGTGCTCATTAATTATGCCTGCGCCCAATGTGAATTTTGTTGACAACCTACAACGACCGATGTAACAGTGTCAGTCAAGCAAACAATCACGGAATCCAACAGCTGAGCGACCACACGCGTCTCAGGAGTGACTTAACAAAGCTCCGTAATGCAGGCGGGTGAAGCCAGATGAAGCCATCGTTCATTGAGAGCCCAGGATTACATCCCCCTCTCGCTGGGAAGCGTTTAATTTCTTCTTTCGGCACAGTGACACTTCAATCTTTTCCCCGTAATTACACATTATTAATGTTATGTAATTTGGCAAGACAGAACCTTGGATGCTGTGACACAGTTATTGACATTAGCCGGCGATGCTTCTTTCCTATGGCTTCAATGAAAAGACCGTGCCTAATTATGGTCCGATTAGGGTTTTTATCTCCGAGGCTGAGTGGTACCGCTGACAGCACACGGACACCAATCCACACTGTGCTTCCAGAGCCAGGGAGCTCAATATTTCTATCATCTTAGTCTATAGAAGAGCTTGTAATCTTTGTAAAGTAATACATCATGTATACAGTGGTTGTTGTACAGCAGATACATAATTATTAATGTCCTCTGTCAGTTTATAATCTGACAACTGAAGAATACTCAGCATGATTGATGTCTGCACAATAAGACTGGAATGCCGGTGTAGGCTTCAGAAACTTTGATCCTTATTCATCCGGGGAAACAAAGAGTTTTATCATCTCACACTTTCAGGAAAAAAAAAGCAGAAAGAGAAAAATGCTCACCAAGCTGCAGAATAAATAACGGAGTGAAAGATGGCATTTTGAGATGTCGTTTCTACCTGTAATGGCTTGGTTGCTCTGACGTCTTAGCTCTCTATTGTAAGGTAAGTGAGGTATTATTACATTGTGAAATTGGGTCAGTTTTATCCTGGGAGGAAATAGGCAACAAGACAGCAGACCTTTCTTTCACAGAGATTGCCATCAAAAGCACATATAGAGTTTTCAAGAGATGATCGATACTCAGAATCAGATGTAGTGACTGCGGGGTGTGACCCTTAAGATTATTTCAAAAACCCACTTGTGACCTTTTGTAATATATCATTCTGACATCTTCTTGCATTTTATATTGAAGTGTTGGAATTGCACTTCTTTTTAAGACTGAAGTCACATTTTTGTGCCAATAATGACGGTGTTAAATGTTGACTCTTTACAGGCCAGAGGTGGAAAAAAACTGCTGCATTTATATTTTTGCTAGCATGAAGAAAGACCATACAACTGTATTAAATGCATTACATGATTCTTCTAGAGCTGCAGCTCTCGATTATCTTTCAATATTTATATCAAGCAGTCTACGCTGTAAAAAATGTTTGTAGAAATTACAGTAAAACACTGTCAAATTGCATCAGAAATAAGTTGTAAAATTAAACAGATTTTTTTTTACAGTTTACCAATTATTTAATTGATTTATAAAGTTATACTAACTTACCATTTAAAAACCAATAGTAAACATACAAAAGAGAAAAGGTCTCTTAAAATGAACAACTAATTCGTTTCCTTTTCCTAAAATTAAAAAAATTTTTGTTGCTTAAATTACATACAATAATCTTAACTTTCAAAACTAAAACCATTTCATGCATTTAAGTGCCATTTTATGTTATTGGTGTTTATTGCCAGACCTGGATAGAATGTAAGTTAATAAGACTAATAATAATAAGAATCATACTTGTGGAGGTATATAGTCACATGGAATAAATAAAGCTTTGATACAAAGAATTAAGTACCAATTTCAGTGCTAGATTCTTCATACAAAACACACACACACACACACACACACACACACACACACACACACACACACACACACACACACACACACATAACTAAGAACTGCCTTAGAATAAAGAAAAAATGTACCACAATGTACATGCAAAACATGTATCTCTACATTTAGTAATTTAGAAACTGGGACCAAATTATGAGTAATAGAAATCCCTCTGTTTCAAAAACATTTTCATTTTCTCGAAATGAGAATTTAATTTGCCTGAGATGACAAAAACATGAAATTAAATTTTAAAACAAATCCCAAATCAAATAAATAAATAACTCAAGAAAGTCTATTCAAATAGACAAACCACCGCTCAGCATTCATTTTTATCTCATTAATTTAAAAAGTCACATCATGAATCAGGTATCAGGAATTAACTTTCAAATTATTGTTAAATTCCTAGTGCTGACATTTGTAAAACTTTTTAACAACCCGGTGAATTGTTTGACAGTTGCTTCATCACAAAACTGAAATTGTTCCTCATGAAAAGTAGATGTTTTGGAGATCTGTGGTACTCTCAGGACTAAATGTTTTATGTTGTTAAAGCCAGACCAGACAGGAGGTGGAAACAATTCCAATGTGATTTGTTGGGTTTTCATCTTTCATCCATTTAAAAAGATTTTTCTTTAGTTTAACAAACATCAATAACTTGTGTTTGATAAGCAGATAATTACCATACTCTTTAGGCAAGGCAAGGCAAGGCAAGTTTATTTATAGCACAATTCGGAAACAGGGCCATTCAAAGTGCTTTACAGGGGCAAGATTAAAATACATAAAACACATTAGAAGACATTTAAAAGCGAATTTAAAAAAAAAAAAAAAAAGCGAATGAATAAAACATTTAAAAGCGAATGAATAAAAATTACAGGTTAAAATGGAAACAGAAAAGTCTTCAGACTTGATTTAAAAGAGCTGAGAGTTGCAGCAGACCTCAAGTTCTCTGGAGATTTGGTGCATAAAAACTAAACGCTGCTTCTCCTTGTTTAGTCCTAACTCTGGGGACTATAAGTAGACCTGTCCCAGACCACCTAAGGGCTCTGGACGGCTCATAACGTATCAGCAGATCGGTAATATATTTTGGCCCTAGACCATTTATGGCTTTATAAACCAACATTAATATTTTGAAATCAATTCTTTAAGCGACAGGAAGCCAGTGTAAAGACCTCAGAACTGGGGTGATGTGATCCAATTTTTTGGTCCTGGTGAGTACTCGAGCAGCAGCGTTCTGAATTAGCTGAAGCTGTCTGATAGATTTTTTTGGAAGCCCTGCAAGGACACTGTTACAGTAGTCAAGTCTACTAAAGATAAATGCATGGACAAGTTTTTCTAAATCTTGCTGAGACATAAGCCCTTTAATTCTTGATATGTTTTTAAGGTGGTAATAGGCTGACTTTTTAATTGATTTAATGTGTTTTTTGAAATTCAAGCCTGAGTCTATGACAACACAACTTTATGCAGTAATCCAAAATCTCTATTTACAGATAGAAAGCCAGGTGACCAATGAGAAGTCGGGAGAAGTAGATTCCCTGCTGTCGCTGACAGGAAGTGATGTCATGTGACTCTTTCTAATCTCAATCACACTAACATGTTTAGTGCAATGGCATGTTTAGACAACCATGTAATGGGCTGTCTGTCAGTTTTGTGTCAGCTGGTTAATGTGAGGTCACAGGTGTCTTTTATAATGATCAACAGCAGCTACGTTCAAGCCATCAAAAATAATTCAAACATATTAGGATCAATGAGAAAAAGGCGATTGTGATGTCAAAAACGTATCCAATGTGTTACCGCTGCCTTTTTAGATAGTTTACAGCTGTTGATCAGCCCTATGTACAGCTCGATTACAGTCACTTATGTGAAGGAAGTGACCATTTAGAGCTAATTGCTCTATAGTTACATTTCACGGTATAGGCTCTGCTCTTTGAGGGAGCGCTCAAATGATCAGAGCAGTAATAATGATTCTGCTAGGAGAACAAATCCTCATCACTATATATACATAAAAACCACAATTACCAGCTGATAGACTGCAGTCTGCTGTGAATGATCCAGTGATTGTGAAGCCTATATGAAACCACTGAGGCTAATCAGCTAATACAAGCGCCACTTCAGTGTTCTGCCTGAAGAAACACTTAGGTTTCGGCGGCTTTAAAAGTTATAATATGTTGCATTTTAACATTACATTGTTCAAAGTCAGATAAATATGTCTTTTTTTTTTTTTTTAAAGGAGACTAGGTTTCTAACTTCTGGGAAACATGGCACACTCCAGATGATGGCTCAGAATTATACTTAAAAAAGTAATGCAGCATCTTTTTTCTGCCACACAGCATCATTTATTCATTAATTGCATGCATTTTTTTCAATACAGTAATCCAGCAGAGACCTAATTTATTCATATGATGTTCAATATTGATCCAGATTACTACGATGAACTGTTTTTGCCCTGTTGGGTTTCATTGCAGTGATGTAGCAAGTTCAATATTATCATACCAACAGAAATGATTGCCAAAACTATAAAAGACCAGAGTTAAATAAACTTGAATTACACTTCAACTGTGATCTAGCTCAGTACACATCTTTACTTTGGCTCTGTCCTGCTTTGGCTGTGATGTGACCTATTGGCATCTATTTTAAATGCACACTGAATGGTTCACAGCATTTAAGCAACACTGATATGGAGCCAAGGATATAAATGTTGCTTTCAAAGTATACAGTCGATCTCACATTTTCAGTAACTAATAATAGTAATAACTTATAACTTATGCAATATGATGTTGTGTTGCTGTGGCTCACTCACCAGCTGGCTACACCTAAAGCAGTGTTTTTCAAGGTGGGGGGCCCGGCCCATGGGAGTCACGTAAACTAAGCATTAATTGGATTTATGGTTGACCTGCTATCTCCCTCTAAAATCCACTGCCCAAAACACCAGATTCTCTATAAAAGTGGGCATAGTGATAATGTGTTTTGATATACAGTCATGGAAAAAATTACTAGACCACCCTTGTTTTCTTCAATTTCTTGTTCTTGTTGTTTGTTTTGATGCCTGGTACAGCAAAAGGTACATCTGTTTGGACAAATATAATGATAACAACAAAAATAGCTCATAAGAGTTTGATTTAAGAGCTGATATCTAGCCATTTTCCATGGTTTTCCTGATAATGATTTTAGTTATTATCAAGAAAACCATGGAAAATGGCTAGATATCAGCTCTTAAATTCAACTCTTATGAGTTATTTTTGTTGTTATGATTATATTTGTCCAAACAAATGTACCTTTAGTTGTACCAGGCACAAATAGAAGAAAACAAGGGAGGTCTAATCATTTTTTTCCATAACTGTATATGTCTTTTATAACAGAAGACACTGAATGTAATGAATAAACAGGCCTAACAAAGAGAAATATTCTCAAAGAAAATATTCACTCATTCATTATCCTTAACTGCTTATCCCCACCACACCACCATAACAGAAGATAGACTGATAATTATTCTTTTTTTTAAATATATATAATAAGGAAAATATATTAACAAGCTGTATGTTTGATTTTTTTTTAAATTTGCCATCATAATACTGCCCTACAAAGCAAAAAGGCAGTAACTACGCAGAGTGCAGAACTGAGAAAAATGACTTTAAAGTTATCCTGTAATCTAGCCTAAGTAGTTGTAGGTAGATTATTGGACATATGGCTTTTGTTACTTTATATTAGCTTATTCTTTGTACATATTGATCCTCATATTTAATTTTATATTTTAACTTGCTTTGTATTACTTACCAAAAATGTGGCACCATACCAAGGAAAAAGGCAGTAGATTCTCCAAAATAAAACAAACAATAAACAAAATAATTTTTCGTGAGGATGCCGCGAAATCAGCTGTGTGTGTTCACCATGGAAACAGTAACTTCACTGCGCAGCAACACGGTTATTTTTTTTGTTAGGTAAAACATAACAAGAATACAGTAATGGATGTTACTGTACTCTTGTACTCTTTGTTTCACTAGGGCTTTTTGCAGTTACTGTACAAACAACTACCATTTTTCTCCAAAACGACACACATTTGAGATAAGATGCTTTGTCACATAACATGAAATGAAAATGACAATAACTCATTTTTGACCAAAAATGCAGTTACTGCCTTTTTGCTTTGTAGGGCAGAATAGACATATCATTTTATCATTTTTTAAAATTGCAAGTGGAAGTTGCAAGTCAGAAGTTTGACTGTGTAAGTCCAGTGAGAAAACAAGCTGTATTGTTTCCTGTAGGCTCCCATGAAGATGGAAAAGAAAATGTTGCTTCCATGAGAGTGAGCATCCGAGCATAACTCAGATCTTGAGGTTGCACCTCCACAAAAATAAATATGCTTATTGCTGCCAAACCATGTCTTTGAACAGCTATTGCAAGAAGACAGCATTTCAGCATAAAACATTAAGTGTTATACAACATAATGAAAAAAAAACCAAAAAAAAACAAACAAAACAGACAGTGGTATTGTCAAAGGTTATTCGTATATCTTTTAAAAGCAGCAATGCACTGTCATTTCCAAGCCCTTGTGGGCTGGGAAACAACGCATCATCTAACCCTTGAGAGCATCTAAACATGCCTGTGTACTGCAGGGCCAGGGCTGCATGAAATCAGGCACTCTATGTGTAAATGGACTGTAGGACTCACAGGTGACTGGACACCGCTGTCATCGTGAGAGAGGAAAACACAGAAACCTTCCCAGCCAATTGACAGGCTCACAACAGAAGTACTTATGTGGCTTTGTTTCTGCATGTTTTTTCATGAACAATTCCAGCAGCATGTCCCTAAAGTTCAAATTATTTACTGAGCAGAAAACACAGCTTCTGTGGCTTGAAAAGCATAGATATGTGTTTGTGTACCTTTACAACAGCCTGTGGTTTTTTTTTGTTGTTTTTGTTTCTTCAGGTGCTGAAAGTCAGCTGCAATATTTATGTGGTGTGTATAGAGATTGTATGTATATGCTGAGGTGATTTTCACTGCCTTTTATACGTGTGGGATGACTTTAGCCTCTTCTTGTTGTTTTTTGTATAACTGTGGCCTTTTAAAGAAATAATAACTATAAAAAATACAGTAAAAGAAGACTTTTTGATCTGCATTGTACCAGCTTTGTCTAACTATGAAGGAAGGAGTCTCTGAAAGAAGGAGTCTCTGTCAGTCTATGTTTATCTTTGATTTTCCAACCACTCTTGGCAGATGTATTGCTGAGGACCGGAAGGAAGTTTATTTGTTTATTTGTTTATTTATTGAGGATCCCCATTAGCTGGTACCTTAGTAACCAGCTAGTCTTCCTGGGGTCCACAGGAACAACACAGAATATACAGAAAAAACATATTCTCAATATATCAAACATTTACAGGTAAGGTCAATCACTATAAACCTAATAAGGGTAAGAAAAGGAAAGAAAAGGTAAGAACATTTAAAAATGTACAGCTTTTATAAAATAAGATTTCAGTTTCTTTTTAAAAACCTGTTTACTTTCAGTGCAACAGAGGTAGTGAGGCAGATTATTCCACAGAGTAATTGCTCTATAGATAAAATATCGCGATAAGGCCTTTGTTCTTGGGTGAGTCACTTCAAGCTGTGCAAAGTGAAGTGCAAGCTATTGAGATATACATAACATATGTATTATTAGTCCGTAATGCACATAAGCAAAACATTTTGAGCAAAATAGCTAGGTATTAGGAAATGATGTGTGTACTCTAGTGTTGCTGGGGGATGCAGCTATGTCATGGCAGGTGTATTGCTCAAGGAAGAACAGTTTCAATGACAGCATGTAGTTCAGATCAGTAGTTCTCAAGAAATCTTCAAGCAGCAACACTGGAGGCCAAACAATCGAGCTGTTCAGAAGAGGCATGTTTAGAATGGGCCATTGTTTGATCAGGCTTGTTTTGAATGGGCACTGCATTAGCTTTCATCAAGGACCATGGAGACCTGGTTCTAAGCTAATTTAGCCGTGCTTGACGTTATAACATGCCGGCTACCAAGGCAGTAAATACAAAACAAGGGCTCTCACATTGACGAGATTGGTACCCCTAGTTGGTAGTTTTTCAGGATTTTTTGCTGGCCATCGTCTTTGTTTTCTGCATTTCATGGTGTTTTTTGTTGTTGTCTTAACAGTGTTAAGTCGCAGTACAGCGGCACATTCTAAAAATAGCTCACACATCATTATACACAAACGTACGGTTCACAGTTTTAAAAAAGGCTGCACTTCCTGTGAATTTAGCCTTCAAAACCACTGACCTAGGTTTAGGGCAAAAAAAAAAAAAAGCCCTGGTAAGGCATTATAAAAGACAGTTTAAACAGGAAATAATTGTACAGAAAAAAGTGAAGTAACTAACTACCGTAAGTTACGTAAAAAAAAACGTAAGTTAGGTTCAATAACATGATTCACTTCCGTAAACAACGTAACTTAGGTTAAAAATCTTTTACTTTTGTTTTCACAGGGGAAAGTCTGCAGTTTGTTCCCTCCCGACAGCTGGCATCCGCCATTTTAACTTTGCATCGATGTCAATCACTTCTACGTCAGCAAGATGGCAGTGGGCACGGAGCAGAGGATGGAGTAATACCTAAATACAGGTTGTATTTTGCTGCCTGTACATACAGCTTATATTTATACCTTGATTGTTTGCTTTTACTCTTCCTGTAAGTCGCTTTGGATAAAAGCGTCTGCTAAATGACTAAATGTAAATGTAAATGTAAATTTATATTTTTGAGAGGAGACCAATCTGGACCTTGGCATTGACATTCATGTTCCCTTCAGAATAAATGTGATAATGCTCCTGCCTTTTCATATACAGCTATCATCTGGTCAAAAATTCAATTTACCCAATAATTGGTTTCCAACATTCCCCTCAGCCTTCAGCTGTATTTTCTGCTCATTAGCAAATGTCAGTTGCTAACATGCTAAACATTAGCACTTTAGCATTGTCATTGTTTGTCTGTCATGTCTATGCCTGTTTCAAAGAGACTGCATGCTAATAGTCTTTGCTTTCAAACTCAAATGGCCCTTCCCCTCTCAGTGCTCCTGCCTACAGGCTTCTAAACTTAGTTCATCTGTGCTGGAGTCTGTCAATCAGTGCTGTAGTGTAGGCACTTGTCCTGCAGGAATTGAAAGCTCCCTATGGTGAGCTTTAGAAAAGACATTTGCCAAGTTGTTAGAATATCCTAATTAAAATATCCATAGCAACCAAAGCATTGTAAAGAAGGTTAACAACCAAAGTGATACCAACATTTGATGAGGCTTTTTTCAGTGAAATATTAAACTTTTCATATCAAATAAAGAAACTCAAAAATAGACGTTGATGATTGTATTTTTACTTTAAGTGCAGCAGAAACCTTATGCTTAAGCAAGGGCACGTTTGTGAACAACAAAACACATCAGCTGCCGGAAATTGATACTAGCCTTAGATTGCTATTGAATTTTCTCTCCTTTTAAATGGTTGGTAAAAACAGGATAGTCCATCATTGAGGAGCTTCATGTGCAGCCTTTGATATTTGCTCTTTGATATTGACCACACAATCAATAGAGCTTTCCTATAGCAGAGCTAGTAATATTACTCAATTTTCACAGTTAGGTAATATTAGTCCCGTAAGAGCCTATCTATTGATCTGACCACACACAGACCTTTTACTATCACAAGCACTCATTGGGATACAGTATGGAAGCTACAACACTGTCCAGTTAGGATGGAAGCAGAAAATAGACACACTCATATTGAGCAAATTTGTTTCTGATTATCTCCAAGTGTCTGTTGTTTGCCAAAAGTAATTAAGGTTGGACTAAAATCAAAGCAGGGAAACGTTATCATGGCGAGACAATCAACTGTAGTTGACTGAGATATAGTGATTAAAAATCTGTTTGAATGAAAACCACATTTAATATAATATGTCCAATTTGTATACCCAATTTACATAAAATATGGCCTGACATCCGATTGCAATAGAACATCTATCCATCTGTGTCACCATTGTACTGTAGTAAGTTTATGGAACATCAACTGCAGTAAAAGGTTAGCCTGGCTAACACCAGACTAATCTCAAATGAGATCTAGTCTGGAAACCAGCCGTTCACTTCTCCGTAGAGGAGGCGTGGTTTACGATCCTCCAGAGCTGTTTATTGGGCGCTTAGAATGTCTATCAAAAGCATCTGTAGGTAGCTCTTAGCCAATCAGATCAGTTATACCAGATGACATAGTAGAGCAACAGAAATTGATCTTGTGTCTGTGAGAGAGTGTTGCTTGCTGCTTTGCTTCTCCAGTTCTCGCTTTCTGCAAGATTATGATTATTATTATGATTTTATGGTCAATAAACAAGCTGCTGCGGGTCTCTCGGCAGCTCCGCTGTCCCCCGGCTCGTAGCCAGATCACCGGCGTTACGGTAGCGCCGGTGAATAGCCCCGCTACCGGTGAATAGCCCCGCTACCGGTGATCTCGCTACGAGCCGGGGGACAGCGGAGCCGGCGAGAGACCTTTCGCCTTTGAACTTTCGCTCTAAACTATTTAATACACCATCTACAGCTAAAGAGAGTTTCGCGTCTGCAGCAGCCATGTTGGATCCGTAAGAAAACTACAAGCTTCCAAGTGCCGAGTAGTACGCGTCATCGTCTTGCCGTCCCTCCCCGTTCTGTGATTGGATCCTAAAACAGGGCTAAGAAACCTCCCTGGTTGCCGGACTGCCTGGAGGTTCGAAGTTAAATTTGAGCGCGCAAGGCAGTATGGGTATACCCAGTATAAAACAAGTGGATGTCATCCATTAGTTTAGGGACTATGATACTGGTGCCTTGAATTTGTAATTTTAGCCATCGTCAAGTTGTTTTTTGTTGCATTCCGATTAACTTTGATGAACTGAAAACACATTGTGAAAGGGTCAATATTGGATGAAATCCCACAGTGTGCCATGGTTGCAACTTATAAATCACAAGATAGTGCAAATGAAGCTTCATGAACCGTTTCTTGTTTGTTTTTTACCCCATTAGATGGCATTCTTGGTTTAAAGAAAAAGGCTATAGAAATGGTCTATGAAATAGTGTGCTTTAACCCTTTGTTGAATGAAGAGCGCCATGAACAGTTTGACACATTCTGTTATATTCGGTAACGCTTTATAATAAGGTCCTTAATAACCATTAATTAACAAGTAATAAGGCATTGTTCTCGCTTTAGATCCGGTAGTTGCAAAAAGCATAGTTAACTTATAATAGATGAGCAATAAGGTATATTTTAATATCAATAAGCAAACAAAATAAGATTAATAAAGGCAAAGACATAATGGGTGGGTCATGGGTGTTTGTAATGCCATTATTAACACTTATATAAGCTTATAAACACACAATAATGTTAATAAGCATCTTGTAAGGACTTACAAGGGCCTTATTACTTGTTAATTAATGGTTATTACAAGGACCTTAATATAAAGCGTTACCTTATATTCCTTCTAAAATCTTCATATCATGGTATCATATCACATGAACATACTGGAATCAGCCAGTAAAATGATGACTGTTTAATTACAGCAGCGAGTCCTTAATTGTGGAATGGAACCTCCCCCTGGTGGATGAAACTGAAATTCTCAGACAAACCTCAATGGTAGCTTTAGTCCTGACGTAGAACTGACAAAGCTTGACAGATGCACTTAAAGCTACCCTGTGGCCTGTGGACACCGGTAGCATTACAGAGCAGTGTTGTGATTATCCCTGCCAACTGCAGAGCACCATAATGTAAACGTGAAGTGTATGTAAGTTAGAAAACCAAAGAAATGGCAAACAAATACTCAAAAAAGACAGTGACTTTGTCAACCGTGTTGCTGAATGCAAATGCATTTAACTCTGATATTTTGGATATGGTGTTTGTGTCCTGTCCCACTCATTATAACCACATTACTGATGGTTATTGATGAAAAATCTCATTATATTGTGAAAGCACCAATAGTCAACCCTATAATATTATGATTGGTTAAAATGACCATATCTGATTCTTTCCATCGCGGCTTTGAACTCTTTATATTGCACTTTGCATTTTGCAAAAGGGCGACTAGGTGGATGGTTTTGAACGGCTCAGGATTCAAACAGAAGACTGGGGTTTGTGTTGTGTTTTTTTTTTTAACCTAAGGCTACGTTTACACGAGGACGGTCTGAACAGAAGACGCAAAAGTGGCGTCGCGTCTTCACTTTTTATTCCTCGTTTAGACGAGCGTTTTCGGGAGGAAATCTGCGTGCATACGGTGACACAAAAGTGTGTGAAATTCGATTGTATGCAGCCGGGCGGCATCACTTAAAGCGATAACAGCATCTTTGGGCATGCAGAAGTTTTCATACCACACATTTTCATCAGCTACTCCTTCCACAAAGTTCTCCACCATCCACTAGATCTCCCCCACCCTTCTCTGTTCACTAATACTGTATCTGTAAATCTGTACATATCCTGTACATTTGGTGGAAAAACTCCTGTAAGTTTATTAGTTTGAAGGTCCGACGCAAGGAAATAATCCCACATGTTTGTTTATTTTCCTGTACTGGAGCATGTATGTGACGTAAATGCGTACATGACGTGAGCAGATCAGATCAGAGTTTTGCGTCTTGTCAGTGTAGACGACACGCTACGGTGGAGCGGATTCAACTTTTCCACTTTGGAAGGTGGTTTCAGATTTTTGCGTTTTTAAGCCCCCAAAACGCCGTCATCGTCTAAACGAAAGGCACTTCCGATAAAATATTTTGTCGTTTTTACCCGCAAGCGTCCTCGTGTAAACGGGGCCTAACCCTTTCTTTTTTCTCTCCTTACCTAATCCAAGTGGTTCTTGTGCCTTAACCCAACCATTTTCTAAGATGTGTTTAAAACAGTAATCTCCACATTTCGGGGGGAAAAAAAACAAAAACTGATCATATTTCGTAGGATACGACTTCAATCACGCTGCAAAATAAATCATATAAACTAGTTAATGAGAATCCACGGTACAGACCCATTTAATGGATATAAATAGCAGTCAAGGTAACATCTCCAAATGACCCCAATACACCTTTGTGTACCCCAGAGACGCTTGATTCAGACCCCAGTGAAATACTCCTCACTGCAGCATATTATAGTGCTGCATGTCTGCAGAGAAATCGCCAGCATATTTAATAATTCGATCAAGCAAATCTTTTTAATCTCGCAGTAAATACACAGATACAATTATCTCCTTGTCTCTACCAGTTAAGAGAAGAACAGTCAATACACGTGAGAGGACGGGTGAGTGCTTCTGTGATAAATTGGAATGAAATGCGAAGCAGCTGGATCCAGACTGACAGCTCCAAGTCAATGAGCAGCCAGGTAGAGAAGCGTAATATCTCCTAAGAGTCTATTTTTCTGACTGACAGACAAGTTCACCCAGGTTACTGTTTTCACAGCGTAAGGTGATTCTTCAAGCGTGCAGAACCAAGACCCTCTGAGGGAAATAAGAAGAGATGATGCTGTCGAGCTGCTCGTTGAGGAATGAACACAAACATGAAAAGCAAGATTGAGACGTGGATGGTGCTGTTTAAAGAACTGACACAGATACGTTGACTGACAAACTGTTTTGCAACAAAACTGCTGATTTCCGCGCTGCATGTCCTCCTGTGAGCAGTCTTACACTGTTCATTGGATCGGTTAATTTTATTTCTAATGATGTCCATGTGCATTGAATGCTCAAAAGGAGGCTCAGTTTCCCAACGGAAAGTATTCAGTAAATCACCGGGCCTGTCAGGAAATCAGGCCACAAAATAACAAAATACTGAAATATGACTGTTTTTTTTTCTTCTCATTGTCCCCTTTACCGTGACTTTCTTCAATTTCAAAGTGTAAAGCTGCAAAATATTTTGGCCTCTGATGCTGAACTGTAAGAAACAGAATGAAATACCTTACAGATTGAATATCTTTGAGGTATTAGAAAATATGCTGAATATTAGTGTTCGTGTCCATGCCACAAGTGCTGACATTTACCATTTGTTGACCAACCACAGGAAAGAAGCACAATATTCCAGAATATTCTTACAACTTCAAACCCACAGAGTCAACGTAATCATGTTCTAAGACTAAAGGATCACTATAAATTACGAATAAAACATATTACATTATACATTATTACATATTATTTACAATATGTTGTAATTACTCAAAAGTAAACTTCATTCTTTTTATTTTTTCAGCACTGTATCTAATGACAGACATATTTGACTATTTGGAATATATAATAGTCATCTCAGGTCTTTTTTTTCTCTTCTTTACACTGTCTTCTAAATGGAAGATGGTTCATATAACAGGAACCGATAATAACAAGGCAGGGTTTTTAGTACAGCATTAGCAGAGCACAATAGTTGAAAAAGCACAAAGCAATAAATGCAGACACACGGTGCACATACAGTATATGCCAATTGCAAATTCAAGAGATACAAATAAATACTTAACAAACACAAAAATACTCTGCAGCGTTTATCCACCTACAAATGAGCTTTTCACATGTTTCTGTTCCCTAAGTCATAAAGAGCTGTAGAGAGCTCTCTTCAAATTCCTCTGCTGAATTCCTCCAACTGTCACATTGGTGGAAAAATAAAGTTCATGTGAGCATTATTTAGTGTGCAGACTCTATTTATTTTATGTTTTTCTGTCAAGAACCTTGCGTTTATAATTTAGATGTGTGAGCTTTTGTATACTTACTTTTGGTAATGATATGCGTAACTAACCCAGGGCATCAACAAAGTCATTAGGGTGCATTAGGGATTTTGTATATATATGCGAAATGGGAAATATTTTACTCAAAACTAAAACTGTCAACGTCATGGTGGTGCAAGATGAAAGTCAGAGGATTGGTAAAGAGGATAGTTCCTCTGCAGACAATAGGCCTCATTCACCAATATCTTCTTAAGAATCTTCTTAGATTCTTTCTTAAGTCCTTCAGAAGAAGATTTCTAAGAAGACCCTACGTCAGATTCATCAACGTCTTCTTACGCCGCTGAATTTTTCGCAGCCGTGTTCTTAAATTGATGAATGCCATCTCCTCGTAAATAGAGCAGGCGTGCCAGGTGAGTCTAATTAACATAGGATTAGCATAGGTAACCGCCCATTAATGCCCATAAAAGGGCATAAAAAGGAGTGCAAGGAAACAGCAACAGAATGCCGAAAGCAAAGTGTAAAACCGTTGTAGCACAGGGAAAAAGAAAAAAAACTTTAGCAGTTCAGAACTAGAAGTTCTGCTGCAGGAAATCACTCGGAGGAAGAAAATTAAATTTAGCAGCCTTAGTGCAGGTTGCAACAACGCAAACAATTTATTTTCTGGAATAATACCTTATATATATATATATATATATATATATATATATATATATATATATATAACGTGTGCCCTGTAAGGCAGGAGTTTACCATAGTGTGTAAGCTCAAAATATGTGTTTAGTATTGGACTGAGGGGTTGCAACTTTGGCTTGATTTTATTTTTTTATGATTTTTTTATCACATATGAAGCCCTGCAGAGCCAACTTACAACAGAACCAGAACAGACAGAGCCCTCCTGCAGCAGTAATATATATGCCATTGTTTTGTAGGCCGTGGATGGAGAAATGCCTCCTATAAATAGGGTGGTATCATTAACGGACGGCATGATTTCCAATTTTCTTCATTCATGTTGCAGCGTTGGCACATTTGATTTAATTTAAATGAAAAATGAGAAAAAAAATTAAATGAATAAATGAATACATAAATATGACGGAAATTTCACTGTAATGTATTTTATTGAACTTAACAAAAGAAGACAACACAACCATGGCAACATGTCAGCACTGAAATGTGCTTAAGAGTTCTCCTGAGTGTTCCTAGGATTTGTTCTTACCTAAGAAAAATACTGGATAAGAAAAAAATTAATGAATGCCACAATCTTCGTAAAATCTTCTTAAGTAGGAATTTGTTCTTAAGAACGGTTCGTGAATGAGGCCCAATAACTGCAAAATGTCAATGACAATCCATCCAATTTCGGTGGGAAACTATGCTAAGGGTCTACAGCCATGCTAGCGGTTCTCTGTTCAAGCGCCTCACAGTTCAAGAACCTATCCTCTAAACCTAAAAAAAAGGTTAATCTCATGACGAGGCTAGAGGAGAAAGTCAGGGGCTCACCAAAGTAATTGAGAGTGATCCTCTGGGGATGTTCAATATCTTTACACAATTCCATTACAGTCTTTCCCACAAATCATAAAGATCTGATGTGGTTATGGTTAGAGTAATATGGTGGTATTAGTACTGTTGAATGTTGTTGGCAATTTAATAACTTTATACAAACTGGAGATAATCAATTAAAAAATACAATTACTTTTTATTTTGTCTCTTCTGTAGTAGATTATTTGTAAAAGTATGTTACATAAAACACTGCTTATCAAGAATATGTGGACTATTTTATTTTTTCCTGGCAGATCTCCCTGTTCTGTGCAGACCTCAGGGGCCAGTAAGGACGAGGTGAGGGATTTATGTGCTGCACGGAGTCAAGAGTCTACTATTTTGGAAAGGCATGAAATTAAGTTTTAAAATTGCAGTAGCAGAGAGAAAAAGCAGTTTTGCCCAGTAAATCTAGAGGCTACATCTCAAGTGGTTGCCATCAGACAAAATTATTTTTAATCATTCTATTGCTGAGAAAAGTACTCAGGTGATTACTTAGAGCAGATTGCATCATGCAGGCCCACAGACAGACACACAAACACAGACACAGACACACACACACACACACACACACACACACACGTGTCTATGGTTGAATACAGTCTGATCCAGATTCAGCATTTATTTTAACAAAGATCACTCTGTCCCTTACTGCTGCCATTTTTACTGCAAAAATCATGCTTACAAATCAAATTGGACCTCTTGTGTACACTATGTGCAATTGTCAGTTACTGACAAAAAAGATATACTTCCATATCAACCAGTGCAGCCACTGTATTTATACTGCACTGTTTTCACTGTCACATTTTTTCACTATTTTTTTTTCCACTTGCACCTGTATAAATGTGATGGTGTCGTGCTATGTGCTCTGTCAAACTGTGCACAGTAGCACTGATCCAAGGTAGACTGATGAAGGACTGGTGCTGATATGCTGCTGCTAGCTGCACAGCCAGTGTAGACAAGTTGTTAGACAGTAAAGGTCGTGAGATTCATTTTTTACAGTTACTACCGGTTTCACAGTAAACCATGGTAATATTCCCAACGGTTAGTATTACTGTTTCTGGTTTTAATTATCAGTAAAACCCTGTTTTATTACAGCTCTTAAGAAAAGTTGTGGTAAATACAGTCCAGCACACAGACTGTATAAAAGAGGTTACTATTTTTTTATCTGCATGATGCAACAAGTTCAGTTACTTTTCACGCCACCTGGTGCCAAATTCATTGTTAATGAATGAATGAACTGACACATACCCATTCTACAAATTTCACCTAAAATGATGAAAATCTAAAAGAGAAAAAATGAAATAAAAATAAAAATTAATATTGACAGAATATTAGAAATATAGAATATGTATATATACATAAATATAAATAAAAATGTGTACTGGCCTGAAGTATAGAAAATGAACATGAATTAATGCAGGTCTGATACATCCTAACAATGGTATTGCACATTTGTTTGACTTATTGCACAACTTATTGCACTAAATGCACATTTGATATGTTTTTCTATCAGTTAACATTAAGTTTTGGCTATGCTATGTTATGTATCTTTCCTTTATACTTTCATAGGCTGAAAAATGAGGCCAACGCAGTAGAGCATAAAACTGGCTCCAAAGCAAATCAATCCCCGTAAACCCCCATGTCAAAATGTTATGTTTATAGCTAGCACAAAATAGTTTTTGTGTTTCAGCAACCAAACTTCATGCGACCAGTCTAAGCTCCACCCACATTTTATCTGACTGGTGGAACACTCAGGAAACCAATCAAGTGGTTTGATGATGGTGATGATGATGACTGATGTTGAGAAAAAATGATCAGAGATCTACACTTCGTGCATTGTATAGTTCTCACCTCTAACTTGCATCGAAAAACAAATTGGGTAAAAGTGTGCTTGCATTTGTTCAGTTTCAATCCTGAATCAAAAACCAAACAGTACCACAGTTCACCAGTCAGGTGCAGGAAGGCTTCATGCTTTTGTTTCAAAGGAAGGAGAGCGCCTGTCAATCATCTCCAGGCTTGTTAAGGATCAAAGATGAAGAATATTGAAGATTTGAACACACATAACTCTGCAGCACTGTTGTATTTCAGTTCTGAGCTGCCTTAACATTACCTTCCAAAGCATCATCATGTCCCTGGCTGCTGTATATGAATGGTTTGATTTAGTGGAAGGGGCCTTTGGTAAGTGTTCAAGCTGTGAACTTCTCTGCATTCAATGATTGGCCTCCATCCCTAAGCTGCAGCAGCTGCTGCTACTGCTGACATCGTCAGAAGTCCTCATAATCTCCCGGTTATTGAGTCGGCTGTTTTTAGGTGTGTGGTAATTCACTGAACCTCAGAGATCAAGGATTACAAGCCACTTTGGGCCGCTGGCCAAGCTAAAGAGGCAGACAGGAGGGGAGGGAAAATGAGTCTAGGTAAAGGCCACAGCATGCAATATCCTACAAGACAGAGGGGGAAATATCAACACATATTTGTCATAAATACTTTTATTAGTCCAGCTTGAGTGGCAGTACTCATATAGAAATCTGCAGCCAAGAAAGTAAGTTTGTTATTTTACTGTTGTTACAAAACTGTCTTATGAAGATGAATTAAATGACTCATCTGAAAACTAAAAAATGCAACGTTTGCACATTTAGTGTTTTTGAATCATTTTAACAGTCCCTGAAAGTTGTAATAGTTTGACACATTGGGAATATGCTTATACGCCAGCAGCTCATTAGCTTAGCATTTGGTTTAGCTTAGCAAAGTGTGCTTATCAACCAGCAGTGCACATTAAAGATAATGCATTTTCCCAGTTTTAATTGTGTGACTATCAATCATGTGTGCTAATTGATATTATGCCTAATATATGTCATCTGTATCAGTGTAATAACACCAAAATCCCTGTATTTTCCCTTCCTGTAAAACCAAGATACCAAGATATATGGTTTCAAACATCTGATGACTCATCCTGCACTCAATTAATCCCCTCATATGGGACTTTGAGTGACTTTACTTTTTGCGGATTGTAGTCATGGTTGATTAAGGCAAAAACACCTATATTCATAGAATCTCGTGTTACAGTACATAACCAACTTTTTCACTTCGAAAACAATGACTAAGTTTTGGCCTTGTGTGGAGCAACAAGATCTCCAACCTAAACTACAGAATAGACCGTTTGTCAGCACCACCAGCGTCAGTATGACTCATATAATGGCTCATGACTCATTTGTCAAAATGACCCATATGATCAAACGGCTGTTTGTTTGACCCAGCCCTGAGTGTGGTATCCGCCATTTAAACTTTGCATTGCTGTCAATCGCTGCTACATCAGCAAGATGGCGGCTGAGGACAGTCCAAAAGGTAAATATGAGTTGTACCCTATATTGACTGTGTGTGGAGCCATAACCATAAGTGTGTGGTGCTCTGTAGCTCTGTGTCTGAATCATGCTAGTCCCTTATCTCATAGACATTAAGCGGTTCAATCAAATGTGAAGGATTTTCTTTACTTTACTTTTACCTGTACACCGCTCAGATATTCCATTTCACTGGGACTCTAAGGCCTTTACACATCAGGGATACGACAAATAAATTACACAAAAATGCAAAATACTTGCTTGTAAATACGTGGCATCAAACCAAATATATCAGCACTGATGTAAATGTGCAGTTGCAATACTTGCTTAATTAAAGGTTCAAATAGTTCAAATTGCACATGCAGAGGACCAGCGACTAGGATCCTTTTGACCCACATCAGCATCTGGCAACCTTTCGTTGTTAGGGTTAGGGTTGTTGTTGAAGTTAGCATTTCTCTTGAATTTATACAGCAATTACGGTACTGTGTTATATGATGTAATATAAAATTATATAGACACTGACAGGAGAGCCCTATTATGCAGCTGAAGCCACTGTAAGCTGTTTTATTGATTTCCCTTTTCCCTTTTGCTCTGAGGGATTTTAAGCCCTTCTTGTTAACAGTTACCTAGTGTACATGATGAGGGCTTTTATCGTGGAAGGTAGAATGGAAGGACTGAATCTGGTATGCCCTTTCAAGGTTGAAAAGAGTAATGTGTCTGTTGATGTTTTATAATCCTCAAGTATTCCACACAACAGTGATTCCTTTATTCCCAGTGAGAAGGCCCAGAAGAAAAAATAACGTGAAAAAAAAAAAAAAAAATTGAACACTCATGACAGAAGCAAGTTATGAAAAAAAATGAAAAAAGAAAAGAAAAAGAAAACGGTGTGCAAAGACCTTATATCTGACTGATTTACTATCACTTTACTAACTTATGACAATTTTATTTTTATTTTTTTCATTTCATATCATTGTAAATTGAAACGTCTTAAGATGTCATCTTGAGCTCTGGGAAACTGTGATGACCTTTTTATATAATTAGTATTTCAGACAAACAAACAAAATAACTGAAGTATTAATTAAGGAAATAATCATGAGATTAATTAATTAAGGGGGAAAAATAGTTGCAGCCCTACTTCTGTCACTGTATTTAACAAACAATTATTTTCAAGTATTTTCGATACTCTTTTTACTGTGAGGGCTTTTTATTAACATTTGGTTCAGAAAATAACCAGCATCATACAAAGAAAGCCATTCAAAATGTGTTTTTCTCTCTTACCATTTCCTCTGATTACTTTTCTGTTTAGTATCATTTCAGAGAATAAAAGTCAGTACACCTGTGGCAAAAAAGCTCTCAAGGTAGCATAAAAAGTCACAACAGGTAAGCATATAGAGACATATAAATGCACCAAAGTACACGACACTTGAGAAATCACTGAGTTTTAATCTATTGTCCCCACTTGCAGCCACTTAACCACCAACTTCACTGTGTTTCATTAATATTTCAAACCTACTCACACCCCTTTGTGTGCCTTTTATGAGTGTCCAGGTTAATTTGCCCTCTCTCCTTTACACATTGGTCCTTAGCAGATCATTTTTGTGGCACAAGATGCAGTGAACCTTTGACTTCAATTTCCTGGTGCTGGCAGACGTAAATTAGAAGAATGTTTCAATGGCCAGTACAGCTCCCTGGTCTCTGCTGTGAACGCTCGGATAGAAGCTGAGGGAGGCTGGTGTAGCTACTGAAGGATGACTTTGACCCCTCACCATTTAGTCTGCTCTGGTCTAGTGCTTAGGATTTGGGACCATGGCAACAGAAAACTTAAACAAGCAGGGGTCATTTTGTTAATAAAAAACATGATGGAAATATTTATTGACACTATTTGTCTATGACAAAACCAATAGGAAAAAAAAAATCAATTTGACTAAAAAAACGATATGGTAAGGTTAGAAGAAATTTAAGATGATACAATAATAATAATACCCGAATAATCCAATGATTTAATTGTATTTCTGTTCAAAATTTGCATTTGTCCACCAGTCCAATAGTCTAAAGTGATCTTTCTCTCACCCTAACCAAGTAGATTTTGTGCCCAAACCCAACAAATTCTGAACCACTGCATATTAACAATTATTATTTTTTAAAGAAGCATGTCATTGGATTCCAGTGGGTATTTTCAGACTTTTGGTCCGTCCAATCCAAACATCTTTGTATATACAGTACCAGTCAAAAGTTTGGACTCACCTTCTCATTCAATATTTTTTTCTTCATTTTTATTATTTTCAAAACTGTAGATTAGCACTTAAGACATCAAAACTATGAAGGAACACATTTGTGTAGTAAAAAAATGCTAAACATATATGACGAATATGTTTTATGTTTTAGATTATTTGAAGTAGCAACCTTTTGCTTAGTAGAAACACATAAGTTTCAATATGCCTTAATGGAACTACTATTAAATGAGTCAACAAATATTTTTTGTTATAAAATCTAAACTAACTATATTAGCTACAACGTGAGTGTAAATGTGATTTCTAATCTCTATTTCATGTAAGCCAAACTACTTATTTTGAAGTGAACATGAACATTTATTACGTTGTTATCTTCGGAAACTTTCTGTTTCTACTTGGATCCCTCCAAACTTGAACTGTTTACACCAATTTCCAGTTGGATAGACAGTTGAGATAGACATCTCAAACGACCTGACCTTTTACTTCTAAATAATCTGGTTTTGATAATGAGTTTAAACTGTGGATTTGTTTACAACCTGTCTGTCGGCATCTCTTGTTGCATGCACTCTGGGGCTCTGGGTTCTCTTCCTGGAGGAGTCCTCCTGCGTCTCAGCTTGTACTGTAGGTGTGACAGGAGGTTGTTTTCCTTCCCCTGGTGTGTCAGTCATGGTTTCATTATCCATCATGTTGTTGTTCACTATCCCCCTTCTGTTTGTGGTATTAAACGATTAGCAATCAATGAGGCCCTGCTGTTAGCAGGCTGCTGATTGGGAGTCATCTACCCTGGGTGTCTTAGGGGATGTTGTGAGACATGCTAGGGTCTCGTGGTCCACATGGTGCGTACTATTTAAATGCCATAGTATTTTTATTTAATTATATACTTGTCTTGCTCCTGTAATGGCAACCTAAAGTGACCTGAAAGTTGAAAGTAATAAAATAACTTGTGTATCCGTTACATTTGATGGGCTCTCCCTTGGTCCATGCTACACTCTGCCAACAAGTTTCATGACAATCGAGACAGTTGCTGTGTTCCAATAGCCATACTTCCATGAGTACACTTAAACGTAGTACACTATCCGCATTTACTAAGTACGCAGATTTCAGCAGGTGAGTGTTGTTCAGCCGCCGCGGCTCGACAGCCGCCGTGGCTCGTCACCCGCGAAAAACTTCCGGCTTTTAACGGCGAAAAAATTACCCTTTGTGTTGTTCAATCTTTACTTCAACAGTCCGGCAATATGGCTCCATTAACGCAGCAAATGTGGAGAATGCGCCGGCGTCGTCGGCTGCCATTACAAACATTTTTTTCCGAACTGAGCGGCTCTGCCTGGCTCCGCCTCTTCCGCTACGTAGACAAGATGGCGGCCGTTGAGTGCGTATAGTGTACATCGTTCCACACTCAACGTTTTGACCGTTATGAGGGCAACATCCGGGTCCTTTAGGTACACTTCTTTTCGCCGTGATCGGAATCGGAACACCCTGCGTACTCAAACTAAGTATAGTAAGTACGGGAAGTATGGGGATTGGAACACAGCAATAGGTTTTTGCTATATCCTGCTGATAGACAAAGTAACCATCCATCCATTCATTGTCATCCGTTTATCTGGGACCAGGTCGCGTGGGCAGCAGGCTTAGTAACGTATTCCAGACCTCCCTCTCCCCAGCCACAACGTCCATCTCCTCCTGGGGGACCCAGAGGCGTTCCCTGGCAAGGCGAGAGACATTATTCCCCCACCATGTTTTAGGTCTTCCCCGGGGCCTCCGACCAGGTGGACGTGACCGGAACACCTATTGGGAGGCATCCTTACCAGATGCCCGAACCACCACAGCTGGCTATATACTCCAAGCTCCCCCTGGATGTCTGAGCACCTCCCGCTGTCTCTAATGCTGAACCCAGCCACCCTATGGAGGAAACTCTTTCAGTCACTTGTATCTGCGTTCCCATTCTTTCGGCCACTTCCCAAACCTTCTGGCTCAGCTCCTTCTTCACCACAATGGTCCGATACAATGCCTACATCACTGCTGACAAACAAACCAAACCATAGAAGTATCCTCTTTTGGTGGAGATAATAAATAAAGCATTGATTGTCATTGAATCCACACTGACTCCGTCTTCCATAAACGCCTTCTCAACATTGATGCGTCCAAAAAGGGTAAATCTTATTCTGGCTATATAACAGTTTTTTGTACCAATATAATGAGTTTGCTGAGTCACTTTGATAGCAACAGCTAACATAAACTGGCTAGGTATCATTTACAGCAGGATACACAGCTCTATATGCAGATTAAACTTCACTAAAGGCAACAAACTTGAAGTTTAAAAAGAATGTGTTGGGTCTCCATGAGACGCGTGACACAGTGTGATTTGATACATTCATACATTCATTCATTCATTCAAGTGAATGAAACACCAAAAATGCTTCCAGAAACACTTTCTATATGGATTAGCCATTAGTGTTTAAATATGGTCATATCAGGTGACACACTGACCAAAACAGATTTGCCTCCTGTTCCTTCCAAAAGTCCAATAAAGCCTATTACTCAGAGTTATATGCAACATGTGCACAATTTTACAATACAATATAACTAAATGCCAAATAAATTGAATGCCCACGTTCAGCTTCAAGGACACCTGTCACAGGCATTGACATATACACAACAAAAGCAGGAGCACGTTTATTAACTTGTCGTCGTGGGAAGGGAAATGTCGAGAAATAAAATGGCAAAATGAAAATGACAAGTGAAAAATGCAGAACGTAGCAGTGCAGTTTCATATAAGGATGAAATCTCCCATGATGCAAGTGAGTCACTTTGATATTGAACAGGTGTCTGTCTTTCAAGCAGAGGGAGGGATCTTAGACTTGTATGATTCATAGGCAAGAGTCCTGGGTCTTTATTATTGTTCTGCAATTTTGGCTGACCATTTTCATTGACGTAACACCTGCCCCTGGGACACGGCAGCAGAGCTCTTTGCTTGACAGGATTGGATGGAAGTGCCAAAACAACAAGGTGGACAGTCTGAGTCAGTAATTGTGGCTCAAATGAGAAGCTTGGTTTGTACAGCTTGGTTCTCATGTTTAGAAATGGTCCAACAATGGCTGCGTTCACGTATTTATATAATTACAGGTGGCAATGCCCCCTGATAATGATACAAGGACAAAGGAATGGGATGAACCAAATTAAATGATCCATTATAGTCATTAAAGCTGCAAGTTCCACATGTTCATCACATTATGTTTGTGCTTTCATTCGACAAAAATGCTCCAGCAGAAAACAATGATTATGAAGTCCTCTTGTACTACATTGGTTGCATTAAAGTGCATGACATGACATCACAGAAATGAGCCAAGTGACACTCACACAATAGCGCACAACCCTGGCTTATCGCCGCATCACATGATTTGGTAAAAATGCAGCCTAATGGTGTTTTGCCAAACTGGAGCCTCTTTCAGGTAACACTTAGGCACAGTGCTACTAATATGTTCATAAACAATACAAAAACATGCTGATGTTTAGAATGTCATGTACACCGTTTTGGTTTTTTGTGTTAGCATTTGCTAGTTAGCACTAAACAGAAAGCATGTGGATGCCAGTGGTTCGGCAGGTATTATCATAAACCTAAGTATTCAACCTAAGAATTTTGACCTGAGGCTAGCACTACAGGAAACTTTATTTTGATTCATCCTCTGGGAACCATGAATATCTGTACAAAATTGTGTGATTAACAGAGTGTAGGTTGTGCTGGATCAAAAAAGTCAAACCAAGGAACAAACCCTGATCTGCACAATGTATTAACCCATAAGAACCCACGGTAACAAACACTTTAAATATTCTAGAACAGGGGTCTCAAACTCAAATTACCTTGGGGCCGCTGGAGGCAGTATCAAAATGACCAAAAAATCAAAATGACTTTAAAAAGACACAAAAAAGACAGACAAAATGACTTAAAAAGACACAAAATGACCAAAAAAGACACAAAATTACCCCCATAACTTTCCTTTATGGATAACTGGGTCTGGGTTCTTATGGGTTAAAAGCTCCCATTTCCATCTAACAAAGATCATCATCAGGCACCAAAGTTAAAATTACTGGGTTTGTACAAATCTGTGTGGCAGTCCAATCAGTAAATATTGAGAGTAAGTGGTACTGACAAGCCAGTTTCAGCACAGTTGGGAAAAATTCAAATGTTCCAGTTTCTGATTATCCAACAAAGTTCCAAACATGGCATTAAAACAACTGCCCATCAGTGGCAGCACTGCAGCTACATCACAACACCAATGTTGCAGAACCGCTTTCAGCCTTCAGTGGCAGCACATTACAATGCAGCTGAAACTCATGTTCCATCTGTGATGAATATATATCATATACTTTAATCAAAATGCCCCGCTTTTAATCAGAGTAATAGACAACTGACAGTCCTGGAAAAGGGCTTTTAAATGGAGAATGAATCCCCCCAAAACACAACTTAGATAGAGAGGTCATGAATGAATAAAATAGTGTCAAAAATTGGAAGAAAACTCTGTGTGTATGTGTGTGTGTCTGCCTCAGACACTAATTGTCAAAAGTGAATGTTACACCAGTGCAATAAAAACACACTTAACTTTGTTCTTCAATCCCTCCGGGGTGGTCAGCATAACAGAATGCAGAACCGTCTGTGTGCACCGAGGCTGCACTAATGTATCAAACACAGGGGTAATTCATTGCAATTAGCGGCGACTCATTTAGGTAAGTAATGTCACCACAACCCCTGATGAATGGCAATCTAGTGAAAGACATGAGTCGGGTTTTCTTTGTCTGAGGGGAGCAGCCAATTGATATTCAGAGAGAAAAGCACTACAAAGCAATATGACATTTTGGACACAGGGGATATTCAGAATCACCTTATTATTTGAAAAACTTTTGTGTGTGGTGTGTTTTTGTGTGTGTGTGTTGTATTGCAGTAGTTAAGATAAAGTTTGGTCTGCCTATGGGGACGTCTGAGTCTACTTTTTGATGGCTCCGCTTGGGAATGAGGGTTATGTGTTTTGATGAGTTTTCTTTGTTGTAATGAAACAAAAACAAAGTCTAATGCTATGTTAGATCTGATATTTAGGAAACTAAATTCAAACACATGTGAGTGACACATTCCATAAACTGGTGGGAGGGATGTCTGCATCACAGACTACTGTCACGCTTGTCTTATCTGTTTTCCCAATAGTTATCAGCACCTCTGTAAACTTTGCATTGACCTTGTACTGTCCTCTTTTTATCATATCTGGTCGACTTTAAGCGGCAGTAACTGTGGCTGAAAAATTAAGCCAATGCCACAAAACTGCATTTCCTCTACTGGCCACTTAAAGGAACACTCCACCGTTTTTTCATATTAAAACGTGTTATTCGGGTAAGTAAGACGAGTCGATACAGACCTCTTGCGTCTCAATGCGTGCACTCAATCGCCCTGGCGCGCGGAGCTACTTGGCTAGCACTTAGCTTAGCCCAGTTCATTCATTAGGACCCAAACAGATGGACAGTTAGAAGCGTCCAAACTCCTCCACGTTTTCCCTATTTAAATACAGCTACACGAGTAGTTAAACGACCAAGTATGGCGACACAAAATAAAACGTGGCGCTTTTCGAAGCGGATAAAAAGGATAACTATAATGTATGGCGGAATAGCACTTGGGAGCACTTCGACTCGGCGCAGTAATATCATCACTCCTGAAAAATCTTCTCCCCCTCCCTCTCCCTCTCCCTCTCACTTCCGTCAACAGAACCAACGTGAGCTGCACCAGGAGTAGTAGTTCGAGCAGAGCTGACAAAGTATCAGGTTGTAGGAAGATATTTGTGAACAATCATGGTTATAACGTGCATCGTAAAGGGTTGTGATAACAAGCAGAAGGTATATAGTGCCGTCATGTTTCACAGAGAGGGACTTTTTTATGTTTTAATATGACCTTTTTATGTTTTAATATGAAAAAACGGTGGAGTGTTCCTTTAAGGCTAGTTGCAGAAGAGCGTCAATCCATGTTGACACCTATGTTAAAATAACCACCTTTATAGCAGAAATAAACATGTTTACAGCCTGGTACAAATACAGTTTTGATCTCTATAGCTAATTCCCACTTGAGACAACTGTGTGGACCATTCTGGGACAATGTTGTGGCTCAAGAAAGCATTACCAGCAATATTTGCCATTTAGACTTAGACTTCATTGCCGTTCAAGTTATACATAGACAAATGCACATTTGAACAAAATTTCAATGCATTGGCTCACAGTGATTGCATTGTGGAATGTAACAAACTCTAGATAAATATAAGTATAAATATAAATTTATATCTAATAAGTCTAAAAACTATAAAACTGTAATGAGAGCAGTGCATAGCAGCAGCAAGTAGAACACATACAGGGAGTCACATGCACTAAATGCACAAACAACCGGACAGGCTACCACAACAATTTGTTGTTGTTTGTAGTCAACAAGGACCAGAGAAGCTGGGATTAACACATGCACAGAGGAAGCTGACTCCACTATATCTTTCCACAGTAAATAGGTGTTTGATATATAAATGTTCTGAATGCTGTGTAAAGCCCCTCTTATCAAGTTAACCATCTTTGTTTAGTACGTTAGCATTCTAACATTTGCTAATTAGCACTAAACACAAATTGGCTTTGCAGGTTTTTGGCCTTAAGAAGGAGAATTTACACATTTTGGCCTGAAGCTGTCACAAGAGGAAAAGTCATTTAGATTCATCCTCTGTGGGCCATGAATATCTGTAAATATTTCACACAATGTATCATTAATCATATATTTATGACTCACTCTGGCCTTCACTGACTGCATATCAGCAGAGCCTTCAATGGTGGTGTTTTATTAGGTGTATTATAGAGCCTAGTGTTGAAAATATTTAACAAATACAATTTATGTGCAATTTTATATAATCAGAATATTACAACATTTTGAAAATTGTCAGCTCAAGCTCGAGTGTTGTTTTTGAAAGATGGAGACAGGAAACCAACAGGCTGGTAGTCGATGATGGTGCATTAAGACTGTTCTGTGCAGGTAAAGCACTTTCTTTCACTACAAACATCAGTGTCTCTAATATGCACTCATTCAACTCAGCACACATTACTTTACTTGGAGGAATTTTATCTGGAGGAATAAGCCTTCAGAAATTCAGTGAAAAATCTCTTTTGCCTCTCTTCTGTACTGCACCATAGTGTTTGCTGCGTAAACATGACATCCGGTTTACTGCATCTGTTGACCAACACAAGCTGTTTAAAAAAGCCTGAAGAAATCTGACGAAGGTGTTCACATGCCCCATTACTCTGAAAGATTTGGCTGAAATCTGGGCTCTTCTTACTCCAATTATGACCTTGATGAAGATAAATTCTGAAGTGGATGGAAAAATGTGCTGACTGTTGTGTCGATGTTTTCCTGCGTCAGTGTGCATTTCACCAGAAAAGATGCACGTGCATATTTACGGACAGCCTGCGAAGGAGACCTACTGATTTAATCAAATCCTGAAATTCCTCTCTGTCAAAACAAAGAAGCCTGCTGAAATAGAGGGGTGGATCGCGCTTCCCTCAGGTAGCCACCATGAAGAGCTGGCAGATGGAAGCTGCAGCTGTTCCCAGGTAGAAAAGCAGGCTGGAGATTGGCTTCCATTCCCACTGGACCAGGCCCATCCCAGTGGGGAATTCACAGCCAGGCCTTTTCACATTGGCAGCCTCTGAGACTGGGCTGCAACCGGAGCTAAAGGTTCACACTTCTCCCCCCGTGTTGTTTCCTCCCTGTGCCTTTTTTCCCCCTCATTTGAACCCGAGCTGTGCTCCAGGATGCTCCTCTACTCAAAAAGCAAGAGTGAAAATAAATTTGTGTTTAATTGTAGTGTTACTGGGATAATTATTCCTTGTTCATATCATCTCTTTTGAATACAATTTAAATATAATGTTGACAAAACCTGCAGCACTGTTGTTTAATAAATGTAAAGGCCTGTCACTGGAACTGCAGTATTTATTTCAATAACACCACCAGCTGGTTTTAAAGTAGAAATACACAAAGACACAAAGTGTTGGAAGCAAGATAAAAGGTTAATCTTCACATACATATTGAAATAATCAAATTACCGTACCTATTGATTATGCAAAATATGACAACAAGAAAATAAGTGTGTTCACTGTGCCTGGGCTAATAAAAAAAAAGAGTTTAAGCTAAAGTGTTGTGGTAAGAGTTATGGTAAAACTGTTGGGTAACCTAAAATACAGATTTTTGGGCCACTTGGGGGCAGCAGATACAATCTGTAAAAAAAACACTGGCATATTGTGACTTTATGAAGTTGATTTGGCGAACATGTCAGCAAACAGTTGCTTGTTATATCCATCCAGCAGAGAGCATAGACAGTTTGAAAGAAGTAAGCAAGTAAGTAAGTAATAAAAATCATACACAACATAAAAATGTACATACAAGTTTTAAAAGACCAAAACAACAGCAATTTAAACAACCATAGCAGTCCCGAAACAATTAATCATAAGCCTGAACAAATAAAAATGTCTTCAGTTGGCTTCTTAAGAAGTAGCTCCCAGTGTGAAAAGTGACCTGCTAGCTTCCTAATGGCCACCAGGGGGCGACTCCACTGGTTGCAAAAATGAGTACAGCTGTGTAAAAGTCTATTCAAAACGAGTCTACTATGTAGAGAATGCAATTGAATTGCAGCCATAGCCTACCTTGAGGCTTCAAACTGTTCACAAACCAATGGGAGACCACATCCACTTCTTTTATACAGTCTATGATACAGAGCGGCATTGGCATTCATTGTGAGGTGAGATTATGTCCACTAAATCCAATATTACATCAAATTTGATCTGTTTTTTTGTCTTTAGTTGCTGTATGCTCTATATGCTAAGTTAGCTAGTTGCTAACCTTGTTTGTTGTTTAGTGGTAGCAGAGTAGCATACAGCAAGTTTTTCAAGATTTGAAAATAGATGCCATCTGGAAACAATTCCGATAAGCATTGTCAAAATGGTTTGAGTCAAAAACGAAGAAAGAAGCTCACTATAATGTATACAGACAGAAAATGGCTTATTGTTGCACTAAGGGGAAATATTTTAATATTGTCCAACCAAATCTTTATGTAAATGGGACTTTTGGAATATTTTTGTGGAATACTTTGAATATATTACAGACAATAAAATTATTCCAATGCACAGTGAATGCACAAACAGATTTGGCAAGACAGCTGCAACTCATCTGTATCCTCAGCTGAAGACCCTTTTGCACACTGCACATCTGATTTGTCTCAGAGCTTAAAAATCCCTCTGTAACTGTCTGCTGCCCTCCATCTACATCTCTTCCTTTGTGACTGAAATAAATTTAATAAGGGGAATCTGTAATATGGTTTTTAGCTGGTTCACTTCATCTGTGTGCTTCATGGCAATAATAGGGGTCCATGATAATGTGTCCACTCTGTGTGTGTCCACTAATGTATCACTTTAACCTTAGCTGAAACTGCAGAATGTTAAGCATGTGAGGGCCCTTACAAAGATGTGGACAAGGTCATTCGTTTTGTTTGCAGTTTTACTTTGCTTGAGTTTCTGTCACCACAGCAAAACACAATGTTCACTGTCAAAAAAAGTCTGGAATCATCTGCCCCAAAGGCTTGATTGTCAGATGGCCGAGAGGTCTACTCAATATTTCTAAAAGGTATTTTGTTCTTTCATGATGTAGAACGTCCTCTTTACAAAAAGATGTTATTTTGTTTGAAAGGCTTGGGAAAAAAAGTCATGTGTCGTACATGGAGACCAAAACAATGTGCAGATTTCCATGGAAACAGGTTCCTGTTTTGGTGTCAGTAGAAAGCTGGAAATAACAGGTTTGTTGCTTAAGCTATTTTACTAAATTGACAATCGAAATAGAGGGTGACCAGTTAGCACTATTGAAATTGATTTAGGAAATATTGGCTGAATGTATTATGGTCTGATGAATCATAATCTGAACCTCATATCTCAATCTTACCACTGGTTAGACTCCCAAAGAAGAACAACTTCCCAAAACTCAGAGCCTAATTGCACTGTTGTGATTTAAAAATGATCAATGGTCACTTATGCTTTTTTTGGATTGAAAAACAAATTCAAAATTGAAGGGTATTCCCCTGTCACACAAAACTGTGGGGACATTGACTGAATCTAAGTTTTAATCATTTAATTGTTCTTCTGTTGTTGCCAAAACTATTACAAATATAAATAATACATTGTGTCTGAATTAAACTGGTTTTATCACTGTTCAAATAGCGATTACTGAAGGAAAGCAGAAAAACATTGTTATAATAATAGGTGTTTCCAAACTTTTTAACAGAAATATATATCTTTTATCTCAGCATCAAAAATAACAAGCTGTATTTTAAATGTATATACAGAAAATATAACATTTATATTTATATAACATTTAAAATAAAAACAGATGGGGACATGGGGATAGGAATGGACATCAGCAATGACAGTTCACTCTGCACCATTTTCCAAAAATTTGCAAACCCTGGGCATTCCCAAATCATGTGGAAAAAGGTGCCAACTGTGCCTGTAATACATACTGTACAGTTCAGATTATCTTTTATTTTCATACTGTCCATGTATGTTCTGTGAATGAAATTGAAATGAATCTGTTGGTGGTCAGGGCTTCTGCATTACTGTTTAACTGTATCCCAGACACCATCCCAGTTGAGGTCGGGGTCAAGGTCAGGAATATCTGTCTGCCAAGATGAATTAACTGGCAGAATAACAGAAGATTTTTCTAGGAAATAGCGATACAATTTAGAAAGATTTTTTTCTGGTTTCCTGGGCCTGACACAAAAGTTTGATCAAGGAGTGTTCCTCCAGTGGACCTTGCCAGAGTACACCATATGTTTTCATGGCTGTTCTTGGCTGCAAATAGAAATAAAAAGTGGAATGTTGCAAGTTGAACCAGAATGTGAGCTCTTCAAAACAGTATAGGCCCCTGTCCCCAAAAATGTCACCAAGGGAGTGAATCCCCTCGTCATACCACCGGTGACACTGACCAAACTTAATTGGGGATTTACCAATCAACAAACGATCGTTATAAAAAATAGGTGAATAAATTCCAATTAGAGCTCCAATTAGATGAAATACCACAATTTTTTTCTGCTGCCCTCCAGATTGCTAATACGTGAGTCACAATGGGACCATGGCAGACTTGAGATTTCTTTAGGGGAATATTGGAAAATAAGATTTCATTAAGTTTTAATGGCCGAACTGTGGGAGCGGGGGAATATACTCAGGTTGCCTGAGACTTAAAATTATGACCTGGGTTATTCACTGACAGGACTGGGTCATTTAAGGATAGGAGAGGTCAGAGTTCAGGGAAAGGTATGCATGGGGGAGAGGTAGAATAAGCAATGGATAGGATGTGAAGCTTCAGCAGATAACAACTCACGCACATAAAGTTTGAAAGGTCAGTGATTTGTTCAATCTCCAGATGCTTGGTTAAGGGGTGGCAACCAATGCATATCACAAACAACAAATTGACCAATTGTGTCAAAGAGCCCACCCATTGTCTGGGATTTCGCCAAAATCCAAGAAGCTGTGTGTAACATTAAGGTTTTTGTAATCACTCTGTCTTGTGGTGCCATCGGGGTCACATGGGTCCAGCGCTGAGCATTGCATTTGGCTATGATTCTTTCAATAAATGGTTGACTTTATTCATTCGTCCTGAGTGTTTTGTAAAACCAAGTTTAGAAGAAAGAACTCGGGTGAGAGGTAGAAGCTGTAAAAGCTTTACGCTCTAACAGAACCATATTGATTGATCTCCTCTGTGCTGAGTTTGGTGGGGCTTTGCTGTATGACTAACCATCTTCTAATTCAGAGGCCACACAACACAACACCAACCTGAGTCAAGGGTTTGCTTAACTAGACAGAGTTGGTGGTGTTAAGCTGAGCTCAGTTAAATCAAGTTACACAAGGAAAGACTCAGGAGATCAAGAAAGAAAAGTCATGCTATCGAGGCTCATTTTATCCCACAGGCATCCATTCAAAGTAGAAGAAAAACTTCAAGGGGTTTAAAAGTTATACAAATTTGTCTAGAATATGAGTTTTGGAGGCAGTATGCCAGCTTTAGTAACTTCCAGACCTACTAAGAGAGAGAGAAGTTTACACACACACATATATATATATATATATATATATATATATATATATATATATATATATATATATACTATAAAGCTGTTTTTCAAAGGAATAAGCCAGTTGAAGTGCAGCTCTTGATAACATCACATTCAAATAGCTGAGGTCTAATACAGGGCAGCTGTCTGTTTTTTTCTGTTTTATATTTAAACTGTGATTACAACTACAAACACTCCAACAAGAAAATAACCACATATCTTATTTTAATAATAAGAGATGCATTTTATGTGCATTATGTGTATCATTGTGAATAAACCTCTCTGACTTAATAATTATGCTGTCTTTATGCAACATGTTTAGAATAATTCTGGTTAAAAATAATGTAATTATTACTGTTATTTTCCCTCACAGTGATTTAAGTGTCCGCTTGAAACATCATAATCATATAGAGAATGTTACAAGCTTTCTTTTTATTTGTTGCTGTCTTTCAGAGTGCCGGAGCATAAAATTAGAATATCAGTCCATGATAGCACTGGCAGAAAAATCGTTTGATGGCTGCAACTCAATTGTATATTTTGTAATTACTATAAAAGGTACTGGGGAAGAACCAAATAGTTTAAGGTGGATGGCATTTTCATTTTCTAATTTGATGGCTTTTTCTTTGCCGTCAGTTCTTGTCAGTCAAGATAGCAAGTCTGCAGGCATTTAGTGGCCACATTGATGCTCAGAGACAGCTTATTTTAAAGGATGTGAATGTACTCAAGGTGCCAGTTAACAGCATTCAAACTTAACACACTGACAGGTCAGGGAGAGCAATTTCATCCATTACATTACTCAATATACAAAAGAAGAGTTTGAAAGATACAGCACAAAATGATGAGTGTGTCTTCTGTTAGTACAACAAGGCTGAGGTTACTTTAAGAAAGCATTGATTGACTCATTTAAACACTGAAAAAGTGTCAAGAGCTCTTTCATACTCATCTACTTGCTCAGTGACCCCTCATGCCCTGTAAGGAAGCAGTTTCTGCACCCATTCAGCTTTTCCCTTTCATTTGTGGCTTGTCTCTACACACTCAACACTTCTCTTAACTTCAACAACTTTTTAACCATCTTTAAATATATCACCGTGTAGAAATGGTCGTAAAGGCTGGAAAATACCTTACTGGATGGATTTGTCACCTTTTATGATGTCCAGTCATCAGTGTTGGTGGTTAAATGTAGTTGAATGAAGCACTAAATTCCTCAGTAATGCTATATTGACGGAGACATCTGAGTGTGTGTGATAGTATGATTTCATGTGTGGTTAAAGACACAGAATAAATAGAATAAATATGTTTGGTAAAATTATATTAAAAAGGGTTAAAAACTCATAATTCATTTAAGGTATTAAAAAATATGTGTTCATGGTTTAAAAATGGAGTAAAATGCGTTAAAATACATGTTCAATGGTAAAAACTTCATAACAGTGCACAGTGATGTTAAGAGGATATGTTTTCGGTGATTGATTAATTTTGCCTACAGGCCTGGAGCCCTAGCCGATCGATGCTTCACTTGTAATGAAGCTGGCAAAAGGGTCCAATCGTGTCCTGTCTTTTCATTTACATTTCCCTCTTCGGGTACGAAAAACACAGTAATTAAAGTAATCTGGTTGTAGGTATATTTTGTTAATAATTCATGAGTGCCCGGACGTAAAGCAGAGAGTTGTCGGAAGTGTTATTTTGTATCTTTTGTTGTGTGTCGCTGGTGAAGCATTGTCAAGTAGCAGTAGCTAAGATAACTAGCCACCTGAGGCTCCCGTGTTAAAAGTCTGAGAGAAATACTGTGTGTACATTCTCAGTAATGTTATTCTCGTGTAGTATTGTGTGTTAATGAGTACATGAGAATGTAAAATGTATGAATTATGTTTTCTTCACTTGTAATGAAGCTGGCAAAAGGGTTCAATCGTGTCCTGTCTTTTCATTTACATTTCCCTCTTCAGAGAGGGCGCAACATGTGCAGCTGCAAAATCTGCTGTTCTCACAACTGCACATCCAATGCCATCATCTGATTTGACAGTTTGAGGCAAGGAAGAACTACGTGTTCCTTCAGCTTGGACTTCTCCAGGTAGCCACGGGGCGAGTAATGCTGCTCAAGAAAATAACTTCCTTGTCTCAAATCCCGAGAAAAGCACTGTTCTTTGAAGCCAGATTCACATAGTGGCCAAATGGTGGAATTACGATTTCCAGGTCTGTCACGTGATGCCATGGAGCCCAAAATATTTTTTTCCTGTAGACTTAAATTGGGAAAGAGATGTCTGTAAATCCTCTTCTACATAATTAGCTGATATCACTTAGTTTTCTTTAGTTTCTAAGCCCACTAGATGAATGAATTGCCATATAGTGAGTGTGATCGAGTTGGCTCAACAAATGTTTCATGAAGCTTCACTTGGACATCACTCGTAAAAATAAAACTTATTCCAACCAGATTGATCTAAAAAAAAGCTGGTTATATTATTGCTTCCAAACTTTAAAACTGATTTCCTCTCCACTGCTATGAGTTGTCATTTCAGCATGAATTAATTCAACCCTCTTTCAAGGAGTTAGGTTGTTCAATCAAATTTGAACAATATAATTAAACCCCTTTCTAATCTGTTGCATTACGGAAGTTAAAAGCTCTGCCTGCATTTTGAGGAGTCTTTTTCGTTTATGCGTTAGCTGATGTTGCTACTACTACTATTTTTAATGTTTAACTTCCCATGAATATTGTTTTAAAAAGGACATATTACATCAGACACCAAAATATGGTGTAATTTTTTAAATGTTTTTACTCATGTTGTTTTGTCTTATGATTGTCATAACTATGCACCTTATGCAGTGGCAATTTCAATTTCGTTGTATAGTAAACTATATAATGACAATAAAGACTATTTGATTTTGATTTGATTTGATTTCCAATATGGTGTAATTTGTAAAAAAAAAAAAAAAAAAGGGTAACACTTTCTATGAAGACTACATCTATAGTGCATTATGAGCGCATTCATAGCAGTATAGCTAATCATGATGTTTCATTGTTGGCATGATTAGCTATACTGCATTATAGATGCGTCTATATGAACCTCACTTTACTTAAAGCATACATTGATCATTTATTTATACTTATGGCATCCTATGAGTCCTTATAACAACTGATTGTTGAGGTGTGTGTATAGAGGGGTATGAGTAGTTGTAATGTATTATAAGCCTCATCAGTCAGCCTGTAGTTTATAACCAGTCAAGAGCACTCATAAGACACTTGGATTTATAAGTCATTATAAGCTATATTTATAACTGTTGATATATTGCATCATGAAGCTTTATATGTGTTTATGAGTGCAGTCATAATGCATTATGATTGATTATAATGAGCATTATAATTCACTATGAATGCGCTCATTCATGCGCTCTTCATGGAAAGTGTTACCAAAAAAGATTAAAAAAAATAAAAATTCAGTATTATTATCATTGTTGTTATATTTTGCAAACATGCTTGTTATACATCTGGTCCAAGGAAAAGGAGTGAAGGGTCTCATAAATGGCTGGCTCATACTCTCTGTACATGTCCCTGTTTTAGTACCACATGAACCTCAACTTGCAGACTTAAGACAGGCAATCCATCACAGTCACCATCATTTTTGTCAGAGTAGCATTATCATTGCATGGTAATGCAGTTTAAAGTGCGTATTGATTTGAAAAGCCTGCTGTGCTATTGCATGTGCTGGTGCTCTTGGGAGCGTCCCACAGTACATCTCAAACTTAAGAGCATGTTTAAAGAATTTATCAGTGAACTTGCTATAATTAGTTAACTGAGCCGTTCACTAATTTTTTCATGCACCAGGAAATGTAGTGTAGATCTTGTCTCCATTTAAGGCTTATCCAGAAGTCTGGAGAAAGTGTCATCTCTTTCTTTTAAATGAGCACCTGTGTTCAAAAGTTTACTTTTTTGCCATTTGTGTCCTTTGTATTACCCACGATAAACTGTTAGTGAACTGTTTCTGCGACCATCTTATAACACCTCAAGCAGATTTAATGTTTGTTCATGAACTACTGTAGCATCAGAGTAATTAGTGACTTTTTCAGACTGCCAAGCCTGCTGGTTACGAACACTGAATGTACTGTAATGACTTACACCCCATTGCTGAAATGCACATGCACATGAGGCATACTGTGAACTGGAGGCAATAGCGCATGACAAATTGCCCTTATACATTTTGTTTGACATTGCAGTGAGTCTCACTGGAAACGAGTAATTGGCTTCCTTATACATTTCACTGTTTATCTACTATGAATTAATACATCGTTATGACCATATGCTATTATTGACTTGGTTTTCCCAACATTCCACTCTATCCTGTGCACAAAAGGTATTCAGAAAGTGGAGAAAAGGAAATAAGAGGTACAAGCAAATAAAGCTGCAGGTGCCTAAGATTTGTTACAATCTAATGTGGAGTTTCAAACATTAAGCTTCTGTCTCATGTTTTCTACTCAGATGCCCATTATGCATAATCGCACTGTGACTGCCTGAGCACAGCTGAATGCATACACACACAAAGACTGTCCATAGGTAATGTAACCTTTCATTACAGACACAATGTGAGTTAATTACATCATGTAACATAATTTAATGTTGTTAAGAGGGACAAGGTCCACACAGGTAGCAGTTTAGGGTGGGTGGAAGGGTCAAAAGCATCGCACTTTGACCCAGGACCAACATGGTCTCACAGAAATCTGTGAAATAGCCACGGATTTCGCTTAACTCAAAATCCGTGGAATAGCCACGGAATCGCTCAAATTTCCGTGAAACTGACACGGATTTCGCTACAATGCAAGTTAATGACAGTCATATCCCGTGGCTATTCCAACATACAAAGTGATTATGTACATTCACTGAGTGAATATTTAGAAAATAAAACATATATTTCTCGCTAGAAATGTGATCAATATCCATTTTTATGCAGAAACAAAGTCAAAATATTAATTTTTTCACTAAAAATGAGAGAACTGTCCGCCATGTTTTTTGTTCTAACCGCCGGAACCTTGAAAGTCACGTGACTTGGAACAAACCAATAGGAAAAAATATCAATGGGATGGCCACGGGATATGACTGTCATTAACTTGCATTGTAGCGAAATCCGTGTCAATTTCACGAAAATTTGAGCGATTCCGTGGCTATTCCACGGATTTTGAGTTAAGCGAAATCCGTGACTATTTCACGGATTTCTGTGAGACCAGGTTCCCCAGGACACTGCTCTTCGTGTACTTATTTTAAAATAAGGGGATTTTCTCTTTTACCCCGTCCATAACAAATGTTACATAGAGCATCATAGTTGAAACTGTAGGCCACTGACCAAGTTGCTTTATTTGATGACTTGGGAGTGAGAATAGGCAGACATTGCAAGCCAGAGGCTAAACCACACTTTTTACCAAGCCTTGTGTTCTAAGGCGCAGAGCAATGCTTAGCATTGTGGAAATGTTCACAGACATCTTCCTGACTTTCAGAAGGAAAGAGCGTAAGTGGGTCCAGTTGAACAGAGCTTGCCTAGTCTTGTTTCAAGTAATTTAATATTGTTCTGTCAGGGGTAGCCTCATTTTCCTTAATTAAGTTGAAACTGACTGACCACTGGCAACATTTTCAAAAAAAGCTTCATCAACACCACAGAGACAACATAAAAGGGCTTAACAGTTTGGTCTTTTCCTTAGCACTTACACTTTCTGACAAAGATAAATGGGTGAAAGGGGTTCGACCCTGCAGTGTGTTTAATAAATTAGATTAGACATTGATTAATTTGTTAGGTCAAATCACCGATAGCTTCATTAAATGACAGTCTCTTTGGACTATAAATTATTCATATTCATCACTGGCATTCAGGATTTAAAATTGCACTGGAGGATGGAAGTTGATGACAGTGTCAACTTCCTCATAAAACTGCATGTTTAGCAAAACATTACTGGACAAACAGCTACATAACCACCACCAGGCCATAATTCAGTCAGCGGTAAGCCTGAGGAGGGCCAGTCATTAAGCCTGTAGTCCACTGCTGGGAGGCTGGTGGAGGGAAGCAGAGCCAAAAGAATCCTGGACGGCTTTTCGGTTTAGCTGCTTTAGCATCTGTCCCCGGGTGGCACGCTGCAGTTGTGCCTTTTGAATATGTATGTGAGTTATTGGTCCTGGGGGAGCCACTATATATCCGAAGAGCGGTGGACGGGTGACAATGGGGGCCCAGTCGTCTTTTTCCTTTATCTGGGCCTGTCTGCCTCCTGATGTATCTCTCAGCACAACTTGTTCAGATTGCCTCATCTATCATTGGCCTCAGATATGAAAATGTGGATCCCTGCATCGGGGCCCAGTCACATTGTTACAAGTGCAATCTGGAGGCATCATGGGGGAGGCCCTCCTCCAAAGTGGGGGGGTGTATTGGGGGAAAAGACCGCCACTAGGAGAAGGAAGGAGCTACTGTGTATGTTTTCATTTTTTATGACACTAGTCTGCAGTCTTTTTTTGTTTGTTTTTTAAAGGGACAGTCACCTTTCCCATATTGAAGTAAGTAATGAACAATACTGCAGCCGTATCAGTCGACTATTATTTTTTTTATGAGCTCATTGCATTTGCGAAACCACTTGTTTATCACTCACTTTATGTGTGGAGTTTAAAACTAATAAGTACACAATGATTCAGTTACCGTCTATTTTCAAGGACATATGGCCAGCAGCATGGCGGCAATCAACACTGTGGTGTTGCTGTGAAATTAAAGACGTGTTTATGACTATGCTCCCATGCCAAATCTCTTATACCCCGCATTTGTTTATTGGCTTCCCTTAATAATGTGTGAAGGGGGATCTTAATTAGATTAGGCTTAATAAAGGAGTAACCAATTTGCATTACACAAGGTCATTCATTATCTATTCACATACTTGGAAGGCCAGGTTATCTGTTGGTAAAACTTAGTTCTATAACGTACACACAACTCTGGACTTGGCTCATACAGTCTATGTTTATGTGAATGGCAGTTTGCCTTGGAGAGGAAATACTTTGTTTTTATGGTGCCAAAGACAGTTTTAAGTAAATAAGTATGACCCCTAGGTCTTAGTCAGACTTCACAAAGAAAGAAAGAAGCAACCACAGAAACAGTGCAGGAAAGTTTTCAGTTTGACTGGTGCACTTTATACAAATACAGGAGAAAGGCTGTAAATGCCTTCATTTTATACTTGAGTGCCTTAGAACCTGTATATTATCTCAGAATTTGATAATCTTCAGGGAATGGAGAGGGTCAAAGCACAAACTGACAAAATATGTTCCTACAGCTTGCTTTCCCATTTTTGTTTAAGGCAATAAACTTCATTTTTAGGTGCGTGTCTGTCTGTTTACACTAAATATTCACACTGGATTTGATAAAATAAATGAATTTACAATGTAATGTGATTTTAACAATACAAAATCCTTTAATGTTACTGAAGGTGAAGCTGAGATAACAGCTGCTACTCTGCTAAACTAGTAAACTTCACCGTGGCTCTTTCTCCACCTTGATTGGATTTAGCTATTGCCTCATTTAGTTGTGTGGAATAACTGAATTACCAAGTTGTCAGTTCAATCAAGAGGACTTAATTGAAAGAGATGCTTCAAGAGAAATAAAAGTAATTAATTAACATAGTGCACAATAGAAAAGTTGAAGAAATATGGGAGGAGTCTTTGGAAATTGGACACCATTGTGGCGTCATTTTGAGGAGGCAGCAATGCCATGACTGGCACAAGAATATTCCACCCCATAATTCAGCATACAAATTACCTTGGAAATTAGAAACTGGAGCTGGGAATGAGTTCACACCTTATTACCTATGTACTTGCTGTCTTTCATATTTGTATTTATTTTAAATTTTTTTAGGGACTACGGATGCAAACTAGCAGCCTTGCTATAATCCGGCATATTTGCAAAGATGTTTATCGATGTTCATTAATGTGCACTGTCCCTATCCAAAAATAAAGTATTCGTAATTCGTAATACACCTGACTTGAATGTGTTACAAATAGTCTGAATACCATTGTTTCACAGATTGGGGTAAATGTATTACATGGTGTTATGTGCATACAAACACTGGGGCAACTGTTTAACCTGTTTGGAAAAGGGCACAATCCATAACTGTCTATCATGGGCGAAATTCAACAATTCAGATCAGCTGACTGATGGTATTGCATCATCTGTGCTAACATTTAAGGAGTCACAATTGTTTTTTTTTCCTCTTCATGTCTTCACACACACCTTAATCACACCCAGAGCTCGCACACAAATGCATCAGATGAAAAGACAGATTTTCATATGAGCACATAATCCCACAATTCTCATGTGATCGAATGGATAGCTGTAGCTAACTCTGAATAGCTAGCTTTCACTTGACAGCACTCTAGCTGTTCAGTCAGTCGTCTCTCAGTGAGTAAAATGTGGCCTACAGATTGAGAAGCCAGGGCACAGTAACTGCAGCCTGGGCAATAATATAGTAATAATAAAGCTATAATGTAGAACTACACAGGCTGAGTGCATGTACATGCTCACATGCTTTTGATGTTTTAACATTTGCTGTATTTTGTGATTTAAAAACACCTTTACACAGCCCCTTCATTGATGAGTGCACACATTCCTAGCGATTAGGTCGTTGTATTGACTATTCCCTAATGATGTCTAAAGGAGAGATCTGAGGTCTGGAGCTGTCCAGATTGTCATGAAACACAGCTGAGGTGAAAGCAATGAACAGGGGAGGAGACCTGTGTGCTAATCCCACAATCAACAGCGTCTCCACGGAGGGGTTTAGCATAAAAGCAACAGCTGCAGCGCTGCGCCGGACACCCAGCAGAAACCCCAGGTCATCTGGCAGCGGTTTAATCAACATCCAAATCACAGCAGCTCAATTGAGCAGATTAAAGTCAATGTTTCCTTTCTTTTTCCTTCTCTCCTGTGCTTGCTGGCAATCTTTCACTCGCACATTTAAGGCTGACATTGCTTAAGAAGGAGTAGGATCTAATGGGTCTGTCATAAAAGCAGTCGATGTCTTCCATGTTGAGTGGATTTGTCATTGGAGAGCCTCCTAAGACAATCAGAAAGGCCCTTTCGCTGTCCGGATGAGGAAATCAGAGTGAACATTACTCGTTTTCAGTGCAATCACCTAAAGCATCACTTGTTATGTTTTGTGTTTGATTCCGTGCCCAAATTTCAGAGTGCAACTCTCTGCTATACCACTGTTGTAAATATGAAAAGCTTTACATTACATTGCCAACTAAAATTACTTACTAGTCCAACTGCAGCTCAGTCTGACTGCAGTCTTTTATTTATCCAAGTCTTGCCAACACCTAAAAGTCAGTCCGAGATTTACCCCTGGATTCCACTGGATGCGTAACAGCTGCAGATCCATCGTCGGAGCCGTTACGCACCCATTATAATCAATGTGTGAGATTCCACCGACTGCAGATCCGCTGCGTAATGAGTCCGACGACACATGGCCATCCGACAGCCCTCGCAACACTGGAGCAGAGCTTCTATTTTTGTCGGATGACGGAGCACGACGCATAAATTCAGCACAGAACAGGTACAAAAGTACCTCGGGTTCACGGCGGATCGTATTTCATAACTTGAAGACCTGAAATCAACAGGTTAGAGGTTTTCACTCGTCTTTTCACCCCACTGACACCGCTCCCTCCGGTGCTTGTTGTAAACAAACAGAGATCACTAAGGCTTGTTAACAAGAGGCTCTCGTTAACAAGCCGGCCGACCTTGTTAGCGCTCGTTAAGACGGAGTCGCTGGATTTGTCTCCAGTCATTAACGAGGAGATGTTGATTATCTTCCAGTTATATCAATTGATTAGGCGTGAATTCGCGAGATCTCGTGCGTCCTCGGGACTCTGCTGTCCGCAACAGCTCCGACACAGACGGATCCGGTGTGTGTTGACGGACTGCGTAGATACGCAGCCGTTGCGGACGGACCACTTTCGGAGTCGTTACGCATCGAGTGGAATCCCGGCGTTAGTCGTGGCCTCTTGCTTCACTTTGTCCACTTCTCTTCGGTGGTTCCTCTGTCAGCGTCCTCGACTCTGCCATGATGTCCGTAGACGCTACTGAATCCGGTTCCATTGCTTACTTACCCGGCTCCGGTTTGGGCATGACACCGGCTACACTTCCTGTCAGCATTCCTCCCCACCCCAGGCCTGAAAAACCTCTTCCAGTAGTCCAAAGCTCCTGTAATAGAAGTCTAAACACCAACACTCGCCGGCTGCTCTGAGCTTTCAGTCCTGGCAGTCCGACAAACTGAGCTAACTGACTAAAATTAGTAGTGGATAGCTTAACAAGTTCAGAAACTATCAGAAAACTCCATAAAACAAACAGCAGAGCAGCCAGAGGACATAAGAGAGATAGTTAGATGGCCTCGTGCAAAAACAGGCACTTGGGCCGCAGAACAGGAATGAGAGAAACAGCTTTCTCCATATCTGTGAAACATCAAAAGATATTTAAGCTGTTATTTCAAGGTAAAATAGTTGTACAACGTTGCTTAAAATATCTGATTAACACTAATTGATGACTTTGTAATACCAACTGTCTTCATGGCTCTATGAAATTATAGAGGAAAAAGGTTAATATCTGTCCACACAATATGAGACTAACATACAATTTCACTTCTTCCAAATGGATAAAACTGTATAAACAATAGCCAGGATGCCAATTATGGTATGACTTGTCACTTAGTGCTGCACAGTGTCAATGCTTGTGTGACTTAGGAAAAGGGGAATTAATGTATAATTCATGTACAAATAAACCTTTCAATACAAAGACAAATTTGTACTGGCGTCACCATGGTAAAAGATTGACACAATGGGTACGAGTATATCCCTGGTGAGTGTGCTTTCTGACAAACTTTCTCCTGCCTTTCCAATTATAATGACTTTGGATCCAGTGCTGCATTGGATGTCAAATGATATCTCAGTGGCTCATCTCCTCTCCGGAGACTCGTCGCTGGTGTAAATAAGGCTTGTTTTGGGACGTTCCTCCACACTGTCGCGTGTTTGGTGTTGTGGTTGCAATTATGGCCCTGAAAATATGTTTTTTTGTTTTTTTTTCAATATCCACACTATTTCCTTTAAAATGTGTTTCCTGACTCTATATTTCAGGCTGTCTATGATTTAAACATTTTTTTTACTGAGAATGGTATGTGCATGTGTGTGTGTGTGTAGCTGTTACACCATTAGACTAAGATCTGTCTTCTTTTTTTGCCAGTCCTTATTTCCTGGAACACAAACCTTTTTCTCCTATGCAGTTACATTCTCTCTCTTTGCTTCTTTCTGTCAAGTGCACCTTTGTTTCTGATTTGCTTTCTCATTTTCTAAGTTTTCTTGTACTTTAAATGTTTTCATCTGTCTGCTAGAAATTGTACTAACACACTACTAATTTGATTTTTATCCATCCCTCCATTGCAAAACTTTCATTAACGACTTATTAAATGTTTTTCCCTCTAATATCCACTCTTGGAACACAATAATAACTTAACAGCTAAAGTTTTTTTAGCCATAGACACGTGACTGAAAGGATGGCAATATCTCAACAACTATCCGATGGATTGCCATAAAGTTTTTGAATAAACAGTTTCGTCTTCAGAGGATGAAGACTGACTTTGGTGATCTATCCCTTTCATTTTTCAGTCTATCTCAGTCACTTCCTGTGTTACCTATGGAAATTAGTGATGTGCGGATCGATACTAAAATATTGATACTTCCGATACCAGATCTGTATGCTCTAAAATCGATTGTCAAATGAAAATATCGATACTTTTGATACTTCAGTCATTTGTGGTAATGTATATCATTAACAGGAATACGGTGGAAAGTAACTAAACTACTCCGATCTTGTAACTACTTTTTCTTCCGCCCGGGTAAGTGCCTAATACGTAAGCGCAGTGGCACGCTGCTGCTCACTCTTCTCTCTCAGTGTGTGTGTGTAATTCAATGGCGGAGCGGAAAAGAAGCTATATTGTGAATGAGTCCGTATACTTCTGAGTTTAAAATAAATAAGTGACTCTGATGTCTTCTATTCATTCTTAAGCCATTTGAAATACACTCTTTTTAGATTTACCAAGCAAATTAGGTGTATTTGCACAAAGTATTGGTATCGGATTGGTATCGCCGATACCAGCCTGAATTTTACTCAGTATCGGATCGGAAAGGAAATCGATGGTATCGAACATCACTAATGGAAATCTGTTCTGTAGTTACATAAATAAGTTGTTAACCCAAACCTTGTTCTTTTTCCTAACCTGAACCAATTTGTTTTGTTGCCTACACCTAACCAAGTAGTTCTGTGTCAAGTTAACAATGTTTTAAAAATAATTATCATTAAAAAAGTCACCGGGCAACCATAGTTTGGCCCCCTTGCGGTAAGTTGAGTTTCACAGCTGTAGAATGTGATTTTCCTTTTCTGCTTACCTCAGTTGTTGTCCATCAGGGCCTTTTTTCAAGGTAAGAGCCACAGCCTGTGACTAGTTAGCGCTGATGAAATGCAGCCCTGATACATGAATGGAAGTTGAAATGTAAGAGTGTTCTGGGTGATTACAGTGCTGCTTAGGACAAAGGGGGATCTGCATCGGGCATTGTAATGAGTCTCATCACCAGAAAAGGCGCAGCATGGGGGACAAGGCGAAGTAGAAATCACAGTTTAGAGCCAGAGACAGATCCAATTCCCTTACCCTGTGTAATTACTGCGGATCAGGCTTTATCAGTGGCAGACATCAGCCCTGGGATCTCAGCGAAAATGAGCAAAGAAATGTTCAAGGGAAGCGAGAGGAGGGCGGAGAGAGCACTCTTAAAAAACACCGGCTAATGTTGAATGAGGGATTATCAGGTGTACGTCAAATATCGTGCTTCAAACAGAGCGGATAGGTAAGCCCTGAGAATTAAAGGGAGGCTGGCTAGTCCGCAGGCCCTTATCTTTTGTCATATGGGTTTTCTCAGAAGGACTGCTTTGATTGTAAGCTAAGGGTTGTCCAAATGCTTGTATTTCTTTTTAGAGTTGATGAGATACAGTGGATCAAAGGATCACATGAAGAAGATATTCAAATTCAACGTACTTCTGAGAGATTCTTGATAATATTCCTTGCTCACATGAATTTAAAATTGGATAACTATTAATGCTCACCAAAAAGGGATACTTAACAAATTATTAAGCATGATACACATTAATATGGTACATTCAGTCACACAATATATTACCACAACTCATAATTATTGATGCTGTATTTGTGGCTTTCATCAACCACATCCACTGAAGCTAATTGGCTGTTCAAACTGTGTAAGGCCACTGGCAGCAGGGGTACAGCCAAGTGTAAGGGAGTGGCGATGGATTTTACTATGAAGCAATGAAAAGCCTTTATAAAGCACAGAATCAGCACATGGCCCCTCAGTCTCACTAATCACTATTCTCTTCTAAGCATACAAAACCACAGGGCTTGAGAGCATTTCACAGCAGTCAAACGAATGCATTAATGAATATTACATTTTCAGAGCTACGAGGGGTTGTCCTGGATGTTGCACCAGAATATGTATCTGGTATCTAGGAAAGTTGTCCTTGGCTGTAGTGTGATGAAGCTTGTAAATCATCAAAGCAATATCCAAAGCATGTTAATTGAACACAGGTGATCTACAATTTCCCACATCTTGGGTGGATTTTGTTATGATTTAACTTCCACTCAACTGTCCCTTCCATTCATTAGTTTTTTCTCTTTTTAAGGAGAGATAACAGGTTAACACCATAGGCCACATACAAGAGGTATGTATCATTTAAAAGCTGGGAACCTGAAGATTATTTGAGATGCAGTGTGGGGCTGGCATGTGTGTGCATCAAGCTTTGCTTAGTTTCTTCTCATAAGTTGTTGCAGCATGTTTTGGGTTAATAACCTTTGTTTGGTTCTAACACGATTAATATCTAAGATCTTATTATAATTAGATTTGGTACTAAATGTAATCATTTATGAGCACTCGAGAATTAATAAAAAAAATCCCTCCAAAGTACCACATTAAGACATTTAGGAGACAATTTGACCATTGTGTGCGGTACCCAAATATGCAGAAATACATAAATGCACTAAGCAAAAAAAAAAATGCATGGGATAAGCATAAAGTGGGTTTATCCATTTTGTAGAACTTTCCAACAGGTGTCTCACTGTGGCAGATCACTCTGCCTATAACACAAAGTCATAAGTGTGCAGTAGTGATGGGACGAACAACACTGGTGCGTCAGCACTGTGCCAAGCACACAAGAGTGAAACCCCGTATTGGTGCGTGTATTGCCTAAAAAAAAAAATCATGTGACCGATACAGGTAGTGTGTCGTTTCGAAGTGTGTTTATAAGGGAACACACTGTATCGACATGTTGTGGGTTTGTTGGATGGAGTTTTGCTGTTACTGTTGGATTTTTGCTTGGCCTCACCTTGTTCCACTGACTTCATGGATCATTCCAAGAAGTTTTCCCCAGTCTGAAATAATTTAACTCTGAATTTTATTACAGACAAATTTGCTATATTTTACATACCAACTCAGTTTAGCATTTACACAAACAAGGTTTTAAGCAAATTTTAAACTCTTCTCATGAACAAATTGAACTCAGCAAATGAAATTATACAATGATGAGATCATATTTTAAGTAAAGTGTGTGTGGGTGCACACACTAGAGTTAGAGCTAGAAACAGTGGCTCATGAACACTTACACAGTTTATGTACATTTGTTGTTATGCATTATTTTTCTTACCGTCCGCAGTACTTCCTGGTTGGTGAAAGGACCCGAGGACAGTGAATGCTGCCCTTTTATTTGCCTGTGTGGCATATGGGACATAACTGGGCAAAACCAGTGTTTCTTTTTTTTCTCCTCTTTGTTTCAGGGCTTATTGGTTGAAATATTGTTGTAGAATATTTATCACCATGTTGAGATAAGACTGAAATATTTGAGTGATGATGTCCAATGTACTTGATGTCCAGTGTACTTTAATTTATTATTTAATGGCCTGGAATGGTCTGTTCCAGAGGGAGGAGCTTAGACTTTATATTGGGAGATTTTTTGCTCACTTGGGGTAGTCGCTGGGGGACTGCTGAGCTGTGCTGACCCTTTTGGAAGTTTTCCTTTGATGTAAATAGTTCTTGTGGTTGACCATAATAAATGGGTTTTTTTGCACCTTCATTTTTTTTTACTGCGGCTTGTCATTATTTTTGTAAGGCAGTTTTCCCTTACAAATTGGTTTTTGGGGGAATTTTTCCAGTATGGCAAACGGCAACCTACCCTCACTCTGAGTCAGAGTGTGACACTCACCTTTTGATTTTGTTTTCATTTACTTGCTAGTCAGGACTTGTACGCCTTGCCGGTGAGTAGCTGCAGACTAGCATTGTTGGTGTTTAAATATCGTATGAATGAGTGTATAATTTTATTCATTCATTCTGGGTTTTTGTTTTCTAATTCACGCCACTAATAAGCTGACTCACTGTAGGCTATCGTAGTGTAGCAGCTACCCAGTGTGTGGATGCTTGTTGCGTATGTGGACGTAATAAAAATCATAAAAGAGTTGTATCCACCATACCTGTACCGATAACCCTTCTAGAGGGGAGTTTATTGAACTATAGGAGATAGCTTAGTAAAAGTCTGGAAAATTTTCATTCAGATATCTTGAGGTGAAAGGTCAAGATATATTTAAAAATGTTCATGCCAGTGTTTCCCTCACCAATCATACAGTACATCTGAGCTTTGCATTAATACCTTCAGACAAGACACACATCAATTTATGAAAAACCTATAACCTCCAAAGGCAATATAATTTTAATATCATGCAGACCATATTGCTCCAGTTCCCTTCACAGGCATATTTGCTTTTATGGAGAGCAAAATGCAGAAGATAGAAGACAGTGGGGAACCTGCTAGTAATAATAGACAGCAACAATAGACGTAGGTCATAACCTAGGAATCATGAAAATGCACACTCATGTTATGCAGTAGCAGTACCTGCTATATATTTGTGGTACTTGACAACTTAATCTGTCAAGATTTCAAGCCAACAAATCCCTGTGCACCTGCTTTTCAAGTCTTACAAGCAAATGATTGTTTCAGTCTGTGGATTTAGAACAAAAACAGTATGACAGAACGTCACATAAATACATTTTAGTTTAAGACATGAAATGCCATCACTCATCCATGTCAAACCTGTATTAATAATTAACATGAATCTGTTTGGTAGAAGAAAACTGACTATAAGACTGAACATTTAATTATATATGCACTTTTACTGTCAATGCTTTCTTTTGGTTTTGTTCAAAAGCTGAATAAGGAGCCTCTTAGAAAATTGAGATAAAATTTTGAATACAATGTTGCAAGAACAATAACTGGTCAGTTATTGTGAAATGAGCCTCCTAATGACCAAGATTGACAGGTGAAACTAGTACTGCAAGTAAAACCTGTGGTAACCTTACTACTGTTTAAAACAACCTGGTCTCACAGAAATCCGTGAAATAGCCACGGATTTCGCTTAACTCAAAATCCGTGGAATAGCCATGGAATCGCTCAAATTTCCGTGAAACTGACACGGATTTCGCTACAATGCAAGTTAATGACAGTCATATCCCGTGGCTATTCCAACATACAAAGTAATTATGTACATTCACTGAGTGAATATTTAGAAAGTAAAACATATATTTCTCGCTAGAAATGTGATCAAAATCCATTTTTATGCAGAAACAAAGTCAAAATATTAATTTTTTCACGAAAAATGAGAGAACTGTCCGCCATGTTTTTTGTTCTGACCGCCGGGACCTTGAAAGTCACGTGACTTGGAACAAACCAATAGGAAAAAATATCAATGGGATGGCCACGGGATATGACTGTCTTTAACTTGCATTGTAACACAGTTTCACGGAAATTTGAGCGATTCCGTGTCTATTCCACGGATTTTGAGTTAAGCGAATTCCGTGGCTATTTCACGGATTTCTGTGAGACCAGGTTCGTTTAAAAATGTAATTCATAAAATGGAAACCTAGAAAGACAAAGTTCACAATGTCCCCTGATTGATTTCTCCTCCTGAACACATCTCTGTGTTCATGTGTGTGTGTGTGATTTCTGCACAATGATACACAGCCTCTACCACACCATGCAACTTTCTTTCTGTGTTACCAGTTGTCATGTAACCATTCATTTCCACTCCATAATGGAAAGCCATGCTAATGAATACGAATTGAAACATCTGCTAATTCAGCCCTGCCTCATATTGTTATTTTTTTCCTCCTGGCAGTGACAACATTTCCTCGAGCTCTTGGTTTACTGCCATGAAGCTGGGTCTGCTGCGCTGGGGGCTTCATATGCTGAGAAGGTCACGTCTCCTGATGATGGCTTTCATTGTCCTTCAGCAGCTCCTCTGACACTAATCTAGATGCATCAGTTTTAACTGCATTCCTCCATTGAAACATGCATCCTGGGAGATCAATCAATCCATCGTGTAATTTCATCAGGATCTCTTTCTGCTCTTCGACACCTCCGTCACCACTCCCCCCCCTTCTCCTTGTCACCTTCCCAAAGTGTGAGACAGGCCATTTATCAACATTCCCATTGAGCATGGGTATTTAAAAATTGTTTTTAGAATGCATTGACTGGGCTTCCACGAGGGATTTGTGACACAACGCTGGTCAATGGATTTATAATGACTCTGTGTAAAGTTGTGACATAACAATCGCTCCACCTCTCCTCACTACATGATAGGTTATTCTTTTAGCCATGTGAATCCAATAAATCAAACAGAAGGTATAAAATGGCTGAATATAGTATGACTTACACTGAAATATCACAATATTCTTTAATAAACTTTCCTGTAACAAAAAGTGGAATTAAACCCCACATTTTGCTTGGCAGAGGTTTGCCGGTTTTCAGAAAATATGCTGATATTTCCGTCCTCTTTGTTTCTCCCCTCCCTCCTTCCCTCTTTGTCATGTGAAGCACACAGCAGCTCTTCTGCATGTTTACCAATGACAAATGGAGGACTCTGGTCTACAGGGGCCAGAAGAGGCATCAGGTGTACTAAGGCTGCAGGCCTATAGGCTCCAGCGGCTTTAAGCCCAGGGGCCACCAGCAAAGGAGAGCTGTGATAAGTCTGGGCTGAAGAATGAATACGTTCACATGGGATGGGCAGTCTGGAGACAATTGACTGTATTGTTTTCTCCAGCCTGCTGTTGCATCACAATACACATTCCCAGCACACACTTCATCAAAATGGATTAGCTATGGAAGTCGACTTTTTAAGTCTCAAGTCTTAGTAGGAAGAAGAAATTCCCAGTGTCCAGTACAACAAAGAGGCAGAATTTCAATCACATTTAAATGCATTTGGTTCTGCAAATAACACAAAAGGATAGGGATAAAGGATTAGAAATATGAAAAACATAGGAGCAAGTATTAACGTCACAGTATGCCATTTAAATAACTTTTTGATACTTTTCGGGAGTAATTATTTTCGACCTGTACATTCTCTGTGCTGTTTTGGAAAGCTTCTACAATTATCAAAACTGGCAACTGTAGTCTTGCGTATATTCAGTATCCAAACCTTATTTTAAATCCAATAAGTCCAATTGATTAGTTATAGCTGTATCCTCAGCAAATACAATTCATATTAATGTTTCAGTACAAATCTCACTTACAGGAAACAATAATTTGCCTAAAGCTGAGGAAGCCCACAAGTATTCTTGAATAATTAATCTAAACATGTTATTCAAGACTCTCTAGGTATGTTGCAACTTATAATGCCAATCATTTCTATCTCTTAAGTAGTAAGCCATGGTCACTGGCTTTTCCCCCTATTTCCAATCCAATCCAATCCAATCCACTTTATTTGTATAGCACATTTAAACAACAAAAACGTCTCCAAAGTGCTGTACATAGAATCAACAATAAAACAAACATTTCCATATAACAATCAGCAATAAATAATAAGTGTATACATCTAAAATGATTCTATAAATAAAACAATAAAATCAAACAGATAAACATCGTAAAATATATAAAAGACGTAGTTAAAAGTAGTAAAATAAATAAAAGACGTAGTTAAAAGTAGTAAAATAAATAAAAGATACAGAGGACCACAAAACTCACGCAAAGTTAAAAATTAACAGGGAGCCAGTGCAAAGACGCAAGGATTGGGGTAATGTGTTCCTGGTTTTTGGCCCCTGTTAAAAGTCGTGCCGCGGAGTTCTGGACTAACTGCAGACGAGAGAGGGCTTTGTGGCTGACACCTGTGTACAGTGCGTTGCAGTAGTCCAGTCGACTTGAAATAAAAGCGTGCACGATCTGTTCAAAGAGGTTAAAAGATAAAAATGGTTTCATTTTTGGTAAAAGAAGAAGGAGAAGCCAAGGCTGGTGACTTTAGGACGCTCATACTCACTGCCAAACACCATAACCTCTGTTTTTTCCCCGTTGAGTTTTAAAAAATTCTGGGCTAACCAAGCCTCAACATCACATAGACAGCCGAATAGGGGTGTTAGGGTGCAGTGGCTGTCCTTAGAGATTGGCATGTAAATCTAGCAATCGTCGGCGTAGAGATGATAGGACATGCCATGTCTCTGAAAAATCTCTCCAAGGGGGAGGAAATATACTGCAAAAAGGATAGGTCCCAGGATAGATCCCTGGAGGACCCCACAATGAAGCGGGGTAGAGGACGAAGTGGAGTCCCTTAGCCTGACAGAGAAAGACCTCTCTGACAGGTAGGACCTGAACCACTCAAAGGAGGTCCCCCTGACACCCACACAGTCCCTCAGACGGTCTAAAAGAATTTTGTGGTCGACCGTGTCAAAGGCAGCCGTCAGGTCTAAAAGCACTAAAATGGCGGAACTACCCGAATCAGTCATTAAAAAGAGATCATTAAAAACCTTCAGAAGTGCAGACTCAGAATGAAACGGGTCTGAAGTGCCATTACCATCCAGAAAAGACTGAAATTGCGCAAAAACACACTTCTCTAGGTTTAGCCACAAAGGGTAATTTGGAAATGGCCCGGTAATTTGACAGAAGTGTTGGATCAAGACCAGGTTTTTTAATCAAGGGCTCAACAACAGCTTTTTTATACAAAAGGAGGGCACAATGCCAGAAGCCAAGCTGCTGTTTATGATCTCCCTGACAGAAAAAGCAGTAGTGCTCCAGACCTCCTTAAAGAAGCGAGGAGGGACTGGGTCTGTGGGACAGGAGGAGGGTTTTAACTTGTTAACTATCCCCGTGAGCTCAGAGAATGACACAGGCTCAAAACAACTAAAAACAGCAGAGCACTGAGTGGTTACTGTAAGAAACAGTAGAGAAGGGGGTATATAGTGGCTCTAATAGCAGCAACCTTATCAATTAAAAAGGTGATGGATTTCTCACAGGTTTTAAATGTCATCTGCAGTAAAGTGGAAGGATTCTGATTAAAAAACAGAACTAATAGTTTTAAAAAAGAATGCGATGCTTGCTGACATTATTTAAAACCAAGTTTGAAAAGTACTTTGTTTTTGCATCTTTAACGACACTTTTTCTCCAGCTATTTTTAAGAATCTGCCAAGAAACCTCCAGATGGTCTTTCTTCCACCTGCGCTCCGCTCTCCAACACTCACGCCTGGCTGCACGCGTAATGTCGTTGAGCCAAGGCTCCTGTTTTGGTTCAGAACGCATGGCTTTGATGGAAGCTACACTGTCCAGAACATCAGAGGAGGTAAAAATAAAAGAGTTCATCAGCTGCTCCGTGTATGCGAATGCAAAATAGTTTAACGAATCCCGCACCGAGGCGGTAAGAACAAGAGAAAAAGCAGCAGCAGTGTCAGATGCCATGCGACATGGCTGTGCATAACACTTCCTCTTGATAGTTAAATTAAAATAAAAAATGACAGGACTGTGATCGGAGAATACTGCATCACCCACAGCAACATTGTCAACAGGAAAACCATAAGACAACAGAAGGTCCAGAGGGGCACATTAAAAGACGGCAAAGATGATATGCATTCAAAAGCTTTATTTTAGCTTATTTAATAACCAACAATAATAGTTATTTTTGTACGACAATGAAATTTCTTTTTGTGCACAATTTTCTTTTATTTTGAAAGTGCAGTGCAGTCATATATATATATACAGATTCTGGGTTCCTTTTGTGTACAATGAGATATTGTTTAAACAAAAAATAAGTAAAAATTGTTCCGTCGTTCATCGTTATAAATTGATAATTTCATTATTAATTTGACACAGGGGCCACAGCAGGGGCCAAGGGCTTCTTCACAGGGGCAGTGGCCCCTGTAGGCCCCTGTGTAGAACCGCCACTGTCCAGAGACATGCTGTGTCAAATGAAAAGCTTCAATCAGCTCCAAAAACTCTCTGGCCATGGATTTAGATGGACAACACCCATGCACATTAAAATCTCTGACGATTAAAATCATGTCATAACGAGTCAGAATAAAAGCAAAACCTGAAAAGTCCTTAATAAAATCCTTGTCGGGCTTCGGTGGTCTGTAAATGACAGCACACATCACTGGATCACTCTGTCGTAGCTCGAAGCAACTTAGCTCAAAAGGTGAGAAAGTCTGTCAGTTAAGTAGTTGTAAAACCAGCTAATGGTGTGGACACACTACTTGTAAGAATTAGACATGAACACCTCAGAAAATAGGACTTCAGAGATTTACTAGCCATACTGCCACTGCTACAAAGCAGAAACATGCAAGGTTTAATGCCAATTAGCAGCCCCTTTTTTTAGCTGTAAAAGAGGTTGAGCAATCAGTGTTTTGATATTGAGCTTTCGAAGCACCTTGAGGCAATGCACACAGCTCTAGAGAGGGCAAATGATCTGTGTCTATATTATAGTTACATCAGTTACACTCTAACTTGACACTGTTAAACAGACACTTCCCAACAGTAGTGGCCTGTTAACCTCTTAATATCCACCTACTGCTCTAGTTAAGTCTGTTGCTGTGTTCCAATACCCATACTTCCATGAGTACACTTAAACGCAACACTAGCCGCACTTACTAAGTACGCAGATTTCAGCAGGTGAGTGTCTAATAAAATCTAATACTCCATGTTGCACTTACCGGAAATGACGCTCGCGACGGCCAAACTTCCGGCTTTAAACGGCGAAAAAATTATCCTTTGTGTTGTTTAATCTTTATTTCTACAATCCGGCAATATGGCTCCATTAACGCAGCAAATGTGGAGAATGCGCCGGTGTCGTCGGCAACGTTACCTACCGCTCCGCTGTTGTCTCTGCCGCCATTACAAACATTTTTTTCAAGCTGAGCGGCTCTGCCTCTTCCGCTACGTAGACAAGATGGCGGCCGTTGAGTGCGTATAGTGTACATCGTTCCACTCTCAGCGTTTTGACCCTTCTTTTCGCCGCGATCGGAATCGGAGCACCCTGCGTACTCAAACTAAGTATAGTAAGTACTGGAAGTATGGGTATTGGAACACAGCATCAGTTTTAGCCACACGCTAGCAGACCTAGCAAACAAGCTACAGACAACCGCTACAAACAGTAATTGAAACAACAATGCTATTTAAATGATAATAAAAACAGCAAAAACTAATATGTAGAGCATATAAGCCCATGCATCTCTTTACTTGGAATAGAGGACTGTCTGAATATTGTTTGCCAAGTTTGCAGACTCCTCTAACTGCTGCAGACAAAGTGGCCCGTTTACTGCTATATTTTACTATCATTTGCCTGACTGCTTCTGGGGTAAGGCCTTTCACACACTTGAAAATCATTGTAAATGAGAGATTTATGAAATTCTAAAAGCTTCGTAAATTATACTTTCCGAGCATGCGAGGTATTTTCTCAGCGTGTTGCCAGTGTTGATTGGTGATAGAATAATAAGTCCTACTGATAATGAAGTATGGCAGCTGATTTTACAGCTCAGAGAGATTGTGGACCTAATGTGTGCCCCAGCCATCTCTGCTGGCCGGATAGCCTATCTATAAGTTCTGATCCAGGACTAGTTTTGCATTTTAGATTGCAGGCCTTTTCAGATAACCCACTGAAGGCTAAACTCATTATTTATGTAATTACAACACATTTATTTCAAACAGTAATGGATTACAACAATGAATGACATCAGCTTTTACAACCTTGGTGCTGGTAATGTCTTCCCATCAGTTACTATAATTGAAAGGCACACACAGTTTGTCTTAAGGAACTACAATGATTACATCAGACAACAGTCACACAACTTAAATTTGAACCTTTAAGCACTCATCATATGATACGATATTCCAAACAAATATTTTTTTTCTTGTGGTGGGTGATAATGATAAGAGCTTTGTAGTTGTAGTTCACATTAGAATTAATTAATCAGTGCATTTAATTGTAGAAGATGAAGCTGTTCGACTACCTGACATTGGTAATCATAACCTTAAAACCAATGTGTTTAACAAAAGATGCTGCTTATTTGCTATCCCATGCTTGATCACACATTGCACGTCTCTGTATTGTTTTAAATGACAGCCACAGCATGTTCACATATTGACTTTTTTGCCCCACTCATACTACACTTTGTAATGCAGCTTTTATCCAATCCCTTGATTTTAAGTGTTGTGTTTTTCAGGCGTTTTTTAGATCAACTTTGAGAGAGGGAAGAAACCCAGCAGAGGAAAGAAAATGGAGATTGTGGCGGGGTTCTTCTTCTAACCTCGTCAAAAATCCAGGCTTAGTCAGAAAATAAGGTTCTGAGTTTTTATTCTCCTTCTCACCAGGTGCAAACAGTGCCACTATGTACAAACCAAACAAATTAATAAACAAATAAAATAAAGTAAATGAAGCAAAAATGCTCTACAAGTACCAAAACAAAAAGAAAGAAAACAAAAACCACTCTCTCTCAGATCAGGGCTCTGGCTGCCTCTTATATAGCGGTAGCCACTCCCCCTAGGACTAATGCATTTCTATGGAAATAACATAAACATATTTTAAACAACATAAACATCAATTTATTTCACAGGTAATCATCGCCCACATTACACAAAAATTCCCACAGTTTGGTCACAGTTTCTCTTCCATAGAACTGTCTACTACCTGGCAAATTGACAGAATTAATAAAAACAATTTAGCCGCATCACATGATCACATAATGATTGGGGTCATCTTATAATGACGCCAGTCCTGACGCCCTGTTTTTTCCGCTGGAAATGGGCAGGTAAGTAGGAGCTGGCAATTTTCTACACACCCAGTAAGTTTTATATGTTTGATTCTCCGTGTCTGAGCATGGAGGCCAACCAGGAAGTGCCTTAAGCTGCATTCTACCGAAAATTCCAGCAGGGGGTGCTAAGTTTGCCTGCAAAAAAAATCTGCCCATTCATTTCAGTGCAAAATTTGAAAGCTTCTCACTTGATTTATTACCTCAGAAATTTTTTTCAGGACAACACTATGGTCCCAATCACTAGTAAAAAATCTCCTTCAAGACAATTTGATGTCAATAGTTCTAATAATGGCCCCATTTAGAAGAAAATAGAAGATCAAAGACAAAACTAACATCCCAGTTAATGCTCCAGTTAATGCTAACATGAATTAGCAGCGGCTTCTCTCAGTCAGGTTGAGGTGTAGAGAGGCTGTAGTCAGTGATCAGATCCCTCTCCTCCTCCACAGTCCAATTATGGTCTGCTCCGCATATCGGAAACAAGATGGCGACGCAAGATGGCGACGAGTGTAACGCTGAACTCGATTCTTCCAACGGGCAGTCCACAAACAAATGGGTGACGTCACGGTGACTACGTCCATTATTAATATACTGTCTATGGTGTGTGCCGCTGGCCGTGGTCAGTGACGGAGCAGTCCAGTCACAGAGATCATCATCCAGAAGAAGTCCTTCAAACTCAACCCTCCACTCTTATGCAAAAACCTCATGGACTTAAATGGGATTTCATGTGTACAGGCATAGTTTTACAGAGCATGTCACCCATGATATCAGGCGATGGTTTAATAGTCTCAATGCAATTATTTCTGCCTTCATATGCCTAAATATTGTTATTTTTAGTTTTTTTTTTCCATTTGAAGCACAGCTATCATGGCATGTTTAAGGCATCTTTAATTTGTTTTGAAAAATATATATTTCCCTTTATTTTTGTGGAGTTGTTTCATCTCAAGTGTAACAACACTTAAAAAAAGAAAAGAAAACACTGTTACACTGTGATAAATTAAGGGAGCAGAGAAAGTGACTCACTTACCTGAAGGTAGCTGGCTGAAGGTCAGACCTGGGATGGTTAATACAATAATTGGGGGGTGAAAGGAATACAAATCTGAATTTAATTCTCGGTGTACCCTGGAGCTTTCTATTTCTATTTAGACAGTATGTTGGTGTGTTGTGTTAGAAGAAATACAGCTGAAGAATTGTCTGTTTTGGCTTTTAAAGTAAAGCAGACATCACTGTTTTAGCCTTTTCCCAGACAGTCTGTGGACCTGGTGGGTCTCTCTGCTGGAGAGATTGAACAAGCAAACAAAGTTCTGTTGCATCATATAAATGATGAACGTCAACAGAAAACTGTCTTCACTCAAGCCTTGATCCCTTTTGCTATAATAATGTGAGACGGGGTAGTACAATAGAGGCACTGTCCTCGTGAGCGGGCGGCTCGGGTTCGAATCTGACTCCGAGCCCTTTCCAGCCTGTCTTCCCCTCTGTCTCTCACTATCAATAAAGCCTTGAAAATGGCCAAGAAATATCTTTAAAAAAAAAAAAAATTATGTGAGACAGCTAGCCTAAACAAAACAGTCTGAGAGTCTGCCTCATCCCTCTTAACCCCAAAATTGATTTAAAAAAAAAAATGTTTTTTTTAAGAAAACAAAGAAAGTTTACACTATTCCCACCATCACAGCTAGACAGTTAGAACATAGTGATATTTCTTAAAAATATTAAAAAAAAAAAAATATTAAACATTTTATTCTACCTGCCTCATTTATGATGAAAAGAAACCATTTGCAGCAATTAGATCATGTAAATAAAATTAAACATTAAACAACATTAAAACATTCAATTCTGCGCTACATTACAACTAGGAAGCTATAAATGTATTGGTCACGTGACCAAAGTTCAGTGGAAGTTGGACTGAACTGCAAGCTGTGTTAAGTCAGTGATCTGCACATTGATTGTGCAAGATATCACATTTTTATTTGGTTTTACAAGACACTGACTTAGTAACTTTATACCCCATTACACTTAAAAGCAAGTTAACTAAACAAATATTCAATCTTCATGGACCTTTTTTAGTTCGCAAGGACTTTCTAATGTCAAAAATTAATTTTTTTCAAAATACATACAAGCCTTTGACCTATCAGATGTCGAAGGCCGTGATAAAACACTGCTATTAGATGAACTGGGACTGATCTCTGTCAACTCTGCTCCAAGTAGTTTACTCTAAAAGCAAAAGACTGCACTGTATTGTATAAATACAGTATTAAACTCTAAATACAGATCACAGAAAGAGGACTGTGAAATCACAGTGTATGATTAGTAACCCTGCTGTCATTATCTATGTGCAAGGACATTTGTAGATATATTTTCCTTAGTAATGTTGGATAATGTCGGGGGAGAGGGTTTTGACTCTTGAATTGTGGTTTTCCTTCTCATCCATCTTCAACAGCCACACATTAGACAGCAGCATCATTTTTAAAATAAACTACTGGAAATTCTCCTTATCTTAAATGAGGTATAAACATGTACTCAAGGACAGAAGCAAATAAAAACATCTCCATGTTTTTCTCCCACCGTCCTTAGCAACATTTATTTGTGAACTTGAGAATAATTGCACCATTTAATTTAATGTTGTTCATTTCCTTGTAGAGCATTGCTGTGAATACTGTCATACTTAGCTATGGAAACCATCAGCCTGTAAAGAACAGTTTTGTCCTTGGATGGCTTTTTATACAAATTGATCAGTGGTTGTGAGATTGTACACAAGAGCTTATTCTTTGTTAAGAATCTACTTTCACTCAGCCCGTTTCCAGACATGAACGGCTGTTCATGCACTCACCAGATTTCTTCTCAGTAACATACATTTCCTTTGATTCTTCTCTATGCGTTCGAACACACCAGGTCACTTGTGGTTTCCCACCCCCTTACTTCTACATCCATTTGTTTCTCACACTATTTTCCACTGCAGTCATGTCTCCAGCACAATTCCTAAGCTTAATTGCTTGTCTGCACAGATAGTTACATGGTGATTTAGAGAAGGTAGCTCACGGCTGATTACACAATGGTTAGAGATGGGTAAAGATAGAATAGAGAGAATTAGAATATGAGGATCTAATTCTCCTGCACACCTGTACACGCTGTGAAACATTACCAAACCGTCTTGGATTTGTTGATGGAGAAAAGCATATCTAAAATGGCAATGCATTGGATATTCACCATAAGACCAGAGAACATTAAGCCCTGCTCATTGGAGGTAATTGTAGCAGAAAATACTTCTTGACTAAATATAATGAAGTGATCCTTTCATGATCAGACGATTTTTAGTGAAAAATAAAGAAGAGCAAAACATACAGAGTGTGCGTTCATGCCGTGGCTCCACATTTCTTGCTAACACAACAAACTCTGACGTAATCACGTACGTTACGTCTGCTCCTAGAGCATCTTGGGAAATGAAGTCTTTTTAATGTAACTCCAAATCAATTAAATTAAATGTCTCTTTCTAATCACATATGACACACATGAACTGTTTTTAATAATATTACTGTTAACTTATATTTTAACCTGTATTGACTTATTTATTCTTTTATTCAGACGAATAAATTCTCAACAGTAATTGATGTGTTAGTTGGTGCAGCATGTTGACCAAGCCATTCTTACTCCCAACTTGTCAAGTACTGACCAAGGTTATAATAGTTTTGGATTTTTCATTAGTTTTAGTTTTAATTTCGTTGTGAATTTTTGTTTTCAAATTCAGTTAGTTTTAGTTAGTTTTTAGAGTGAGTTTTCTAGTTTTAGTTTAGTTTTTATTTTTTGAAAATGCTTAGTTTTAGTTTAGTTTTTATTAGTTTTAGTTTTTTTGTAATGGGCTTTGTGTTGGGTGCCAGATTCAAAGAGGTTATAATACATTTTGCCTTTATGTCCTTTGGTTTATCCATCTTAGCCCCAATAAGGTTATTAACTCTTACAGTTCAGGATGTTTTAAATTTTGGTTGGAGTGTAGACATCCCAGTCTCAGTAAACATATTTACTGTGTTCCTGCATGTTCAAATAGAAACACTGAATTATGAATGAAAAAAGTTGACAAAAACGAAAACTAAGGACATTTTCACTATCAATTTAGTTAGTTTTGTAACCACGCAATACAGTTTCAGTTAGTTATCGTTTTTTTTAAAAAACTCTAGTTTTTATTTTTATTTCAGTTAACGAAAATGTTTTTTCAATTCTAGTTTTTTCGTTATTTTGTTAGTTTTCATTAACTATAATAATCTTGGTACTGACACTTTGTCATGGCCCCAATAGCGTTTGTATGAGAGGCACAGGGCTTTCCATTGAACAATTTGATATTTAACGCTTTGAGGTAATATAAATAGTGCAAAAGTGCAGGCAGGAGGGGCAGTGGATGGTCAGTGATTCCAATTTACTGTGTAAATCATTAAAATAAGTAAGAATGCTGACTGCCATAAAACATTTTCTTTACTGAATCATCCAACAATTTAAGCAGGAAATTGCTTTCACAGCAGCAATTGGTGTGGTGAAAAAATATAATTTGAAAAATAATTTAGGACAGCGGATGAGGGCAAAGGCTACCAGGGAAATCCTGGACCCACGTATTGTAAGTGTTGTACTGTGTTTTCCTGAAGTGGTACAGTAAAGCGAAAATAACTAATTATGTAAATTTCTATTTAATAAACTGTATTATTTTACCTTGATGGGGCATATTAAAGTAAATAGGCAAAGAAAGGTTCCCTAAGAGTTTGCAAAGGACAACCACAGGCCAGAGAAATCCTGTATTTGCTAAGTCCAAGGTGGTTGTAAATGAAACACTGAAGATTCTTTTTTTAGTATTTCAATTCCTCCAGCTCTTGTCATGGCTGCCACTGAGATTCTTCTGGGTGAGTTCTTTCAGGGAGGAAAATACGTTTTTTTCTACAGCCTTGGTTCATTCAGCCATTGGCTTGATTAGCTAATCTCCAGCAGCGGGTTTCCCTTCAGGTCTTTAAAATTTCCACAGGAAAACACCAGTCCTCCCACACTCTGCCCAGGGGCCTGCTATTTCCCTGCTCCCCGCTGATCCACATTTTACTCACAGGTGCTGCCGTAGAGGTATTAATGGGCCATATTAAATGAATATGATTGAAAATGACTATGCAAATATAACCTAAATGCAACCTTTTACTATCCTTAACCAAAATACAGATAACAGTAAAAGGCAGTTACTGGGTTAATATGTAATTACACGGTTACTAAAATAATCGTGGTGATGAGTGATGAGTTTTTAAAGCATACTGCATTGGTTATTAATAGATGTAGAGATACTAGCACTGCAAGTCACCTGTAACCTGCAGTGCAATAGTGATTGACAGGAATTATATTCATGTAGAGTGTGGAAAAGAGATGTAGATGCAGTTACCTGACCTGTTTAACTACCATGTGGGTGTGTGTGTATGCATGCACACAGTGCGTGGCACTGCCTAGCAACAGTTTGGTGGGATCCTATTGGGCCATGAAGTGACTCAGGTGGTGGATGGTTCAGTTTGTAAGTTATGAATTGCAATGCATTGATGATACAAATCGCAGGAGACACTATGTAATTTCAAGGTCCTCATAAAAAGTTAAATGTATACATTATTGCTCACAATGCATTAATTAAGAGCATAATTAAAGACAAACTAGACAGTCAGACAGCTGCAACTACACTAAATTCGCTAGCCAGTTTGTCACATGAATCATGATCATGTCTCATGATTATTCAGGCCTCTGTTTCCCAACAAGGGGTACAGTGGAAGTATTTGGGAGTAGCTCCAATATTTGGAGACACTTCAACACCTGGACACTATGCAAAATGCTTGAAGACATTTAGGGAAACAAGCAGAGAAATAATATACAGTACAGGCCAAAAGTTTGGACACACCTTCTCATTCAATGCGTTTTCTTTATTTTCATGACTATTTACATTGTGATTCTCACTGAAGGCATCAAAACTATGAATGAACACATATGGAATTATGTACTTAACAAAAAAGTGTGAAATAACTGAAAACATGTCTTATATTCTAGTAAGCAAAGTGTGGTTACTTTGAGGAATCTAAAATACAAGACATGTTTTCAGTTATTTCACACTTTTTTGTTAAGTACATAATTCCACATGTGTTCATTCATAGTTTTGATGAATCTACAATGTAAATAGTCATGAAAATAAAGGAAACGCATTGAATGAGAAGGTGTGTCCAAACTTTTGGCCTGTACTGTATATGAATAAATAACATGACATGAAAAGAAGCTGCATTTGCATCAAATACCACTACAAAAAACACAACCCCTTTGTGAATTCCTACCCTGGGCCTGATGCCAGCATGACCACATGGGTTGAAAATGGGTAGGAAATCAGGATACAGTGGTGATCACCAAAGAAAGATGGGCTGTCACTATGTGTTTCCACCCTTCTCAGTCAAAAGAAAAATGATCCAGTGTGCTTTCAACTCCCTTGACATAGCAGCCACCTGAGAACCAACTGTATCGGCCTTTTGTTCAAAACAAAAAAAATCTTGTGCTTTGCAAACGACCTCTATGCATGACAGAAATTAATACTTACATTCAAATTTTCTTTTTATTACTCAGACTGAGCCGGACCCATTCATATGAAACAGCTGTAACTCTGGTTGTCAGAATAAGTGGTGAGTTTAGTCTGCATACTGATAAACCCCAATTATTTGAATGACAGTAAAAAAGCTCTCAACCTCTGTCCTTAGTCTCGCCATTTATTTTATTCTTGCTTTACTCTTTATCTCTTTTAAAGGAGTTCTTGATGTTTAAAAGTCAGTATCATAAAATCAGTTTACATTTCAAAAACATTTACAAAGCTCAGCAGCCTTCCACCCACATCCAAACTTGATCAAGAGAAGTGTAATAAAGGAGTCTTGGCCAAAATGTGTTGACCTATTCAAATCGAACCACTGATGTGAACCATAACATAGTTTTTTCTCTATGGTGTAAAAGTAAAAATGATGACTACAATCTTCCGTAAAACCTCAACTTCTCTAAAATAAACCATAAATGGATCAGGAAGCAGCCACATGTGTCATAATGGAGGGTTTTTCACTGGGCAATGCAAGATCTCCAGCCTGTTCTCAGTGAAAACTGGTCATGTGTAAATGTTTGGTCAGGAACCCTTGGCATCACTTTTTATGGAGCTGGGTTCTCCAAGGAATCAAACAGTTCCTTGCTTGCTAATTTAAAACACATGGTTAATGTCGTGAATTAAGTACTTCAGGAAAACTTCATGGTTTGGGTTAAAATAGGTACATTGCAAGTTAAGTTCCATACAAAAGTTGAGTAGCCAATGTAAATAAGTCAGTTTTGACTTTTGGTTTCATATGGGACATGAACAGCATTCTTACCAATGCCATCCTCCCTTCACCTATGAGGACTTTGTTGCCCGTTATACGATGCAACCTCCACAACTAACACTGTCTAACTATTGGAGATAGTTTAAAGCCCAGTGGGTCTCATACAGAAGTTTTAGGGTGTCTTGAGCGTCTGTATCAGATTCCGAGGGCCATGACAAAGTTTTGGTATTTGATGACCTGGGAATGATAACAATCTGTTTCATCAGACAACTGGTTAACCAGATTATCCAAGCACCAAATAAATGATCATGCTGCCTTTAATATTGTAATTGATTTAGGACAAAACCCTTTGGTAAATGACAACAAATGCTTGATCAAAAGCTTCAACGGGACTACATTACAGTCCAGCATTCTGAACACTGTTGCACAGCTTGGCCTCTTTGTCAAATGTACACCGATAGTTTTCCCATGGACACTCTCAGCCCTGTGGTGTTAGCACAGATGCTGCAATAATAGCATACGTTATATCAGAAGTGGAGAGTATTTCTTTATTGAAAGATTGAGAAATATTTTTGATCTTCTCCTGACGGTTCATCCAATTACCTGTCAGAGTTTTCAATGATGACTCCTCACAGGTACAGTGTAACAAACCATCTGGCACATCAGGTTACATTTTAACTGATGCCTGAAGCAATCATGATTTACCCATGTGATTGTATCATCTAGATCTCCAACCTAAACAACAGAATAGACCGTTTGTCAATGCCACCCATAACAACACATATGATCGTTTGTCAGAATGACCCATATGAGCGCTTTGCGGCTCACGGTACATTGAAGCGCTTTAAAAAATAACACACAAAATTAAACATATGTACGGTTCACGGTTGTAAAAAAGGCTGCAGTTTTGGTGAATTTAGGCTACAAAATCACTGTCCTAGGTTTAGGGCAAAACACTTCCTATTTAGGCTTTGAAAAGGAAAATAAGTGTACGTCAAGGGTGACGTGAGCCACATAAGTTATGTAAAAAAATTAGGTTAAGTAAAAGTGTAAGTTGCGTAAAAAGTGGCTTACTTTTGTTTTCACGTGAGACACGAACACCATTCTTCTGGGTGAAAGTCTATACCTCTATACCTCCCACCCCAAGTGTGTCTGAGTACAAATATGAGTCGTATTTTAAGTTTTTAAGGGAAGACCAGTCTTGGCTGCATTTTTCCCTCTTACCATATCTGCAGAAAGAGCTTTTCCCCATTTGAAACAGTAAATTGTGATTAGTTTTATCATTCTACATAGTCTATTTTTATTAGCTCTTGAGGACTTTTTACACAACAGTGCATTTGCCAGTCTAGCTTACATGACAACAACTTGATCACAGGTTCACTCAACACTTTTGATTTATTTTAGCACGTATTGTGCTGTGTCTACAATGTGGCATTGTCAGCTGATGTGGTCACTGAGGAATGCAATATTGAAACTGGTACTTTGGTCACACGCTTTAGTCTTGTTTTTCAGTGAAATTATTCATCAGCAAAATAACTGTTGAGTTTTGATGAATGATAGCTTTTTGTGATGTGGAGATTAATTTATGACCAAATCTCCCAAGGGCTCTGTGGAACACTCTGAGCAGGTAATCGCTTCTTTTCAGACAGCTCAAGGTACACCCAGGTGGCAAGGATGGCTTCCATTTTTTAAACTTCCATAAGGGGAAAATGAAGACATTCATGCTGTCAAGCTGCTCCATTACAATCCTTCACTCTACCGACCTTAACCCCCTCTTAATTAGCGCTCTGGTTCTCTTCTGTGGCCCACACATGGATCCTTGGGTTGTGCTAGAAAACAGGGCTTTGTTATGGTGAGTGCTCACACAGTCAGTGGAGGACTCATCAATCCATGTTGAAACAAGACTTGGAGTGAATCCAGGTCCTGCAGAGTGCAATTGTAAGGACACACTCTCTCTAAAAGACTTGCTGTATCGAAACAAACAATTAGTGACGTACTGCTCTAGTATTTATTGCTCCGTTTCCTTGCCAGAATCTGACAACATGCCGTGTTTGTACAGATGGATAACTAACTTTTTTTTTTGTCTAAATCCTAGGTGGTAAAATTCAGAATTTCATTAAAAAAAAGTGCAATTACTTATTTGAGGCTATGAAAATGAGTTGTGAAGTCATTTACAGCTGTAAATTGACTTGCGATCGAGTATGGCATGTGTTTTTGGCGGGACCTCTGAACCACAGTTCGGCCACTGCGCTATTCACACACAAGTCTTTACCCAACTCTAATGACCTAACCCAGCTATTCTCAACCTTGGGGTCGGGACCCCAATTGGGGTCGTGAGATGATTTCTGGGGGTCGCCAAATCATTTTGGAGGTCAGCTCTGTCTCCACTGTGTTAAAGTGTTCATGTGTTTTTGGTCACTTAATGTCTTTTTTGGTCATTTTGTGTTTGTTTTTTTGTCATTTTGTGTGTTTTTTGGTCATTTTGTGTCTTTTTTTGATCATTTTGTGGTCAATTTGTGTCTTTTTTGGTCATTTTGTTTACTTTTTTGGTCATTTTGTGTCTTTTCTGGTCATTTTGTGTCTTTTTTGGTCATTTTGTTTCCTTTTTTTGGTCATTTTGTTTCTTTTTTGGGTGATCCAAACTGTGCATGTGAGATTCTGTTCTGTGAGCGGGGGTCGCGGACAACATACATTTTAAATTGGGGGTCGCGACTCAAAAAGGTTGAGAACTACTGACCTAACCAACTCACGATGGCAGCGCCCATGTCTGTTTTAGCTTAACTTCTGTACAGTGGAAAGCAGAGACGCATCATTCATCATACAGTGTACGTTTTTAACATTATTCAGATTTCTGTCAGGTGTTGCAGGTAAAATGTTTGTCTTGAGGCTGACAGATTTTAGTGGTGAACTGACATTTTACAGCTAAAGTTATATATGAATTGTAATAGCTCTGTATCAACAGTTGAGAAGTCTGGCAGGGGCACAACCCACGCAGCTCATTATTTTCAGTTAGCCCCACCCGGCTACTGCTGCGGGGTCATACTGCCAACCCATGCAGCTATGAAAGCAGAGGCCATAGTTAGAGACTGTCTGTTTTCATTTGCTTGTGCACATATGCTGCCATCACTGAGATCCAAGATAGAAAATGATGATAGAACATGTATGCACCTGGATCTGCATCAAAATACACATAAAGACAATCATTGGACACCTGCTTGATTTTTTTGTCATACTCATAAGCTCATAAGAACGTAGAAAAATGTCAAAACATAATGAAACCCTGAAAAAAATCCCGTATCTACACCTGGATATGGATCCACACCAACAACAAATCACCTGTTCCTTTTATTGGCCCGTGGCCTAACTTTCCACCAAATTCAATTAAAATCTGTTAAGTAGTGTTTGACTAACCAACAAACAAACAGACAAAGAACAAATTGAACCGACGGCACAACCTCCCTTGCGGAGGTAATTACGCAAATAAACAGAGGCATGATCCATTTCAAAGGGACTCATACAATGACGCATTTCAGACATCACAGTAATTCTTTCCCGGCCTTCTGCTCGCTACTTTAACGAACCACATTTGTAACATAAGAACACAAATCCCTCCTCTGTCTCTCCTTTTCTCTCTCCTTCCCACCTCTCTCTCTCTCCCTGCCACTCTTCCTGCTTTTTTTCTCAGTGGAGACAATTAAAGTGTGGCAGGTCTTCATTTAACAAGTGCTGTTTCACCTCGTAAGAATGAACACATGGCATTCTAATTACTAGCGGACAACACCGGGGCTTCCTCGCTGTTTTACTGGTTCTCCAATGCAGCCCTAATGTACCTGACAGAGAAGGCACACCAGACCTGAAATTACAGGGATTAATGTTTCCAAGACTAAACACTTCAAATGGGTTCTCTGATGTGAGTGCCATGCAGGGGAGCAGGCAGAAAATCCACTTACAGCATCATTGCTTTGGCATTATTCACTCTTGAAAGCGCAGCACGTTTCAGCAAGCTTCGTTGATGAATGTGCACTCCTTGCCAGGCAAACTTTAATTTGGAGTGTTTAGTGTTAGCTTCACAATAATTGTGAGGATAAGAGGGAGGCAGAAGAGAAGGCCCAAAGGACGAGGCCTTGTAGCTGAAGCTAAGAAGAAATGTTAAATGGTTTCTTTGATCAACCTTCACTGCTTCTTGTTGGATGAATTGAGCGCTTATATATACTCGTGGAATAAAACATTTAGATAGCAGAATATGATTTTTTTTTATTTGTGAAGTGGACCTTTAAAACACTTATACCAGCTGAGGTGAAACTTATACAAAACACATAATAAGAAATGTAATAGCGTGCGAGAAGGACCTTGTTCAGAAACATCTTAAAAAGAAAAGAAAAAAGAGGAGGTGAACTCTTTGTTCGGGTCACAAACCAAGACTGAAGAGGGCCAACTGCTGTGATGACAAGCACACACTAACTGAGACTGTAAGGGTACAAACAGGGAGATAAAAGCAGAAACAAAGCTGCGTAGGAAATTAAATATTGCCATTTATAAGATTTGGTTCAGCACATTTAAAGCAGGTGTATGGGTCACATGAATAAGTATTTTAAGG